>NC_056741.1:1503532857-1503880687 GCF_019279795.1 Protopterus annectens
TGCAATCCATGTAATGTAATATAACTGAGTAATCTATGTTATTTCTTCTGTTGGAGATTTTCTCCCTGGCCTTCCGCTGACAAAGGACATGAATCCAGTGCGACTATCCCAGTAAACAAGTGTAACATAATTAAAAGTTTTTGGCCTCATGCAATTTTGCCATCCTTTGTCTGGATGCTTGGTAGCTGACATATATCTATGGAGTCATTTACTGTCAAGTTCATTCAAAACTGCTTATGTATTACGATGCATTGTGATATTTCAGTTACCATTGTTGATTTGTACATTACTATAGTACCATGCAAAGTGTTATTTGTAATTGCAAAAAATGTGAACAGTCAAATGCCTTCATTGTATTATTCCTGTGTTATAAAGTTGGTGGACATTGTTAAAAGCAGCGACATAGAAATGCTTGTTTTGGGCATGGCTCAGAGTAGGAATTTCATGTTTGCCCTTTCCTTACACTGGGGCCTTAGCAAGTGACGGTCACAATTGAAGGACATTAGCTTTGACATAAGTGGAACAATAGGTTGCAGTTAATATGGACAATAAGTGCTGAAAGAGCAGACTAGCAGTTAGTGAAACATATGTCACTAAGTCCCTATACGCACTACTTTTTCATGACTTGTGAACAGTTGTATTGGTATAGACCTGGTGGTTGTGTTGTATTGAGGTCATTAGTTGGAGAAACTATGCTAAACTGTTGGTGAGAAGTAATATCACATTAACTGTGGTGGACCATGTGTGTATTGATAAATGGTGTGTGGAGACTGAGTGCTGGCCAGTTCACAATCCTGGTATTGAAAAACTGGTCAAACTGCCATGACTGGCAAGACATGTCATACAATTTAACAACTCTGTAAACAACTCTGTGGGAATGTGTTTAGGACAACAGTGTGCAACATTGACAACAGCACATGCTTTCAAATTGGAATGCATATTGGAGCGCTTAGAATATAGAGCAGGTCATTCATATACAATGGGGTAAGTATACAGGCATTAGGAAAGTCAGGTGGCGTCAGTCACTAGAGAATGTAAGTGTGTATTGAAAGTGTTATCGCTGTGTGGCAGCATTACATACTGTGTTCGAGTGAATGATGCAGCAGTGTAGTGGTGCTTGTTTGGCAGCTGCAGTTTTACGGACTGGTCTTTGGGGACAGAAGTGAGGTATACATAATGCATAAATGGCAAGAGGAGGTATGTTTGGGGTAGTATGCGTAGCTGCAGGAGTGTTATGATAGTGGTGAGATGAGTGGATCTGGCTGCATCTGCAAGTAATGTTGTGGTGTGAGTGGACCTCTGTGAGGCTGGCTACCATGAAGTGGTACAGAGGCTTGTCACGATAGTGCAATATGCAGTAGTTGCTACATATGCACATTGTAACCAAAAGCCAGCTTGTGAATACATCATGTAAGTACTGCCTTTTGACTGCTGCTATATAGTTAGGTGTATGCATTCATCTTCTCCTGTATTGACAAATATTGGACAATAACAGGCAAGTTGGGATGTCACGTGGCACTATGTGATGTGGATAATGCTAGCTCAAGAATGGATGAACATGAGAAATGAGTGGTGGCTGCTGTATTTTACAGGGTGTGAAGAGATTGGATTGCTGTCCCGAAAATACTAAGGTAAAAAACTTTAAGTCAAACAGTTTGATACTGCCTGATATAGGAATTGGACATTGCAATGGATAATTCAGATCTGCCTTATGCAAGATATGCAAGGCAGCAGTTAAGGGACTACAGTACAAGGTCAGACCATTGAGATGGCACCATTTTGAGCTTTTACCCAGGGACGCCGCTGGAAACGTTCATAGTGTGCCCATTCAAACTAACAGGTAAACAACTGATTAACAAAATATTTACTGCAACTTGCTAAGAAGAAGCAAACCTCTACAGGTAGCCAGTTAAGTGAATGAAACCAAAAAGCCAGAGAATCATGGAAATTATTTTATACAGGAAAAAAAATTGTAATTACATCTGATAACAGGTCATGTTACATTTCAATATGTTAATTTTATTCAGTAGTAGTGTAGTAACACTGATGTTTGGAAACACAGAAATTTGGTATGCATACTTGTACATTCTGCACGGCAAATGATGCTTAGGTGGTGCATCGCTTGCATACTTCTCTTGTATTTGCACCAGATACCGCTAGTGTGCAGTGCGGGAATAAAAAGATTAAAACATTACCCTCGTATCAGAAGTGGCAGTGCAACATATTCATAGTGGCTTAAACTGAGAGTTGCTTTAAGCATGCACCATGTGAAACCTGAACAAGCACCTAGAATTATTCAGTGTAGCTTCCACACCTTAAAGGAGTACAACAGGTTTCTCTACTGTATTCCTCAACTTCACGGCCCTTTTCCTCCCTATTTACATTGTCCTCTGTAAAGCAACAACAATAAAGCATTTACAATTTTTATAATTCCCCTTACTTCTGCAACAGAAGCCTACCTTCTCATATGGTGATGGTTTCAATTACAAAATGATTCTCTCACATTTGAATAAAGCTTGCTGGAGTTGCCCAATTACTGACATCATCGAGGCCAGGCAGTGCAGCTACCTTTTTTTTTAATCAGTTCCCTCCCCCAAAGTGACATCACCACAGCCGTCATCTGATTCTAACTAAAATAATGAGACCCGCCCATTCTGTGATGTCATGGCTCCCTTGTCCTTCCCCCAGCCTGAGTACTGCTCATTTTATTCAGTAGTAGTGTAGTAACACCGATGTTTGGAAACACAGAAATTTGGTATGCATACTTGTACATTCTGCACGGCAAATGATGCTTAGGTGGTGTATCACTTGCATACTTCTCTGTTGTATTTGCACCAGATACTGCTAGCGTGCAGTGTGGGAATAGAAAGATTAAAACATTACCCTGGTATCAGAGGTGGCAGTGCAACATATTCATAGTGGCTTAACATGAGAGTAGCTCTAAGCAAGCACCATGTGAAACCTGAACAATCACCTAGAATTATTCAGTGCAGCTTCCACACCTTAAGTCTGAAAACAAATTCACATACTCACATGAACAGGAGTAGCTGCATATTGATGGCTAAAGGTGTATGGGCATGTCGGGTGGTTACTACACTGCAAAACTGGTATGTAATGGTGGAGGTATTTGGAAGGCATGAGCAAACACACCAGTATATTAAAGCCATAGCACCAATTGAACTGGAGGCTGACAAATAGATTTAGTAAGGGATTTTGTCCATGCACAAATATTTCAACAGTGATTCTTTGCAGTAGCATCCATTATCTGATTCAAGGTAAGTTAACCTTGATGTCCTTTATTTAAAAAAAAATCAATAAAAAATTTACTTTGTTATAAGTGACTTCTGGACACAAGAAAAAGGAAGGGGAATATATAGCAATGTGGTTTGTATGTACAAAGACAAATCCAGGGACACTGCAAAAGGTTTTTTTTGCAAACCAACCAGTGAAGTAAAAACATATGAAGGCAAACACTGCATACCAACACACTTTGCACATGTAAATCTCAATTTTTAACAAGGTGGAAGTATGAAGTGATACATTAACACTTGAATTAATAAAGATCTAAACTGGTTAATAGTATAAATGTTTTATTCTTTAGCTCGTTGGTGCAAGACCTTACTGGATGTGATTGCAGTCAAGTAAGGCCATGGCTATAGTGCAGCAAAAAAAATGTCTCCTCTAACAAAGGAAATGCTAGAGCAAAGATTAAATTACATGAGTCAAGCACCCTGCTGAGATCTGCCAAACAATGGAATTACCAGGTCAAATTACCCTCAGGACTTTGACAGCTAGGGAAGCTAAGTGTTATGGGGGAGGGGAGAAGTAAATGGACTAGAATTCATTGTCTCACAAATTAGTGCCATTTAAACTAAATTAGAAAAAAAAGGCAGCAGTAAACAGCACTTTGATTGTGTTCTGTGGCATTTGCACTGTTTCTGTTTTAAGTAGTCATCCAGCAGCAGGGAATGTTACTTACACTGTTCTATTTTACTCAGTACTTTGTATGCATGCAACATCTATGAAATGACAGGAACTTTAGGCAAACAAAGGCCTGCATGATGTAACATTTTTGAGCCAAACAATGATTTCTGGGATACTGGATGGCAACCTGATTTATCCAAACCAAGTCAATATGCCAGCCTCCAGGTGGTCAGAGTCTGGAATTACATATAAAAATATTTAAAATCCTATAAATAATCCCAGAGTGCTGTTAAAGTGTAGGAAACATCATGCCATGATGTTTTAAACATGTTTTTTGAGTCTGTGGGTGCGGTACTCCTTTAAGTGGGCCTTGGGTCCCGGGCTGTTTTTAAATCACAGATACCCTGCACACTTTCTTTGATTCACCTTCCTGTTTGCTTTAAATTATATTTCTTGTTTAATATAGCAACATTTGTTAGAGTGTGTTTTAAATTTGAAGTTTTAAACATTTTTTCCAGTAAGCAGTAAAACAAAATGTATGAATTAATAATGACAAAAGTACCCGTATCAGAACATTTCAATCATAAAAGGCCACTCAGACTGTTGTCATTATAATCCACCAATATTCATATGTAACAGTTACGACCACTTTAATAACTGTGTACACATCATGTCTGATTGAGCTAAAAATGGCCATGGTAAAGTATTCAAATTTGCTTTACATAAATGCAGACTATTACTTCAAAGACAGACTAAAGCCTTTTTAACTTTATCAGCTCAGAAGGGTCAGTCATTTTTATCCACAGATTACTCCCCAGACCCAACAATTAAACCTACATTGTTGACTGTATCCTTCTCAGATGTATATGTTAAAAAAAATGTAAACAATGATAATGACCAAAGTCACATATTTAAAATTTGTTTCACATAAACACACAGTAGGCAAAGTATCCAAACATAATTCACACACACACACACACACACACACACACACACACACACACACACACACACACACACACACACACACACACACACTAGTCCTGCAAAGGCAGATGAAAGATTGTTTAAAATGACCTGATGATAAAGGCATAATGTACTTTCATGCACAGAGACCCCCCCACCAGCAATTATAGCCACTTTGTTCACTGTCTTGTCTTTTGGCTTTTCCTGGTTAGCGGTCACCACAGTGGATAACTGGTCCACTAATGATTGGCAGTGGATTTTTGCGGTATCGAGTTGCCAGCCCAGTGCCCAGCCTTCAAAGAAGAGACACACACACACACACACACACACACACACACACACACACACACCCACACACACACACACACACACACACACCTACCTGCATGTCTTTAACGTTCACTCGACTGTGGGGAGGACATGCAGACTCCGCACAGAAGGTGGCCAGCCGAGAATCGAATTGGAGAACCTCTTGCTGTGAGGCGACAGTGCTAAATGCGGCACCACTGTGACTTTTTCACCACCTCAGCATTTACACCCCTTATTATTATGATGAAAAAAATACATGTACTTATTAGTAGCTTTGGATGAACTATGTGAAACTGTATAAAAATCACTAGCATCATGCCTTACGATCCATGAATACATTTATGAGAGCAAAGCATTATTTGGCTAAGTAACTTGCTCAGTGTCATGCAATAGGTACTTGAAGGTGGAAAAACTCAAACTCTATACCTTTGCCACACGAAGCAGCTCACTAACAAGTCAGAGCTTTAGTTCTCTGAGCTAACCACCAGACTAACAGTTTTAACTAAATGCAGGAATCCTTTAAAATCCAAACTTATAGAGAAGACTGTACCACAGTAATAAGCAGCAATGACTAACAAAGGGTGATGAAGATCAGGCAGTTCTGATCATCACTCCAAATAATGCAGACAATATGACCTGACAAATGTCATCCCCTTTGCAGTTGCTGGAATCTCTAAAGAAGGTCCTACAAAATGTATTACAAAAATGCAACATGTTGAGACTATATAACAAATACAGGCTTATTAAGGAATTAATTAATTCTTTAATTCAATAAATAAAGCAAAATTATGACAGGCAATATAAATGCTGCAGCAGCTTTTTCCAACAACCCACAAGTTATACAAAAAAGTAGAAATATTATTGGGCATAGCATACTTTTTGGGGGTTTGGGGGGTGTCTTACACCCTTGCAGGACGTCCCCATTTTTGACCTCCTTATGTCTTCTCTGTCATCAAGAATAACTATCCCCTCTGACATCACACAGTACAGGTTTGACCTAATTGAATGGCAAATAATGCTGTCTTGTTGCAGCATATATCACCAAAATCAATGCAGCCAGATCATGGCCAAATGAGGTCTTATGCAGGGCAATAAATCAGACCCCCGCTAGCCACACCAATATCCTATGTCTACACTAAGTGCTAGGCAAACTGTTGTATACCATACAGTGCATTTCACACCTGCCTGCCTGCAAAAAACAAGCTAAATTAAAAATGTATTCATAGTTCATATTTTAACTATGAATTCGTAGTTAAAATATTAATATTAAACTCATTGACTTCATACTGCCCAATGTATTTGCAACTCAGTAATAAACAAAATGTCAGCATTATGGAAAACCAATGATCACATTTAAAGAATATTGTTCATATGATGATGCTTCTGTTTACTGCAATCAGTTTCCTTCCTTTATACTATAACTACTCTGTTTCATAGGAAGTTACTAAGTGTACAGTCCATGGGACCACTGGGGAGCCTAGGCAAATTTTCTAATTGCAGCAAAGCACTGTCTGGTTAAGTGACTTGCTCAAGGACATTTAATAAATATGAGGCAGAATCAGAGATGTTCTGCAGAATTTTAGACAGATAAGAGCAGACTGCTCAATCACTTAAAAAGTTAACAGAAGAACAGGCTTTGCTTCAACATGTTTTTGAGAACCACAAAAATTATAAAACTCTAATGACTGTCATTGACTGACTGTAATCCAAAGTGATTTATGAAAGAAACAACTTAATAGGGGTTTGGCAGTTGGATTAAAACTCTTGCCTCCTGTACCTAAGGTATAGGGTTTGACTCTGAGAAAGCCACTTAACTAAGTGGGATATCACACACACACACACACACACACACACACACACACACACACACACACACACACACACACACACACACACACACACACACACACAAGACATACACACACAATAAATGGCTTGGCTAATCTACTTGCAGCCCATTCTTCATCCACTGTTAATGCATCTATGTTGTCAACCTGTGCTGTTGGCTTGTGCTTAAAAAACTCCATCTCGATACAAGTGTCCCAATTCCTGGAAGTCTCTTAATTGTTTTGCATGCCAGCTCCAGTCTCGTTGACTGATGCTGTAAGCCAATGAACATGGAGCTGGCTGGTACATACAGCAGAAAATAAGATGCAGTAGGAAAGAACAAGGCAGTACTGTTAAAGTTAAACTTTTTTTAATTAATGTATGGCCGGGCCCCCAGCCAGCACCAGACCATAAGAAGCTGCCTAGTACATCTTGTGCTGAATCTGGCCCTACTATTCAGTCCAGATTAATAATCATCTGGAATCAAGGGTTTGTTCTTTCCAAACCTCTCTGTAGCCAGCTTGGTTGAAATGTGAATCCTAGGACAATATACCAATTGTTTCATGTTTACTGAGAACCACTTGCTACTTAAACTGACACAGTGTGTGAGATGCAGTTATTTAATACAGTTGGAGGCAAATCTCTCACAAGAAGGCACAACAAATAAAGCAAACTGTCAGCACCACACAGCATTATGCCAAATAGACCAATTACATAGACCTACATATGCTGATGTTCTTTAAATGTAACCCACGTAAACCACAAAGGCCTCCTAAATGTAACTTAAAAAAAACAAGTGGCTTCAGCAACTTCATAAATACACTGCTCAGGCATTATCCCTCTTGAAATGCCTCACTTCAAATGCCCATAAGGCAAAACTCCACACAATCCAACATGCTTGTCATAGGTGACTCCAATGTGAGCACAGCAATGCACCACTCACCAGGCTGTCCTAGGACAGGTAACTGTTAGTTGCCTATCAGGTGTCAGGATTTGCCACATCATGCAGGCACTCAATTCTTTAGTCATAATAGACATAGGTGTAAATGACTTGAGACTATATGAAGACAGAGAGAGAGAGACAGAGAGAGAGAGAAAGGCACACACATGATGGAGCTCTGGGAATGTGTCCAAGTGAGGCATGGATCTAGCCTTAAGCAGCATTTTATCATCACCAAGAATTATGTCACAAGACAAAAAAAGTTTATTGACTTCAACAACTGGCTTAGCTTCTGGTATCATTCAAAAGAGATCCAATATATATCAGCTTGGGAGGAGATGGTAGACAGTCCTAACTGCTTTGACAGAGATGGCCTGCACCTATCCTCCTAAGGGTTTCATATATTGACTAAACAATTGTCCACCCCAATAATCCCTTCCTGTGGCAATGTCAGTCTTCAAAAGCTTTCAGCATAACAAATCAGAATCCAAATAACAAAGGTACTGTTGCTCAATGCTAAGAGCTTTTTTAAAAACACTCCACTCTTTACAAACAGTCCTTAGCCTGGAAAGCATTGATGCATGCATCATCAAAGAAACCTGGTTCAAGGCCAATGAGAGCACCCTATTAGTGCAGGGTTTCAATGCCTACCACACATTCAGGCCAACCACACTAGTTGAAGACATGAAAGGTGGCAGTGAGTTATATTTGTAAAAAAACACTTTAAGTTCAGATGAGTTAGACACAATAATGATTTGAAACTCCTCCACATCTAACTTACTATTAACAAGACCCCCATATCACATAATGGCTAACTACAGGAAATCCTCTATACCCCTCTTAGCCCATAACTCCTACCTAACTAGTATGGAGACCTTCTACCTTAAGATAAACACCATTCTCCTGGGGGACTTCAACTACCCCTTCATTAACTGGGAGACATATACACACTCTAACATGTATGCCCAGAGTTTTCTGGACTTTATCACTATAAATTCTCCGGACAAGATAGTCCACACCCTGACCTGGAGTGATAAACTGCTGGACTTGGTTCTCACCAATATGGGATACGTTCTGCTACCTGACAATTGTAACTCCCTTCCTGGTCAAATCAGACCACAAATTAGTCACATTCACCTTAAGACTGAAGCCAGAAGAATCTTCTCATACATCAGTACTGGGAGAGTATCCCAAGGTCAGTCTATTGAAATGAGTGATGACCTAGCTAAATTTATCATCCCCTTCCACTCCAGTACTTACGCGGAATCCTTTTCCATTAAATTCTTTGTAGATGTGAATAGCTGTATAGAAGGATCTGTTGCCCTCTGAAGTAATTACAATACCAAGTTCAAAAATAAACTGTTGTAGTGGAACCCAAATATAAAAAGATTCTGCAATAAAAGAAAAAAAATCAATGCATGTAAAATTAAATGTAATTCTCAAGATGGAAAAAAAGCTCTTGCTAGACTTAACAGGGATATATGGACCCTAATCAAATGAACCAAAGACAGATATGAAGTAAACATCCAGGCAAAGGACAACCACAAAGCCTTCTTTAATTATATTAGAAACCTTAGAAACAATGCTCAACACTTTACAGATCTTATACTAAATAATATCCCACACTTGGATACAGAGGACATAGCTAATCTACTAGAGGATAAACTGAGTTTTACCTTCACCCTCCTCTCCCTTTCTTTATTTCCAAATCTCATACCTGCGCCTACAACCTCCTCTAATCTCCCAAGAACAAATCCTCAAGGTGTTATCCAAGGCCAAACACACTGCTTCTATGGGGCCTGATCTTGATAACATACAGGGCTGCTTATTGGCCAGCCTGAAACAGGACCTGTCAGCCTGCAAGTAGGCTTTCTGCTGGAGAAATGGAGGACATTGTGTCATCCCCTTGCACAGAAATGGGACATCAACAAACCCAGGAAATTATCGACCCATAAGTCTGACCAGCCTCATTTGTAAGGCTATGGAAGGGATCATTATGGAATTAATAGATAAGGGCATAGATAACCTGTAAATTCGTGAACCAAGCCAGTCCATATTTTTTAAGGGCAGACCTACTTAACCTGGTTGACTTTCTTTGAGAAGGTTACAGAAGCAATAGATGTGGGCAAATTAGTATACATTGCATATATAGACCTTGTGAAGATGTTTGACATCATCCAAAACTCATGTATCATAGATAAACTATTTTAGCTAAATGTTAATCCCTGTGTAACTCACTGGATATCAAACTGGCTGACAAATATAACCCAGGAAATTAGGGTATGGGGGGTCTACCTCCTCTAAAAGACCTGCCACTAGCAGTGTACCCCAGAATTCAGTCCTTAGGCTACTCCTTTGGCATTTATTTCTCAGAGGTTAAAGTTACTGCTAAATATTCATGGCTGATCAAGTATGCAGATGACTGTAAATTTGGTGCAGTCATAAACTCCCCAGAGGATGCCAAGGTCCTGCAGTAGGAACTTTCCCAAACCAATAGTTGGTATTTAAACCATGGACCAAAACTCGATGCCATGATATGTATAATAGTATGCTTTTGCAAGCAAGACATCCCTTGTGACCATCACATTGATAATACAACCCTGAAAATTGATCCAGTAGTTAGGGACTTGGGGACCTATATAGACGGTGGACTGTCCTTCAGTCATCATGTATCCAGTATGCTAAGGATGTTCTTTTTCATTGCACACCTTATTACTAAGAGCATGATATCCTAGTCCAGGGATGTGATTATCCACTGCATTCTATAGTCATCATTTCAATGATTTGAGTATAATGCCTCTTTGGTATGTAACTATTCAGACATTTAACATGTCACACCTAGTTTAGTACTCCTGTTTTCACTGATGGGGACAATATGTGAGTGTTCTCCTCATCTCTTGGCTATTTGTACTTAAAAGGGCTAAAATTGCATGGGAATGTTTGGCTAGGCTTCTAAAGATCCTCACTATCAATAGCCTAGTAAATATCTATGAACCTATAAAATAGAGAGTGTGCATAATACTACATTCAGTAGAAATAGCAACGGATTTTACAAATTTTGGAAAAAGTAGAATTTCAGATGTAAAGGAACAGAAAATCTGCTCTCCTCTCAAAGAAGTAGAAGAGATGTAGAATCTGTATTTGCTAAAACAAAAAATAAAGGTAATAATAATGTTAAATGTTTATGTTGCATTTCATTTTCTTCTCATTTTCGTTTATTTTCAATAATGTATGTAATAATATATGTATTTAATATATGTATTTCAATAATGTATGTAATAATATATGTATGTATAAAACTAATTATCTTATTACCCACTTAATCCAATTCAGGTATTAGGAAGCTACTACTGAAGGAAAGTGTGCATTACTTACAATAGGCACTTTTCAGTTATAAAGAAATCATGGTAGCCTAAGTCATCGAGCCTGATTACCCTTGATAATACCTAAAATTAATATGGATTCCTTGATTACACATTGAAACCAGTTCAGGGCCACAGGGAAGCCAGAGCCAATTTCAACACTCAATGGGCAGAAGGCAGAGAAACTAATTCTGGGTGAGCCAATGACAGTCACAAGATGTGTGTACAAGCACACCTACAGGCAATATGAAGGATCAACAGTTCACATTTGACACATCTTTTGCAACATTTGGTGTAACTAGAGCACCAGCAAAAGCTCACATGGATATGGATATAGGGAAGACCTGCAGACTCTGCACAAAAGGCACCTCCATTCAATAACTTAACTGAAGACCCAAGTGATGTGATGCAGAAACAGTCAGAACTATGCGACTGTACAACTCTAAAATGAACAAGAATCATGTAATTATTATATGAATGAATAATGCTTATTTTAATATATGATATATATACTATAATGGAAGAAAAATGTTTTTCATTAATTTCATTGGATGAATGCTTATGTATATTATTTTTATGCTCTAACTCTAACAATATTTTTAATGAATGTCAAGCAGAGATCCTTGTGATCACTGAGGCAAAAAGTTTTCTGCATGTATATCTTTGAGACAAGATTTATTACAGGTACCTAATTTAATATTAAACTGTAGGGTTGGGTTTAGGGGCAGGGACAGGGTTAGCAGGTATTAATAAGGTGGAGCAGGGATGGCCACCTTACAAATATGTGTTAACCCTAACCCTAACTTTACACCTTACCTTTGAAAATCCTTTCCCCAATAGACACACACACACACACACACACACACACACACACACACACACACACACACACACACACACACACACACACACACACACACACACACACCTCTTGCCAAGACTCTAAGGTAGTTATCACTGCCACCAGAACCCCTTGGCAGCTACCTTAAGGCCCTTAACAAAGGGTGTCCAATTTTACTGAGTGAAATTAATATTAATACAAATGATAGTTTGACCAAGAGCAAGGCTATTAGAAGTGGCCCCCACAGTGTCACCAAATAAATATGCAAATACTCTCAAAATTTAAATATCTCTACAAAGATCAGCCACAGCGAAATCTTTAAATATATTTAATAATAAATAATAAAAGAACAAGACGATTCTAAATATCTATTTACAGTGACACCAGCGTTCAAAACCACATGAAATCTTTAAAATAACATTGAAGGACAGACACAGACAAATACAGAAAAACAATATCTTAACTAAATTTCACTATATTCCTGACTGAATCTAAGAGAATCACTATTCTCTACTTACTTAATAGAGCAAAGCAGATGATGTGATAAATGGTCCTTCTTATCATGTCCAAGACAGAATACAGAATTCTCAGTCTCACTAAGAGACGTCTCAAAATAATATCTAAAATATTACTTCTGGGATAGCTTCTAGTTTCCATGCAAACCCCCCACTGCTGGAAGCTGGCATGATTTAGCACCTACCTGTAAAAATACACACACAGGGGCTTTTGTTCAGATCTGTGACAGGTGCTGGAAGTCATAAAACAACTGCATACCGCCACACTTTCAGTGTAGTAATTAGTTCACTCCAGACAGTACAGAAAGGTTCCTAGTACAGACTTTGTGTCTCTGGCTGCATTGAAACCTGTGAGATAGCATCTTTATAGCCTAGTCCATAAAGTGATTTAATGTCAAATATAGTTTAAAGTTTGCTGGATTGAGGTTAACATCCTGTTTTCCAGATTCCTCTTTTAAAACATATACATTTAAAGTTACAATAGTGCATGTACATTTCTGTTCTCTCCAGTAGGGCACACTGCAGATACATTTCAAACGCAAGCAATTTGCAAATACCTCTCACAGCCGGCCTTAGGCATAGGCCAACTAGGCGGCTGCCTAGGGTGCCACCCTGGCAGGGCACTTTTCCAGTATTTGTTTGGTGTAAGTAGACTAGCATGGTGGCACCAGGTGTGGGGGGGGGGGGCACTGTGGAGCCCTTTTGCCTAGGGCACCAGATGACCTAAGGCCGCTCCTGATACCTCTTCAACACAAATGTCTACAAATCAGTTTGATATAAACATGACATACAGTTCTAATACATTTGTACCACCAGCATTCTGGTATAAACCAGTTTGATATTCAGAAATGACAAATACTTCTTTACAAAATTCCAGCTAGCTGTGCTGGAATTAAGTAACTTCTTTCGTTTCACCTCCCCCTCATTATGTTTGGCTTTGTCCAGATTTTTTCCGCTGAGAGGTTGAGAGCTATGATTATCTTTCATAATGTTGAACAAATGGACAAAATGTGGAAGGCGTACTGCATACTAATAACTTCAACGTGGAAGCTCACAAGATGTTAAGATGTGTTGCTTCATACTTTTAAAAAGTTCTTTAGATAAATTAATATGATACAGTATTATTTGCTATGGATATTACTTAAAAAATCTTAACACTGCATGTGTGACAGGCATATCTATCAAAAACACCAGAATGCTAGCAACAAAGAAAAACACAACCAGCTAGTAGTCCAACGAGCTTTATTCTCTCTCTACCGTTCTCGACTATGACAGTCTTCAAGGAGTAAACGTAAGAGAAGAGAGAATAAAGCTCGTTGGACTACTAGCTGGTGTTTTTTTCTTTTTTCTATATCTAGCAACTGTCCCTGATTTTCAGGGACATACTACTTTTGATTCAAATTTTAGCTCTGTCCCTTTTAATCCCTTGTAAAACTGGTGATTTTCAGAGAAAGTTGGTGAATTATACTTAAGTGCATAATTACACTAATTAGAGGTGTACATTTCTTTTGTTTCAGAAAATGTATATTAATTTACACCATACCTCTCAGTGAATCGGTGAGAAATCCCTACTGAATCAGGGACAAATCCAAAAATAATCATGGCTAATCAGTGACACTTTAAAAAATGTTAGTAGTATTAACATGAGATGTTGACACAATAAAAGAGTTTAAGTTATGTTCTAAATGTTGGTTTTGGTCTGGCCTCGTGCTAAAAAGAAAGCAGTTTACTGCTTCAACTCTGGTCAGTTCACTTTTTCCCGCCGTAAATGAGATCATAAAGCAGTCTCGAGACTGCGTTTCTTTTTGAAACAGAAAGTCGTACTTTGTACAGTAGGGCGCACAGAAGAGGTTATGCAGTTACATTTGATTATAATGTTTTTCCTTTATTAATTTACAGTACTGTTAGGTTTTAGAAACAACGATTAATAGCTAAATGCGTTGTTTGTTGGTAGCATCATTGTAGTCTTAATTGTATGTTTTTGCCTGTTTAACAGTTATTTTTGCCTTGTCGGAGCTTTACTATTCTGTATAAACAGTAAGTAAATTGCTAGTAGTAATGACCAAACGTTAAAAAGACATACAGGTAGGTGCGTGAATACGTGTGTGCCTTCTCTGAAGGTTGGGCGCCGGGCTGGCAACTCGACACCGTAAAAATCCACTGCCAGTCATAAATGTATTAGTAGTTATTTAATTAGTGGTTATTGGAGGAACGAAATTTCGTTCAGCTATACTCTGTATGGATGAATGACAATAAAGTTTGCTCTGCTTTATACATACACACACAAATTTTGCCGCTAGGTGAATTGTTATTTCTGGAACTTTTTTCCCTGACATGATTTGGGCCACTTTAAACGCACACATATGTAGATATAACTTAGATATATCTCTAGCTAGTTATTAACATACATCCGCATAATAATATACCTGTGTGCGCTCACGAAGAGAAGTAGAGACAGTGAGCGAGAGCGATATCAGCATAAGGGGTAGGGAGACCGACAGATATTGGCGGGTTGAAAGAGTCTGCTATCAGCGTTTTAAATAAACTGTGGTAGTGGTAGGTGATGGTTATATTTGATAAATGACGCTGAACTGGCTACTAGTAATCCCTGGGTAGAGCGTTTGCCCCTTAGTCTTCAAACTGATGATAATTAAAACAAGTTAATAAAACAAGACTTCATATAATAAACCCATGTATAATTTTAGGCACTTCATTTTGTGCAGGCTTCCAGAAGGATGTCATGTTACTGAATGAGGACTCTGTATTCGCATTAATTATGCACGATTTATATCATCCGTTATGTAAATCAGTTCAGTGATATATCATATTGTGGGTAATACAGGTTTTTATCTGTGGCTAGTGTGCTTTGTTCACTAAGTGAATGCCTGGGTGACCAGACAGAGCCCCAGCTGTGGGGAAACCTACATTACCCACACCTGAATGTGATATATTGCTATTATCCGTTGGCTTTATTAAGAAAAAAAGAAATTACTTCTTTTTTATATAAGGGCACCATATTATTTAATTGCTTTGCTGTTCAGACTCTTTTTACTGATTAGAGTGTTCAGGGATATTTATTGCTACTGCATTGAAGTGTTATTTTTTTTCCTCACTTTTGCAGTAGCATTATGGTGGTGCAGTGGTTCGCATTGCCGCCTCACAGCAAGAGGTTCTCCAGTTCAATTCTTGGCTGGGGTGCCTTTTATGCGGAGTTTGCATGTCCTCCCTGTGGTCACATGGGCTTTCTCTGGGTCCTCCGGTTTCCTCCCACATCCCAAAGACATGCTGTAGGTGGATTGGATACTCCAAATTGGCCCTAGACATGAGTACGTGCATGAGTGTGCCTTCCGTGGAAGGTTGGATGCCGGGCTGGCAACTCGACACCATAAAACTCCACTGTCAATCATGAGCAGACAGGTGATCTGCTGTGGCGACCACTAACCGGGAAAAGCCGAAAGAAGATTATTTAAAAATTGTCTTACTGTTTTTAAATAATACCGTTATAGAAGGTGTTGGGGTTGTCTTACTATATAGTGCAACTACAAAATCCCTTGTGTATGACTGAGTTTGCACAGTGCTGTCATTTACTACTGTGGGCTTACTGTGTGCTTTCCTGATTGGTAGTTAGCTTAAAACCTATTCCGTTTTACCTGTATATAAGCCTTGCATTTGCGTGAGTTTTGGCTTAATTGCTCAGAGCTACTCGTAGTTTGGCGACTATGCCAGAAAGATCCAGTAAATATGCTTACAGCTAAGGCAATCCTCTACTAAAATATGAAAATAAATATTATTTTGCATTTCTGTTGATAACTGTGATTGCATTTAATTACTTTCCTATGATATTTACAGTATTTGCTGCACTTTAAAATATATAAAAAAATGTACTGCTCTACTCCAGCTTTAAGTACTTATTACACTGTATCAGGTAGTCAGGGCTGTTGTATCTAGATTGTGTGGTCTTCTTACACTTGGGCTCCAAACTAACCATTTTACATTAAGAAGGTTTTTCTTCTTTTGTGGCAGAAGTATGCTGATATAAACCTATCTTGAGTCGGGAATTACTGGTGGAAGGCTTATTGTGTGCTTTACTGATTGGTAGTTAGCGTAAAACCTGTTCCTTTTCACCTGTATATAAGCAGCAGCAGTTATTAGTGACCTATATAGATGCAAACGCCTTGAAGATAAAATTTCCCTAGAATAACTATCACTGAGACCATACCTTGTATCCTGCTGCTCTAGGAGTAACTAAATTGCGTGCTGAACAGCATCGCTCTGTTGGTTAACCTTAATCTACACAAAGTATATGCCCACTCATAGTGTCTGTGCAACCAGTACAGTCCAATGTAATTAACCCATTACTTTCCCAGTTAAAACCCACAGTAAGAATCTGATATCATGGATGGGCAGTTTCCTACCATCTCTGTGGCCAGCCTGATGGATATGGGCATCCTGAGGCAATATAGCAATTGTCTTATGTATACTGACAATCACTTAATCCTGAAATAAATATATGTGACAGACATAGTTATACTATGAAAATAGAGGCAAGACACTCATAGACCAACAAATTGAATGCCAAACAGGTTGTCAGCACACACACATCACTTCCCACACTAAATAAGGATTTGACACATAAGCCCACATATGTGGAGATACTCACTAGTAACTTACCAAAAATTCAGAGGCCTCCCTAACTCTGCCTTCAGAAACCACATATACACACAACAAATCAAACAACAGCCACAACACATAATAATAGACACACCAATGTCTCAACAAATAATCCCATAAGGCAAAACACCCCAAAACCTAACATACTGGTCATAAAAGACTCTATAGTGAGACACACAGATGGCCTCATCACCAGGCTGGATAAGGAGAAGGTTACAGTTACCTCCTGCCAGGTGCCAGGATCCGTCAGATCACACAAGCACTCAAGTCACTCAACCGCAAGTACCAGTATGATTGTATTAGTCCATCTGTATGTGAATGGCCTGAGATGTACCTCCCTGGACTATATGAAGAGAGACATGATTGAGCTCTCAGATTATGTGTCACAGGCAGGTGTAAGCATAGCCATGAGCAGCAGTCTACCTTCACCAAGGATGATATCACAATAAAAATAACAAAAAATGATTGACTTTAGCAATTGGCTTAACTTTAGGTGTCATTCCAAAGGAATCCAATATTTAGCAGCTTGGGAGAACATGACTGAAAGGCCATGCTGTTTTGCCAGAGATGGTCTGCACTTGTCTCCACTAGGCTTTTGGATACTGGAAAAGGCTTTAGCCACCCCTATAGTACCTTTTTAGGTAGTTGCAAAGCAACCAACCTCCAAATGTAATACAATCTTCTCTTGATAAGCTCAAGGTACTGCTGATTAATGCTAGGAGTCTAAACAAGAAGATGCACTCTCTAGAAGCGCTTCTTACCTTGGAAATTGCTGATATCTGTGCAGTCACTGAGACATGGTGCAAAACCATGGAAGGCACCCTTGCCATGCAAGGCTACAACACCTTCCATATGTTCAGGCCACCAACTGAGCAAGAAAGTACCAAAGGAGGAGGCGTATACATCTTCATAGAGGATAAGTAAACCTCAACACTGGTCAAACGGTATGACTCTCTTGAGATAGTCCATGTCCAACTCACCACATCAAAATCCCCTACCACATCAGTGCTAGCTATAGGTCCACCACCATGAATTAGAAAAAAACATACTGCATACCTGGACTTAATAGAGTCACTCACCATGCAGCCCAATACCTTACTCATGGATGATTTTGACTATCCTACCATTGAGTGGTGAACGTACATGACCATCAACATGCAGTCACAGAGGTTCTTGGACTTTGTTAATACAAATGCTGTGGAATAGCTGGTTGGCACACCCACTACGGGCTCAAAAATCCTAGACATATTAATCTTTAACATGCAAGAGCATTGCAGACCCACTGTATTATGGCCTCCTTGGTAAGATCGGACCACAAAATGGTCTCCTTTGAAATAAATATAAGGCCAGATATCCCATTAAGCTCAAAAATGCTAACGAATTTCTCCAAGGCAAATTAACGATGTCATAAGAAATTTCAAAGCTCCCCCGAATCCAGAAAACACAGAATCCTATGCAGTGGTGTACACCAATTCCCTGTATAGCCACTTAAGCAGATGTATAGAATTAGCAATAATGGACCAGCTTAAACCCAGGTCTTGCGAGAAAAACAAGCCACCCTGGTGGACTCCTGGTATAGCTTTTTCTGTGGCAATAGCTTTTTCTGTGGCATCAGGTGCAAGTTCATGGTCAGAGTACATATGAGCCAAGGTTCTAATCCCACACACTCCAGTGTTTACCTCTATGACACTGTTCAAAAGGAACCCGGAAGAGTGGATGGGACACCGTAAATTCTTACTAGGAATAGCACCCACAACCCTCCTGGACATGGGCAATCATTACTAAATGCAATCTTGGGTATTAACTAGCATTTGTATGGCATTACATTGGGATGAAATGGCTAGGTTTGAAATTATCTCCTGGTTGATAGCCAAGTAATCTCCTATGAGCCTATGATCCTATGATTCTATAAACAGGCTATACAATAAAAGAAAGAAACTCTTGTCCAAAAATAAGTGGGAACAAGCTCAGCAGAAGAAGGAATCCCTCACTAGTCTAAACAAACAAATCAGAGATGTGGTGAAGTCCTGAAAAGATAATTATGAAGCAAAAATAGCCTACCTAGCCAAGGAAAATCACAAAGCATTTTTTAACTATGTCCAAAATCTTAAGGGGAATACCCAACTATGTGCAGAGCTGGTTGTGGATGGCACTACCCATACTCAACTGGAGGAAGTAGCCAACATGCTAGCTGACAGATTTGGATCAAACTTCACCCTCCTCTCTCCAGCAGTCTTCCCTTGTAGTGTATCTGCCACCATTCTTCAGCCTGTAATCTCAAGACAGCAGGTCATCTCTGCGTTTTCTAATGATAAAAAAATGGCATCAATGGGACCTGACAACATCACAGGTTGCCTTTTAAATAACTTAAAGCATGACCTAGCAGACCCACTTAGATCCCTATTTAACCACAGCCTCCAGTCAGGCTATGTTCTGTCAGAATGGAGGACAGAAACAGTCATCCCCTGCACTAAGGTGGGGCCATCAACCGACCCAGGGAATTATAGACTCATAAGCCTGACTAGCCTCATCTGTGAGGCCATGGAAAGAATCATCATGGACCTTATCAGCAAGGACATAGGTAATCTCCAGACTCTGGGCCTGATCCAGTTTGGATTCATTAAGGGTAGATCATATCTGTTAAATTTAGTTGACTTCTTCTAGCAGGTCACCAAAGCCATGGATGAGGGAGAGACTGTGTATACAGCCTACCTTAACTGGCCAGGCATTTGACACAATTCTCCACTCAAGTATTATAGAGAAACTCTCTCAACTGGGCATAAACTCCTGTGCCACCAGGTGGGTAGCCAAATGGCTCACTGACAGGACACATACTGTCAACGTGGGTGAATTCACATCTAACAAGAAACCAGTCACCAGTGATGTACCACAGGGTTCTGTACTAGGCATTCTTCTGTTTGGTATTTATTTCTCAGAAGTCAAGGTAAACATAGACAGTCTTTGGCTAACTAAGTTTGTGGATGAATTCAAACTGGGGCCAATCAATGAATTCCCAAATTATACTGATATACTGCAGAAAGGATTAATGCAGACAAATGACTGATGCCAGAGCCATGGATTGAAACTAAATGCAAAAAAAAAAAAAATGTATAAATTTTCCCTTTGGGAACGCAAATACCCTGGCTAATTACAATATAGACAGAAACTGCAAGAGTAGACCTAGTGGTATGTGAGCTGGGTACTCAGGCTGATAGTAATCTGAACTTTGACCACCATACTTTTAATTAGCCGGAAGGTCTTGCAGTCTAAAATTTGTATATACGTGACTTTAAAAATGACTGTTTCTTTTATTTTTTTGGCACAATTTGGTCATATGATCTTTAGTAGGTTTTAAATCCTGGTTTCTCTGTTACACAGTGTCTCGTGAATTCTTGTGGTTTTATATCTGAGACAAAAGTGTTTATGGTTTGTTTTATTAAACAGTGAATCATTCACAAAGCCTGGTTCATTAACAGTGAGTGATTTGTACTTCACCCAAAGTGAAACAGTTTGTTTTCACTTAACAGTGATATTTTACATTTGTTTTTGGTTGTCTTTGGTAGTGATCTACCTGCATTGCATGCCCTTTTCTTCCTGGCCACATATTTTAAGCCAGTCCCTGTCTCTATGTTGTTATCCTCATCCCTACTCTGCCACCCCTGATATTGGAGACAGTTTCACTGCTGAATATTATGGTATTTTGACACTGTATAGTACAGTGTCAATGCTTTCAAAGTCAGTGATTCCTCTTATGTTGAAGGAGCTGGTGTTTTTTCTTCAGTGTCAGTAGGGTTCTTGATTCCAACACCTGGCCCTACAAGTAGTTCCTCAGCCTTTTGGTGAGTCACAAACTATTCCACTCAACTTTTTTTGCATCTCCAGCTAATAGCAAATGCAGCAATGATGTCCCATGATTTTTTCACTGGGAAGGTGCTCCAAGGATACCCTCATCCAGATATGGCCCCCCTGCACATTACCCCCATTTCCTTGTTATCATGTGATCTATGCAGAAAGCCAAGGTACATATGGAACAAGTACATTTGATAGCTCCAAAATGGCCTTAGTAGTTACTGCTCCCATTAATTTAACTCTGCTTTCAACAGAAGTCTATATAGTGACTCCCCAACAAAGCCCCTTTAACCTATTCCTCAGGCAAATCATACTTGGACATTCATTCCTTCAGTCTCATGGCTTGGCTTCTCCAGTTTCAGTAGTTGCCAGTAACCTATCCTTTTGTGCCTGAGTAGTTCATCTAATCTCATCTTTCCACAGGCCATATAGTTAAAAGACATATAAAGGCAAGCAAATAAGTTACTTCCAGTGAGCAGTGGATAGAGGAACAAATTCCTTTCCAGCTCCTTTCCCCTCTTTATTAGTTTACCTTTTTGAAATCTTTGATTGAGGACTGAGATACGCTTCTGTCAAAGTCTATCTTGTGGTCATTTTGAATTTCCATGTGGGACTAGACTCTTTCCTTTTCTTCACTCAAGGTACACACGTTATTTTTAAAGGGAATTTTCATTCTAAAACCTCTTGTTTGGGATGATCTTCCCCTTGAGATTTTTACATTATGGTGGAGAAGCTCAATTTATTCATTTGAGCCCACAGATTCATCTGAGTTGAAGTATTTTTCTTGAAATTTGTTACTTTTTGTGGCAGTCACAGCTACCAGAAGTATGCCTGAGATACATGCCCTTTCAGTTGATTCTCCATACTCAGTATTCCATATGGATAGGGTCATTCTGAAACTTGACCCCCCCATCCATATCTACTGAAGTCACAGAGACACACCCTAACCACCACACTCAGTTTTCTGTGTTCCTCCCTGAGTATACTAATCAAGGAAGAATATCAGCTCTGTTTTATGAAAGTGCACGGGCAACACAATTTTTTTATTTTGAGAAAATGATAGTTATCCATAATGACATATGTGTTTCATTTTCTCTTGTTAAGCTTAGACAAAAAATATGTATACTTAAGTTGCCCAAATGCATCTACTTTTCTCATGATAAGCATGGGAAGTCTCTTACTAGATTACTTAAGGCCTTACTCCACACTATAAGCTGGATGTGATGTCCAGGTGTAGGTCTTCATTTGAGCCACTGTTATCTGGGGGATGCTTAAGAGGATTTGTTTTTGACTCTGTCCTGATGTTATAGATGATAGACATCTTTTTATCAGATATGATATTTGTGGATCCCTATCAGTTGATCGAGTTTTCAGAAACTCAAAATTCATATCGTCGAGACCATATGATCGACTTTTTGAAAACTTGAAGCTTTTGAATGAGGATCGTGGTACACCAAGAATTGGGAAATTTACCATTTTCTTTACTGTAGTGCGATTTTGGAGTTAGTAAATATAATTTTCAGGGGGGTGTGGGGGGTGAAGCCTTCCTGCATAAGTGTTTTTTTATGTTCGGGTTTTCGGAAATTTGATCACATGGTCTCATCCGTATGAATTTCGAGTTTCTGAAAACTCCATCATCTGACATAGCTCTGATATTTGTATACTTCCTATATTGATAGATCTTAAGAGATAAATCCATCCTCCACAAAATATTCACCCACTTTCCCCTGCCTCTACCATAGCTACTCAAGAGTTTTTTAGTTTATTTGTTTTATTACCTCTTCTTCATTCAGATTTGTAAACACTTTTCAGTGCATTATGCTGATGTTCTGGAGAACATTGGTACCATGGTGCGTTGTGTGTGTGTGTGTATGTGTGTGTGTGTGTGTGTGTGTGTGTGTGTGTGTGTGTGTGTGTGTGTGTGTGTGTGTTTGTAGGAGGGGGGTATCATACAGCCTGGGAATTCTTTTCTTCCTGCTGAGTGGTCCTCAAACCTGCAGCATTAGTCTTGTTGTTGAGGAGGATGAACTTGCCTGTTGTACCTCTACCATCATGTTAACTGCATAACTTTTTTTTTCTAATTTGTAAAATTATGAAAAGCATTGCTTTCTTGTGTGTGTGTTCATGGTACAACTATGATTGTTCTAGTACTGTGAGATTGCTGCAATGGGGAAATGCCATTTGTCCTAAAATACCATTGGATTTGATTATATGAAACTGCGGATCTGCAAAGGGTAATGCCTGTGTGTAGGGGTGTGTACCTCCTGCAGGAAACATTTTTTTTTGACTTAACAAAAACAATCTTTTGAGAAGATATCTTTCAGTGAGTTAATTTTGCTAAGATGTGTGCAGCAACTAGTGGTCACAAAACTGATATATGTATATATATATATATATATATATATATATATATATATATATATATATATATACACACACACACACACACACACACACACACACCTGCAGTTCAGGGCAGTGAAGTATGTAGAAGGTTAAAAAACATTTTCCAAAGTTAAAAGGGTTATGAATAAGACTGGCTGTTGCATATGCTGTACTTTAAAGTTTTGTTTTTTCATCTTGTAAATGACAGCCAGTAGTGTATACCTTCAGAGAAGACTACTTAGGGAATTCATTCACTTATTCTTTCTTTCTGATTAGGCCATGGGGGTGGCTGAAGCCTACCCTGGCACTGAGTGGGAACAACGTGGATAGAAATTAGTAACAAACAGAACATCCATCTTTGTGGTCAGTTTGTGGGCTCATATTTTCAACAACAGCATGTCTTTGGGATGTGGGAGAAAACCTGGACTCAAAGACTTCAGTCAGAAGTCACACGAGTTGAGAACTGAACTGGAGAACCAATCACTTAAAATAACACTAAGCAGAGCACTAGTGAACTACCTACTATTCAGGAAACACTGTTTAAACAAGCCAATATTTTTGAAAGCCAATGTCTTCCTAAAAGTTCATAAATTATACCAGGAAACAATGAATTCAAAGTTACAGAACAAAGATTAACATGCCAGATTCTTTCTCCATGGAACTCTTTATCCTTCTATATGGGCTACACTTTTTTCAAGTCTGTTTTGACTCATAAAAGACATTTATTATCATTGTGATAAATAGAGCATACTTTTTTTCTGCAGAGCAAGCCTGCTGTTTATTAAAAATTAAAGATGAACTACATTTAAGACTGACTCCTGAGTACTGTGCGGGTCAGGTCTACCCTTTTCTACCCTGTCCCCTTGTTTCACCGACATTATAAGGTAATTTCATTTATTGGCAGTAATAAATATGAGATAGTCATTGGTTCAGTCAATGTTTTATCTGTGCAAGCCCTTCTGTCATTTAATTTAATGATCTGAAGTAACGAAAGAAAATGTCACAAAACCAACCACCAGTTCAAGCACAAAGGTCAGAATAGAAACCATCATCTAGGAAACAAAATCGAAACAGCTCACAATAAAGCTCCAAATTCCAAAGCTGTAAATAGTTTATTTTCTTTAAAAAATTTGGAATTTGGAGCCTTATTGTGAGCTGTTTCGATTTTGTTTCCTCTTGTTGGTGGTTTATGCAATGATCTGAAGTAGTTAACTTCATTTGGTCTGCAACCTGTGGGTATCGGATCCGTCCTCGGATCCAAGCCGGCAGCTTTACCTAGCTAAAAGATCCAAGCTCCTAGCTCCTCCCCTACCCATAATCCCCTGCTACACAGCCCCCATCCTCAGATCTAGTTTGCCGCGGCTTATAGCAGCTTCTGGAGACGAGCTCTTAGGCGTGGGTGAGAAATTTCCAGTTTTATAAAAACCTTTTTAAAATAGTTTTTTTCTAAAATTTCTTTGGTGTGTGTGTATGGTTTAGCCCCCTTTATCGACTAGTATATTTAGTTTAATTTTTTTGTGGTAAATTTACTCCAGATTTGTTTCATCCCCTCCCCCTAGTGTGTGAGTGTGTGGTGTAATGGCTGAAGGGCCTAAAGCCATTTTTTCTAAATACACAGAGTGTGGTGATAAGCTGTCCCCAGCTGATGGCGACACTTAGTGCGTTATTTGCCTGGGGGTGGCCCATTTATCCACCAGCTGCCAGGTTTGTGTGGCTTTCAACCCCTGGGCTATCAGGGATAGGAGGAACAAGCTAATCCTGGCGGGATTGTTGCCCCCGGATTCTTCTTCCTCTTCTCGCTCTAAGGCACTGGTCGCGGCTGCTGCTTCAGTGCATTCCAATCCCCCTTCCTTGTTGGGGACTCAAGCTCCCTCTGCTTTTCAGGGTGAGGGGGACTCTTCTTCCTCTTCTAAAGTGAAAAGGAGAGATAAGGACCGGCACAGGCATAAAAGGCGGGCT
The DNA here is from genome assembly GCF_019279795.1 of Protopterus annectens. Lineage (NCBI taxonomy): Eukaryota > Metazoa > Chordata > Ceratodontiformes > Protopteridae > Protopterus > Protopterus annectens. Next base: position 1,503,558,406 of record NC_056741.1, read on the forward strand.
GAGTCTCATCCCTCAGCCCTGCCAGCAAAGGTAGCTAGTCCCGCTAAGAGGGCCTCTGGTTCTCCTCATTCTCGGCTCTGTTCTCCTTGCTTTTCCCCGGAGCCAGAAGAGGAGTACTGGTCTCCCTCGATGTCCTCGAGGTGGCCCTCCAGGCTCGCCTCTACGACCTCCTCCAGATCCACCAGAAGCTTGTCCGATGCTGAGTTGAACCGGATGATGCGTCGTTTCCTGCAGGCTCAAATGCAGATGGGGGTGCTTCAGCCTCGCCCCCTCCAGGGGGAGCTCGGCCCCTTTCTTTACCCCGATTGCTCCTTCTCCGATCTGGTTTATAGTTTCGAAGTCTTTGGATCCGTGCCGTTTCGGACCCGGGGAACCGTCGGCACCAACAGTCTTGATTACTTCGACGCCGACTATCGAGCGTGTCGGATCCTAGCTCTTGGGGCCGAGAGCCGAGCGTCGGATCTGTGGGGGGAACTGTGTCTTTGGCGCCATTTAGGTCGGAGCACACTTCCCTCTCAGGTCCAACCGCTTCGGCTCTGATGTCAATCCCTGCATCAGAGCCGAGAGGGCTGCTCTCAGAGCCAGGGGAGAGCGGTTCGCCCTCGGCGTTTGATGTAGTGGAGAGGGTGCTGTCGAGGACTTCCAGATCCCCGGTCCGGGCTGTGGATCCATCTGTCACCCCTGTGCATTTGGGCCTGTCCTCCGTCATCTGGCCACAGGGACAGACTGCATCGGCGCTCCAGTTGGTTCCCTTAGAGGAACAAGACCCTGTGGGTGAGCCCTCCTTGGATAGCCCCACTGAGGAGGTTCCTCAAAAATGAAAGTGCAAAAGGAGGCACCTGGACTCCCCTGACTCCCTCACAGAGGACACAGACTTGGAGGAAGGGGAAGGTTCCCCAAGGTCATCCCCTGAGGATGTCTCCTTTGGAGACATCATGGAGATGTTGCGAATCAGGGGAGGGTGGTCTGCCCAAAAACCTTCCTCGGACAAGGCTGTGTTCCTGGATGCGTTTGATGCAGGCCCGTCTACTTCTTGGGTGTCCCCCCCCGGCTGACCCCCTGGTGGACTTAATTACCACCAGGGCTTGGAAGGAGCCGGACACCGGGGAGCCAATTCCCAGAAGGTCAGACAAGATACTTAGTCCCCCTTCTGATAGGCTGGCATGGTCTAAAGGTTCTCCAGTGGATGCCATGATGGTGGTGGCTGCCACCAAGAAGGAACTATCGTGGGAGAGTTCCTTGGTCCACCTTCCAGATAAGGAATCTCGGACGTTGGACCGCATTGGAAAGCGGATGTTTGCTTCAGCTATCTTCTCTGTAAGGGCACTGAACTATATGGCACACATCATCAGACTCCAGCGAGACTTGATTAAGGAATACACTGGAGCCCCACCCGGAGTCCATGGTGGCCGAGGACAAACGCACCTTCTCGACTCACATGGCCACTCTGAAATCTATTACTAACACATCTATGCAGCTACTCTCCCATGCCACGGAGGGAACGGCTAGAGCCAGCGGAGCAGACATCGCTCTGCGGTACCATGCCTGGCTCCGCCTTTGTGATTTTGTGGAACCCTTCAAGGCATCCTTCGCAAACACGCCCTTTGACGGTTCTATGCTCTTTGGCAAGACCGTCCATGACACGCTGGTCCAAAGCAAGAAAGATGGGAAGATGTTGTCTGCCGTTGAAATCTGCTTCTCTAATCCCCAAAAGTCCTTCTCGAGGAACCAGAGGGGACAAAAGAAGATGTGGTTCTGGAAATCACAGCAGTCCCGTCCCGCTTCGGACCCCTCATCCTTCAGAGGCAGAGAAGGACAAGGTGGACGCCGGCCCAGAGGCAGAGGGGGGCCAAGGAATCTTGGGTCTCAAGAACCTTTCTCGGAGAGGCCCGCGCAACAGCCCTGAGGGCTTACCCAACTATCCCTCTCTGGAGGCAGTCGGGGGGCATCTGTTGGAGCATCTCCAAATTTGGGATTCCATTACTACGGACCGGTGGGTGCTCCAAATTATATCCAGATGTTATTCCATCCCTTTTCTGTGTCTTCCCCCTCCTATGAAACGCCTCCCCGATGTCCCACTCGATCAAAGGGAGGTGACAGCTTCAGAAATTTCGAACCTATTAGAAAAGAGAGCCATCCAGCATGTCCCCCCAGGCCAGTCCGGATTGGGAAATTACTCCAGGTTCTTTTTAGTGCTAAAAAGATGGGGGACCTGAGGCCTATCCTAGACCTCTCATCTCTAAACCTGTTCATTCCCAAAGAGAAATTCTGGATGGTCACTCTGCAATCTATTCTCCCCTTCCTACAGGAGAATGACTGGATGTGCTCCATAGACCTCAAGGATGCGTACTACCACATTCTAATGGACAGATGATCCAGGAGGTTCCTCCACTTTCAGCTGGGAGCCAGTCACTATCAGTTCAGGGCTCTTCCGTTCGGCCTCACCTCAGCCCCCAGAGTGTTCACCAAGGTCATGGCAGTGGTCACAGTCCACCTGAGACTTCATGGCATTTGGGTATTTCTGTACCTGGATGACTGGCTCCTCACGGCCTCCACCAGGCATCAGCTCTGCTCTGCCAGGGATTATACCCTGGCTCTTACTCAGCATCTGGGTATTACTGTAAACCTTCAAAAATTGTTCCTTCATCCTGTGCAGGTTCTGGAATTTATAGGGGCCAAGATAGATACACGCCACTCCAAGGCCTTTCTAACAACAGACAGGTTGCGCAGTTTGTCTCTTCATGTTTTGGCAATTCTCCAGTCCCCAGCCCCACCTGCGGAATTAGTCCTGAGAGCTTTGGGCTCCATGGTGGCATCCATCGGTCTGTCGTCCTTTGCGCAACTGTGCATGATAATTCTTCAGTGGACTCTTCAGGTCCAATGGTCACTTTTACTGCACCCCTTGAACACACCAATTCCCTTGAGCAGGGTTTGCAAGGACTCCCTTCTCTGGTGGCTTCACTCTCAGGAGTTGCGAGAGGGGAGACCATTTGTCATGCCTCAGCCCCAAGCCACGTTGACCACGGATGCTTCTCATCTTGGGTGGGGGGGGCATGCTATGGGCAGAACCGTCCAAGGCACATGGACTCCCTCAGAGACCGTTCTGCATATCAATGTTCTGGAGATGAGGGCGGTGCTTCTGGCGTTGCAAGCCCTACAAGACCTTCTTCCTCCGGGATCTATTACAATTCAGACAGACAACATGGCTGTAGTCTGGTACATCAACAAACAGGGAGGAACCAGATCTTATCCCCTTTGCCGAGAGGCTATGAGAGTTTGGGAATGGGCAATCTCCACCAACCACTTTCTGGTAGCAACACACATTCTGGGCCGGACCAACATCCTAGCGGACAAGCTAAGTCACTTGATCCTCACACCGTACGAGTGGTCTCTAAACCCATTAGTAGCAAAACAAATCTTCCTCAAATGGGGTCTACCTTGCTGCGGTCTTTTTGCTTCTCCGTCAAACACAAAGTGCAGTGAATTTTTCGCTCTAATTCCCCCAATAGGGGAGAGCCCCAGAGATGCTCTGGTTCATGCTTGGCCCACCGGTCTCCTTTATGCGAATCCCCCACTTCCACTCATGACGAAGTTCCTGCAAAAAGCCCATTGGTTGGGGAGCAAGATAATCCTCATAGCCCTATTCTGGCCTCGCCAGATCTGGTTCCCTTACCTGCGGTCTCACAGTGTAGTTCCTCCTTGGATCTTGGATCCCATTCCAGATCTAATTTCTCATCCTGCGGGATTACAGCCCCCAAACCTGGGTGACCTCAAGCTCACGGCTTGGTTGATCCAGTTCCGCTGATTGCAAGGACTCCTGGTATCTCGTCACCAGTGAAAGCTATTCTGGTAGCAGCACATAAACCTACCAGAAAAATCTACAGTAGTAAATGGAAATGTTTTTCCATCTGGGCCAAAGACAGGGGCTTAGACCCCTTTACTGTCCCTATTCCGACGATTCTTGATTTTCTGTCCCATATCTTTCATCAGGGAGCCAGTGCATCTACGGTTAAAGTACAGTTGGCAGCCATCTCTCATTTTCACATTGGGGATGATGTAGGATCACTGGCTTCCACCAGGATTTGCAAAACCTTTTTAAAAGGCGCCTTTCTGTTAAAACCACCAGTTAAGTCTGCGGTCCCACCATGGGACTTAACATTGGTCCTACAGGCTTTGACGGGCCCTCCTTTCAAACCGGCTGCTTCTGCTTAGTTGAAATTTTTATCTTGGAAAACAGCCTTCCTGACTGCAATAACTTCAGCCAGGAGAGTGTCTGAGCTTCAAGCCCTCTGTATGAAACCCCCTTACCTGATATTTCATAAGGACAGAGTTTCTCTCAAAACTAATCCTTCCTTCCTCCCCAAAGTAGCTTCTGAGTCGAATATTAATCAGTCTATTAATCTGCCAGTGCTTTTTCCCAATTTCCAGAACAAAGGGGAATACACATTACACAAATTGGATGTACATAGATAACTGTGTTTTTATTTGCACAGGACAGCAACCAACCACAAGTCTGATCAATTGTTTGTGTCCTTTGCCAAGTCTTCTTTAGGTAAACCTATTACCAAACTTACATTAGCCAACTGGATTTCACAATGCATCATTCAAGCCTATTTAGCTTCAAACAAACCGGTACCTTTGGGAATCCATGCTCATTCAACCAACCACAAGTCTGATCAATTGTTTGTGTCCTTTGCCAAGTCTTCTTTAGGTAAACCTATTACCAAACTTACATTAGCCAACTGGATTTCACAATGCATCATTCAAGCCTATTTAGCTTCAAACAAACCGGTACCTTTGGGAATCCATGCTCATTCAACCCGATCCATAGCTACCTCTGCATCGTTCTGGTCTAGAGTCCCTATAGATGACATATGTTCAGCAGCTACTTGGCCCTCCTCTCATACATTCATTTCCCATTATAAATTGGATATGATATCCAGGAGTAGGGCTTCCTTTGGCTCCACAGTGCTCCGGAATATTCTTCCTTGAGGGCCACCCAAGGTTTCTAGGTTGCTGGGGACTCTGTCCCACAGGTTGCAGACCAAATGAAGTTAACTACTTCAGATAAAGAAGTTATGTACTCACCATAGTTTTCCATCTGAGTAGGTAACTTCATTTGTCTGCAACCAACCCCCCCTCCATTCCCCCTAACCAGTCTCATGCTTCTTAACCATGGGATAGGATTGCTCATTCTATTAGGCATTAGGTTACTGGCCTCTTTCGAGGGTCTTGTGGAGTCTTTATAGGCAAACTCGATCTGAGGATGGGGGGTGTGTAGCAGGGTATTATGGGTAGGGGAGGAGCTAGGAGCTTGGATCTTTTAGCTAGGTAAAGCTGCCGGCTCAGATCCGAGGACGGATCCGATACCCACAGGTTGCAGACCAAATGAAGTTACCTACTCAGATGGAACGTTATGGTGAGTACATAACTTCTTTTTTAGTAAAAGGAAATTATATTGAAAATGTGTAAATACTAGAATACTATTGCATTTATGGAATAATAATATCCTGATGTTTATTGTATATATTTTACCCGAAAGCTATGCAGTAGTCTAACCTTGTCTGCCATCAGAAAATGAGGGACATGTTACATTTAGTTATACTTATTCCAAAATATTGTATTTTCCTGTGCCTATTGTTTTAAAACACATAATGTAAAAATATGTGGAAGGATTTAATAAACTCTAGGTAGGCTCTGTGTAGAGCCTACATAGAATGTATCCATGTACATGGCCACAATGTGCTTTCGGCAACACGCAGTGCATATTAATGATGCATGATATGCCTAAGTGAAATTTTGTGATGCATCCCAGTAAGGCTGGCTGCAAAACCTCATAGAGCAACACGGATAATGAATCCATGTGCAGGAGAGCACCGATGGTCCCCCCGCATACCTGTCAACCTCTTAGAGCATGAAGTCTGTACAAAGTTATTAAATAAAGTGGGGCAAAGGCTGAGAAAGTTGACAGAATAAATGGCTATGCATTAGAATGTAGCTTCTGAAGATTATGAAGTCTGAAACAAAAATGTCTGTCATTATTTAGTGACTTCCATCCTGAATGATTATTACAAAGCCACAAATTTTATGTGGAACACTGCAAAAATATAAGTGGTGGTAAAACTGCCAGAACTAGTTATAGCTGTATAGTCTGGCTTTTCTCCTATTTTTTTTATTTTTGCCATGTTTGTTTGATGCGTCGTGGCATTTTGTCTGTGCTTACCTTGTTTGTGCATCGGGGCCACCCATGTATCAGACATGACCCAGACATCCAAAAATAGAAACCGGATGCCTTCTATTGCTATTGCTGAGCACTGCTGTGCATCTTGCAAACCTGGTAAGTGAGGCTGCGCTACGCTCATACCATCAACTTAATGAATAGTAACATACGTGACCCCCGTGTAACAAATCCTGTGGTGACATGTATTGAGTGTTGGACTGGAATGCAGGTGGTCCTGGGTTTTAATCCAGGATATGAAAACTTATTTATACTGCTGTGACAGTGCAGCTGATGCAAATAAAGTGGTACTGTAATGAAATAACCATAGAAATGCACTTGTTTTACCTTGTTTGTGCAATGGTAAGTGGCATGCAGCTTTTTCAAATGTATCAAAATGCAGACAGTGTGCATTCTCAATAAGTGCAATTGGTGGAAAAGCATGATATTTAAAGGTGAATTGGCAGGAATTGCACTTTAGAAATTGAGCTTGAACTTGTGCAGCCATGTCATGTGTTGTAGAGGGTGTGCAATTTAGAGCACAGGGCTGGGATGTCCAGGAGACCAAGGTCTTTACTGTGTTCCTGGTTAAGGATCATGGGACCTGCCTGATACAGGAAAACTGTGCAGGCTTGCAATATAAATCCAGACCCTGGGATAGTTTGTCAAGGGCTCTTACCAGTGTGACCAGTATCCCATGCATTGGTGAGCAATGTCATCACCATTTTGACGACCTGCACTGGAGAAAATGGGATACCCTTGATCAGTGGATCAGGGAGGTCAGGTAGGGAGCACCCCAGAGATGTGTGATTGTGTGTATGAATTTCATTTAGTACTCTTAAATATTCAAGTTGAATATGGTAAAAACTGGTATTCATAATGCTTTTTTCTTTTTCCCTTTTTACACAGTTGAAGAAGAGAGGATCTTGAATATGAGGTCCCATGTGAAGCGATTAGCCGGGATGTGAGAAGTATGTGGTAAGTAAGCATAATTATATAAAGCACTGTTATTGCAGCCTTAACACTTATAGATGGATTAGTTGCTATATTATACAGTTGTATGAACTTCGGAATGCATATCTGAACTATAAAAGCAAGTATGCAACCATTACTCTGTAGCATAGCTTTCAACTGTATTTATTTTTGCTGAATACCCAGATTTAAAAATTACTGATGTTAAGTTGTCAATCTCGCCTTCATTCTTGCTGGATGGGTTCGGAGCCGATCCTCGGCTCCGACTCGGCACTTGCTTTAGCTCGAGAACTCCTTTTACCAGCTCGAGGCAACCCTATATCCCATGATGCAAGGCGGAACTACCTCAGATCTCGTTTGCCGCTTAGCGAAAGAGGTCTCCTTTGCCAGCTGAGGTAAGTTTTTTCTTAGTCAAATAAGAAAAAGTGTAGTTAGGGGTTTATTTTTCCCTGTTAGTGTTAGTGTAGTCTGTAATTAGTTACAGCCCACCCTATTCCCTATTTTTCAACCTTTTTATAAACTTTTATAAGTTTTAATCTAAAGTAGTTTAGTCAGGCCTAGTTCCCCTTGGTTATCCCTTCCTGTGTGTTTGTGTAAGGGATTAATTTGTGTGTTTTTTGGGACTGTTTGTGTCTATCCCCCTAAGGATGTCAAAAGAAGGCAAGGTCTCAGGCTTCAAGAAGTGTGACCAGTGCTGTCAGAAAATGTCTCTGACAGACGGTCACACTTCTTGTGTTTATTGCCTGGGGCCTTTGCACCTGCAGGACTCCTGTGCTTTGTGTCATGCTTTTAGCCAGAGAGTCCTGCAGGAAAGGAGGAATAAACTCATCCTCCGAGGTTTACTTAAACCTGAAGGTTCTCCTCCTAAATCAGGGTCAGGAAAACCTCATAAGCCACCGAAGGCTCAGGCTACAGTGTCCAAGCCTCCTCCGGTGGCTCTGGCTCCGTCGGAGCTGATATCGGCTCTGGCTGGAGTCGATACTTCTTCGATTCAAGTAGTGGGTTCGGTGCCGGCTGGCTCCGATACCCTGACTGCTGTGGCCTTGTCGGCTCCGGCTGGAGCCGACACTGTATCCAGCATCGGGGCCGAGAAATCCTCGGCTCCATCTGGAGTTCAAGGGACTTCGGCTCCGATGGCTTCGACCCGTAAGAGATCTTGGTCCCCCTCTATTCTGAGTATCCACTCGGCTCCGGGATCTCCTCTTTTGTCAGAGCGGAGCCATCGGAGCCGATCTTCGAGATCTTCCAGGCTGTCTGACCACGACTTGGAGAGGGTGGTAAGCAGGCTGTTGAAGTCTCAGGCACTGGCCCAAATGCTCCATAGCCCGTCTCAACAGACTTCGGCTATAACCCCAATTCTTGAACTTCCTCCTCCGACTCCACACTAGAGTTCGGAGCCGGAGCTTCTTGGGACAGCGACTGTTTCGATGCCGGAACCGATACATCCTTCGGCTCCGTCGTCCTCGGCTCCGATCTCCTCCTTGAGACCTTCCTTGGAGGGATCCGGTCGTCGGGTTTCCACTGTCGGCTCCGAGGGGGCTAGTGGCATCGGACCCTTGTCTGACCCCGCTCTCCCTCTCCGGGCTTCGGCTTTGGTAAGCTCGGCGCCGACATCGCCTCGGAGCCTTCTCTCTTTGGAGCCGACCATTCCTGTCTCTTCGGAGCGGGTATGTTCTGGCCTCCCGGGGAGAGGAGCCTTTGAGGTGATGAGGAGTGTCCTAGCCTCTGAGCCTGGTCAACGGTCCATCCCTCTAGCTCCTCCCTCATCAGTGCCTGTAGATGCCTCTTGCCAGCCTCTTGCTCTCAGGCCCAGGGATCCATCGCCCCAGGTTTCCCCACTGGGAATTTCCTCCTCTTCCGAGGTTTCTCCTGACCCTGCAGGGGAACCCCCTCGGAAGAGGACGTGTAAGAGGAAACACACAGACTCCCCTGAGTCTACTACATCTGATACCGACTTAGATGAGTCGGAGGGTTCCCACGGTCCCCTCTGAGGATGTCTCTTTTTCAGACATCCTTGAGCTCCTCAAACAGAGGGGGAATTGGCCAGCCATTGATCCCTCCGAGGATGAGTCGGTATACCTGGAGGCTTTTGGATCCCGACCCTCCACCTCCTGGGTGTCTCCGCCTTTCGACCCACTTATGCAGGTAGTGGCTCGGAAGGCGTGGCTCCAGATTCTGTGGAACCTGTCCCCAGAAGACCATCCAAGTTCATTACGGCCCCATCGGATAAACAGTTCCTTTCCAAAGGTGTCTCTGTGGATGCTATGGTGGTGGCGGCCACTAAGAAGGAACTGGCGGATCCTTCAGTACCTGTCCATCCTTCTAACAAGGATTCTAGGACCATGGACAGGTATGGAAAGTGGATGTTTTCTTCAGCGACCTTTGCTATGCGTTCGCTGAATTACCTTTGTCACTTCACCAGGCTTCAACGAGATATTCTCAAGGAACTGGGTGAAGTAGTCCAGGATCCTTCTGCTGCTGGGGCTCAGGAAAAGATTGCCTCACAGCTTGCTATCCTGAATTCCATATCTAACTCCTCCATGCGGCTCATATCTTATGCGGCCGATGGAGCGAGCAGGGCCGCAGGCACAGGAGTTGCTCTTAGACGCCAAGCCTGGATGCGGCTGTGTAATTTTATGGACCCCTTTAAGGCGTCCTTCACTAATACCCCTTTGATGGTTCGGCTTTGTTCGGACCTCAAGTGAAGGATACCTTGACCAGGTGTGAGCAGGACGGTAAAACTCTTTCTGCCGTTGGAGTCCAATTTTCCGCTCCTTCTAGACCATATCCCAAGGGTCAGAAAGGGGAAGATGTGGTTCCGTAAAGCCCAAGGAGCTACACCGGACACACGTGGTCAGTTTACCCCCAGAGGCAGAGGGGTAACAATAGACGCCCTAGAGGCAGGGGGGGGTCCTCAGAACCAGGGCAACAGGGAGTCTCTTCCTGAGAAGCCCTTTCAGCATCCCTGAGGTGTTGCCCGACTGTCCACCCTTGGAGGCAGTCGGGGAAGGATTTCACTGTACCCAGTAGCCTGGCAATCCCTATCCCAAGAGAAGTGGGTACAGTCGATTATATCCGAGGGTTACAAGATCCCCTTCGTAAGGTTTCCCGTACCTCCACAATCCCTTCCAGACATCTCACCCGGTCAAAGGGATTTGGCAAAACAGGAGGTTTCAAAACTCCTAGAAAAAAGAGCCATCCAGACAGTACCGGCAGACCAAGTAGGATCCGGCGTCTACTCAAGATTCTTTTTGGTCCCCAAAGGACGGGAGATTGGAGACCAATATTAGACCTGAGCAATCTGAACAGATTTGTCAAAAAGGAAAGATTCCGGATGGTCACGCTTCAGTCCATTCTGCCTTTTCTGGGCAAGGACAACTGGATGTGCTCTATAGACCTTCAGGATGCGTACTATCACATAAAGATTCACAGGCGCTCCAGGAGGTTTCTCCGCTTTCGGCTAGGGACCAGTCATTACCAATTCAGAGCCCTGCCCTTTGGCCTCACTTCAGCCCCCAGAGTGTTTACCAAATGCATGGCAGTGGTCACAGCTCACCTGAGACGTCTAGGATTCCAGGTGTTTCCTTATTTGGACGACTGGCTCCTCTCCGCCACCACCAAGTGTCAGCTTCTTCAGTCCAGAGACTACACCCTTCAGCTTTGCAAGAATCTGGGAATTTCAGTAAATTTCAAAAAATCTTCTCTGCTGCCTTGCCAATCTATCACCTTTATAGGCAGAGTTAAATACCGTCAAAATGTTAGCCAGACTAACAGATCAAAGAATTCTGGACATCCAAAATTTGTTCGGCTTCTGTTACAAAGCAACAAGATCAAAGCCAGGTTTGTCCTGAAAGTTCTAGGCCTAATGGCTGCGGCCATTGTTCTTCTACCACTGGCTCGCTTTCACATGCGTCTCCTGCAGTGGATGCTATTCATGCAGTGGTCGATCACAATCTTCCGATGAGACACGAAATCTTAGTAACACAGTCGCAGGGCTCATCTGGGCTGGTGGATATCTTCCCTCTTCTTCATCAGGGCCGACCCTTTGTTCCCCTCCTCCAGTTGCCACAGTCACCACGGATGCCTCTCTAATCGGGTGGGGGCATTATCAGGGCAGGATGGTCCACGGACGTGGCAACCCATAGAATACCATCTGCACATAAATGTCCTGGAGATGAGAGCAGTGCTTTTAACATTGCAAGCCCTCGACGACTTTCTTCCCACGGGGACTATTGCAGTACAGACGGACAACATGTCCGTGGTCTGGTACATCAACAAACAGGGCGGAACCAGGTCCTATCCCTTATGTCGAGAAGCTCTCAGACTTTGGCAATGGGCGATCTCTTCTCAGCGGTTTCTGATAGCAACGCACATCCCGGCAGGTCCAACCTATTGGCGGACAGGCTAAGCAGATCTATTCTGATGCCTCACGAGTGGTCTCTCAATCAATCTGTAGTGGATCAGATTTTTCTGAAGTGGGGCACTCCTTGTTGCGATCTTTTGCTACCCCTCAAAACAACAAGTGCCCAGACTATTTCACTCTATTTCCCTTCCAGGCCAACCCCTGAGAGACTTCTAACCCAGGATTGGCCTCGGGGACTTCTTTATGCTTTTCCTCCCTTTCCATTGATTCCACAAGTCATTCAGAAAGCCACCGCTTTGAGAGCCAAATTGATCCTCATTGCTCCTTTTTGGCCTCGACAAATTTGGTTTCCGCCTCTGCATCGTCACCTTCTGGTGCAGCCCTGGCATCTGGACCCAGTTCCGGATCTTTTGATCCACCAGTCGGGTCAGCAGCACCGGGCCATTCATTCTCTCAACCTCACTGCGTGGTTACTCCACTTCCTTCCTAGCCAGGCTACCAATGATTTCTGACTCAGTCAGAGACATTTTAGTGTCTTCTTTGAAGTCGCCCACTAGGACTATTTATGCTAGCAAGTGGCGGCGTTTTCGATTTGGGCAAACTCCAGAAATATTGATCCTTTACTGCTCCTGTACATTCTGTTTTAGATTTCCTAGCGGAGGTTTTTCATTCGGGATCCTCGTCATCTACAGTCAAAGTACAACTGGCTGCCATTTCCAAGTATCATGTTGGCTTGCATGACAATAACATCATGTCTCATAGATTATGCAAGGCCTTTTTGAGAGGAGTTTTTCTCCTAAAACCACCTATAAAGCATCCTCCTCCGCAATGGGATCTAAACTTAATGTTAGCATCCTTGATACTACCTCCTTCGAACCGTCTGCTTCATGTTCTTTGAAGTTATTGACGTGGAAAACTATATTTTACTGGCTGTCACTTCTGCAAGAAGGGTTTCCGAGATTCAAGCACTCTGTATTCGCTGACCTTATTTGGTTTTTCATAAGGACAGGATATCGTAAAGAACTAACCCTTCTTTTCTCCCAAGGTTGTATCTCAAACCAATATTAACCAATCTATAGATTTACCAGTCTTTGTGCCTAACTATTCTGACAGAGCTGAACAGAAATTGCATTTTTTGGATGTCCATCGTCAGCTCAGGTACTACTTGCATAGGACTAAACAAATTAGAAAATCGGACCAATTGTTTGTCTCTTATGCAGAAAACAGGTTAGGTCTTCCAGTTTCTAAAGTGACCTTATCCAGATGGTTGACTTCCACCATTTCCTATGTGTACTCTCTCAGAGGCAAACAACTATCTTCTAAGCCAAAAGCACACTCGACCAGGAGTCTATCCACTTCTGCAGCCTTTCAGGATAGACTTCCCATTGATACCATTTGTGCAGCAGCTACTTGGGCCACGCCTCATACCTTTGTTTCTCATTACAAGTTGGATTTGGCCTCCAGAGATAGGGCCAGTTTTGGTTCCACAGTTCTCAAGAGTCTGTTCCATTGAGCCACCTGGGATACAGGTGCTAGGACGGTCCCATCCAGCAAGAATGAAGGCGAGATTGACAACTTAACATTTAGAAGTTATGTACCTACCATAACGTTCCATGTTAGTTGTCTTCTCTCCTTCTTTCTTAAGGCCCTCCCTCCTTCCCCCTGGCCTGGACAGATCTTGAAGAGTTCCTATTAGTTTGTTTCCTCTGGATCTTTGTTATGAGGACTTCTTTAGGAAACTTTGTTCCTAATTTGGTTAGGATAACCTTTAGCAGGGTAAGTTAGCTGCCAAACGAGATCTGAGGTAGTTCCGCCTTGCATCATGGGATATAGGGTTGCCTCGAGCTGGTAAAAGGAGTTCTCGAGCTAAAGCAAGTGCCGAGTCGGAGCCGAGGATCGGCTCCGAACCCATCCAGCAAGAAAGAAGGCGAGAGAAGACAACTAACATGGAACGTTATGGTAGGTACATAACTTCTAATTTTCTGATGAGTAATTGTGTTTATTTTTCTTCTGGGGGTTAGCAAAGTGTTTAAAAGTGATTTTATGGTGTTTTTGAGTGAAAAAATTACTTTTAAAGACTTTACATTTTTACTGGCTTTTGGTGCTTGTTTTTTTCTGAGAATAACACACTATTTTTGGCTTGACCTTGGATCAAATGACTACTCCCAAAGTCAGTCTTTCTTCCAGCCACAAAAAGAAAAAAAGTTAAGCAAACAGCCTTTACCACCACAGCAGGCTAGTAACTTGCCTTGGCCACAGGTGGGTGACTGTTGTGCAGAGCTTGATCATGGTCAAATGGAGCCCTAGGCAAGGTAATGGATCCCCCTCCCCACAGCCATTCATGTGTCCCATTACTTAGCCATTTCAACACAGTTACCATAAACATTGTTCAAACCTGTCAGTATGCATACCATTTTCTTATTTACTTCTACAATGATTATAGATATTTGGATTTAATTTAAAACTGTTATATCAAATTTTATAGCACAAACACTGATAGCCGTTTGCTAAACAAAACAATACAGTCTCACAATGAAAACAGACTTAGCATGAACAATAAACTTCTCTCCCTTGAAACAGCGTTGAAACCCACATTCAAAGAAAATGCATCTGGCCAATGCCAGATTAAATTTACCGTTGGGCTGTTTTCAAATATCAGTTAATATGCCCAATATCTGCAGAAGTAAAAGACATCTGAATGATTCCACATTAAAGAGATCTGTAAGTAATGAAAAGATTGCTGCTGGCAAACAATTTTACATTTCAGTGTTTCATCTACAAACTCAGTGCCTGCTGCCCTTCAAGAATAAATTGCCTATGTTATATTAAAAAAAATGGTAAAATGTTAACATAGGTCTCAACCTGCTAAGAGGCCAGTGTGGAACACAGGCCATAGCAATGTGTGACAAACAGTCAAAATGTGGAACACCCTATTTTTGCATTGCGCGAAAAGCGTACCTTGACCATGGCCATGGCCTTTCAACCAAAATATAGGCATGAACACACACACACACACACACACACACACACACACACACACACACACACACACACACACACACACACACACACACACACACATTCACCTTTGTCATACTTCTCAACTGCCCAGAATTTGCAGAATGCCCAAATTTTGCCAAATATTTTTGGCCTGTTCCTCATAAAATATGTAGTTTTCTGGCAAATCAGAGAGGAATGAAATGATAAGATAATGACAGAACAGGGGCATTGTTTCACATAGATGGACAGCCTATTCCAGAGAATGGGAATTCTCAGAGATACATATCTGCCTCTCCAACATGTCCTATTTGTGTTGCAAGTAGAATTTAGTTCTTTAGATCTAGTAGTTATTTTGCTGTTTGTTTAGTGGAGGTGCAAAAGATTCAACAAAGTGGGGGTCAAGTTTTGTTTTTGGAGGTTATGTTACAGTGGGCAACTATTTTTTTTTCTTTTGCTGTGAACATCCATTTATTACCTTTTTAAGTGTTGGTGTGTACGTGTATATGTATATGTATATATATATATATATATATATATATATATATATATATATATATATATATATATATATATATATATATATGTGTGTGTGTATATATATATATATATATATATATATGTGTATGTATTATATGCATGCGTGCTTGTTGGGGTGTCTGAGAGGTCCATAGTTTTATATTGCCCACAGGCATTAACAGTATATTCCAGTAGGGTTTACAATTAAAAATAATAAAAAAACCTCAGACATTTAGCCCCAGTGGGTGAACTAGGAGGAGGTAGAAACTCATCTAAAAGCAGGGTGCTGCTGATAGCTTTACAAAAAATAAAATACTTATATGACATCCTTTCAGCTACCAAAAGAAGTAAGCCAAAACTCGCCCTACAAAGCAAACTCACACAAAATCGTCCCATTTTATGCTGCTTATTCTTACATAACAAATAAAAATTAACATCTGTACCCAAACCATTTCCATTCCAAAGCTTCCCCAGTTAAGTAGGTCTTGGACTGCCAATTTTTGCAACTGTGCTGTCTCGTGCCATCATCTATCCAGCCAGCCCCAATAGACATTACACCGGATGTCAAAAAGCTGGTGTTGGTATTATAGAATGCTTATAACTTTACTAAAATGTCCTGCGTTGTACTGTTCCTACACAAATGGTCATGTATTTGGGAGCTTGCATTGTCTCCCATCCTCAGGAACAGTTAAATGGTTCGTATACTGCAATGGTGATTGGCTGTAATTGCAGAATGTGAGCCAATCAAAAACTGTGTAGCACAGTCAATGCTGTTCAGTGTGGAACAGCGGAGTACCTATTTGATTTTTTAACATGGAAACTGTTTTTCTGATTGTTCTGACCTCTGCAAGAAGAGTATTTGAGTTGCAAGCTCTTTTGCTGAGTCAACCTTGTCTCATGTTCCACAGAAACAGGATAGTTTTGAGAACAAATACTTTGTTTATGCCTAAAGTTGTATCTGAATTTACTATAAGTCAAAGTATCCATTACCCCATTTTCTTTTCTGGACCTAAAAATGAGGGAGAAAGGATACTCCGTACCCTTGATGTTCACAAACAACTCGGTTACTACACTGACAGAAATTAATCTTTCATATGTTGGATCAAGTGTTCATTTCTTGTGAAGGTAAGAAGAAGGGGCAACCTATATCAAAATAGACTATTTCCTAATGGTTGTCAAAAGCTATTGCCTTCTGTTATACTCACCACAACAAAACTATTCAAGGCAGGGTCAATGCCCACTGTACTAGGACTTTGGCTTCATCTATGGCTTTTTGGAAAGAGTTTAATTTTAGAAGCATTGTGGACGCAGGAACTTGATCATCTTTACATACATTTACAAGGTATCACAAACTTTCTTCTTTCTCTAGGTCTAGATCAGGTTTTGCAAGGACCATTCTCCATGAGCCTTTGGACCCTGCTCCTTCCACCTCCCAAATGTAGTAGGGTCTATATCACTTTGTCAAATACCACATCAGTGAATATCTCTTTATCAAACCCCTATTAATCAAAGCTGCTATTCAGTGACCAGACATTTCAGCAAATATTTTTCCTAGGGAAAACCAATGTTAGTCCACACAAGCCAATGTGAACAAAATCACCCCCCAACTAAATAAACCAACTCCGAGATCACACTACAGGGGGAAAAACACAAATTCCAGACAGTGGCTGGCCATTGTTTTGCCCTAGGAAACTTCCTCTGAAAAGTCTGTTGGCTGAATAGGAGCTTCGACAAATAGGTGTTCGATGAAGAGTTATTCGATGATGTGGGATTCAGCAAAGTGATAGAGACCCAATATAGTAAGCTAGGGTAATCTACCCATGTAGCAGTGATGAAACATAGTACAGTTGTGTAAATAAGCCCACTCCCTCCCTCCCCTCCCTCCATCCCCTTGTTTTTTGGTGTGTTGTTTATACCTGGATGTGGACATGAATTATTTTTTTGTTCCTAGCATTGGTCATTCATGGCTCAGCCTCCCTGTGTCTGTTGGCATGAAAGCTCTGAAGGGCTTGGCACCCAAACTTGTCTTTTTAGTCAGCTCAGCTCCAGCTGACTAATGGTTTGGATGCATGGAAGATGCTCTGAATCTTTGTAAGTTGGCAGACAGTTATATTCTTGGCAAGATATAACCCATATAACTAAGAGGCTACTGCAGTTTGATCATTCAACATCTACTATTATGTTATGTTTACTAACATAACTATATTATACTGGACAGAACTTCACAAGTGGAAGCTTCCTGTAGAGTTCTTCCTGGATTTGACCCAGATGTGGGGAACACCTCAAGTAGATCTTTCCACCTCCTTTCAAAACATACAGCTGAAAAACGTCTGTTCAAGACATTCTTGCAGCCACATTTAGAAGACAGGTGCTTTTATCATTCCTATGGTTGGGAATGTTCCTCTATGCAATTTCTCCCTTTCCAGTGATTCCCAAGGTACTTCTAAAGATTCAGAAAGAATTACCAAAGATCATTGCGGTAACCCCTTTTTGGCCCAGGCAAAGTTGTTCCCTTTTAATGAAATTTACCAAGGGCAGCTACCACAATCTTCCTCACAGACTGGCTCTTCCTACTCAGCATCACGGGCAAATGGTACACCCCAACTTAGAACAACTGCAGCTGACAGCCCGGATGTGCCTTTTAGGCACTTGTTCCATGAGGATTTGGAGCAGGTATTTAAGGAGGGAAGAAAGCTAGAAAATGTAATGTTTACAAATGGAAGAGGTTTTCCTAGGTGCTGCCTAGCCAATAACAGAGATTCTGAAAGAGTTTTGATCCCTCTGTTTTTAAAATATTTGTGTGAGCTACCTAGAAGTGGTGTCATGTGCGTCTATCAAAGTGCATCTTGCAGTCATATCAGCTTGTCTGCATGTGATTCCCCTGCCCATGAATCCCCCTTGTTCAACTTTTTCTGTGGTGAAAAGGAGTGTTGCCCATGAGACATTCATCATGAAAGCAAATTTCTCCTTCATGGGATCTCAGCTTTTTTCTGGAAAGATTGACCTTACTTCCTTTTCAGCCTGCCCCTCAGGCTGTTTCAGAGCCGGCTCATGGTCAAATGTGGCATTAGGCAGAGTAATGGACCAGGGCTCCCTTCCTCTGCAACCATTCCAGTGTCCCATTACTTGGCTGTCTCTTGTCAGTTACCATGAACACTGTTCAAAACCTGGCAGTGAGCATACTATTTTCTTCTTTACTTTTACAGTACTTAAAGAGATTTTATTAAAAGAAACATTATATCTGAAGTAGGGAGTTCATTTGTCAGCAACCTGTTGGTCTTGAATCCGATATCGGATCCGAGCTGGCAACTTGTTTCAAGCTAATGGATCCGAGCTCCTAGCTCCTCCCCTCACCCATAATCCCTTGCCAACTCTCCATGACCTCAGATCTAGTTTGCCGTGCTTGTGGATAGCTGGATTCCAAAGAGCTCATCTAGTACTTGGCAGTTATTTTGATATTTTTTCTGTCAACTTTCTTATTTTTTCTCAAAAATATTAAGTGTGTAAATGTTAGGTACCCTGTAGAGTAAAATTTTTTCTTTTAAGTAGTTTTCCCTCCCTTCGCTGGTCATTAGAGTGTGTGTGTTGTGTATTGTGTTTTGGGGCCTGTGTGTGTGTGTTACATTATTTTTCTTTAAGTATGGCTGAGGCCCCAAAAGCCATTTTTTCAAAATGTACCGAGTGTGGCCATAAGCTCTCCCCGGCTGATGGCCACACTCGGTGCGTTCAGTGCCTTGGGGTTGAACACCTCACCTCAGGCTGTACCATTTGTGCAGCGTTCGACCCCAGGGTACTGAAAGAGCGGAGGTCGAAGCTGGTCTTGGCGGGACTTTTACCCCCGGACTCGGCTCCGGCCTCCGCTGCTCTCGTGGCTCCACCACAGGCTGTGGTTGCTGCCATTCCTGCCCCCTTCCTCCGTCCAAGACTCAAACTCCTGCTAAATTGTTGGAGGACAGGGAGGCCAGGAGGGAGAAACGGAGGGAGAAGCACCACAAGTGGCGGGCCAAGACCTCTGTTTCGGCCCCGCCAGCTAAGCAGGCTTCTCCCTCCACTGCTTCTAGGTCTCCTCCTCCTCGGCTCCGATTCCCTTGTTTCTCCCCAGGACCCAAGGAGGAGAAGGCCCGATCTCCATCGAGGTCATTGAGGCGGCATTCCAGGCCTGCCTTGGTGACCTCCTCGAGATTGACCTTTAGTATGTCCGATGCAGACTTGGACCGGATGATGCGAAGGTTCATCCAGGCCCAGCTGCAGATGGGAGTGCTCTTGCCTCCCCCCTCCCCTTTGGGGGGGAGCTCGACACCTTTTTTCCATCCTATTGCTCCTTCTCCGACCCGCTACCCAGGTTCGGAGCGTTCGGAGCCGAGCAGCGTTGGAGCCGGGGGTGGGTCGGCGCCGACAGTACTTGGTACTTCGGATCTGACCCTGCCCTCGAGCCTGTCAGATCCAACCTCTCGGAGCCATGGCCCGAGCTTCGGATCCAAGGGATTCAGTGTGCCTTCGGCTCCGTCAAGGTTGGAGCGCACTGGTCCTTCAGATCCGATGGCCTCGGCACCAGTTCCGATCCCTTCATCGGATCCAAGTGGGAACCTACTTTTGGATCCAAGAGAGAGTGGTTCCCCCTCGGCTTTTGATGTTGTGGAGAGGGCTCTGTTGAGAGCATCCGGACCCTCGGTCCTTGTCTCGGCTCCTCCCTGCACTCCCTCTCTGCTGGGCCAGGCTTCCATCACCCGGCCAAAGGGACAACCTGCTTCAATGTCCCAGATGGTTCCATTGGAACAGGATGTAGCTGGCGAGGCCTCCTCGGACAGCCCCCCCCAAGGAAGTGCCCCGCAAGCATAAGTGCAAGAGGAGGCACGTGGACTCCCCTGAGTCCTTAACTGAAGACACGGACTTGGAGGAAGGGGAAGGCACCCCAAGATCACCCCCTGAGGATGTCTCCTTTGGAGACATCATGGAGATGCTGAGGATCAGAGGTGGGTGGTCTGCCCCCAAGTCTTCCTCCGACGAGTCCGTGTTTCTGGAGGCATTTGAAGCAGGCCCGTCTACCTCTTGGGTGTCCCCTCCGGCCAACCCCTTGGTGGACCTCATTACCACCAGGGCGTGGAAGGATCCGGACACCGTGGAGCCAATACCAAAACGCCCGGACAGGATCCTTAGCCCCCCCTCAGACCGATCGCACTGGAGTAAGGGCCCCCCCCATAGATGCCATGTTGACGGCAGCAGCCACGAAGAGGGAACTGGCTCAGGAGAGCCCCTCAGTCCATCCACCGAGCAAGGAGTCCCGCTCGATGGACCGCTTAGGGAAGCGAGTTTTTAGTTCAGCGACCTTCTCGGTAAGGTCTCTGAACTATATGGAACATGTCTTCAGGATGCAGCGGGATCTTATCAAAGAATACGCTGCCTCCCCTCCTGAGTCCATGTCGGCAGATGACAAGCAATTGTACTCCACCCGAATGGCCACTCTGAGATCAATTTCAAATACCTCTATGTGGCTGTTGTCCCACGCCACAGAGGGAGCCGCTAGGGCTAGCGGAGCAGGCCTAGTCATGAGACGTCAGGCCTGGCTCCATCATTGTGACTTTGCGGAGCCTTTTAAAGCGTCTTTCGCGAACGCCCCTTTCGATGGTTCTGCCCTATTTGGCAAAACGGTTTGCGAGACACTTGTCCAGAGTGAGAAAGTCGGGAAGACGTTGTCTGCCGTCGGAGTCCGCTTCTCTGCTCCCCAGCGATCCTTTTCGAAGAACCAAAAGGGTCAGAAGAAGATGTGGTTCCGGAAATCACAACATTCCCAACCCGCTCCGGACAACCAGTCCTTCCGTGGCAGAGGAGGACAGGGAGGACGCCGCCCCAGAGGCAGAGGGGCTCCGAGAAACTTTGGGTCCAGAGAACCTTTCTCCGAATGGCCCACGCAGCAGCCCTGAAGGGTTGTCCGGCTGCTCCACTCTGGAGGCAGTCAGGGTGCGCTTCTCAGAGCACCTAGCAGCATGGGAGTCCATCACGACAGACTGCTGGGTGCTTCGCATTATATCCAGAGGGTACAAAATACCATTACTCCATGTCCCCAAATTCAAGAACCTCCCCGATGTACCACCCGATCAGAGGGAGGCCGCAGCCGCAGAAATTTTGCAGCTGTTAAGAAAAAGAGCTATCCAGCCCATCCCCCAAGACCAGTTCGGATTAGGGTTCTACTCTAGGTTCTTTTTAGTGCCAAAAAAGATGGGGGACTTGAGACCAATCCTAGACCTTTCCCGCTTGAACCTATCAGTAACCAAGGAAAAATTCCGAATGGTCACTCTTCAATCTATTCTCCCCCTTCTAAGGGAGAACAATTGGATGTGCTCTAGAGACCTCAAGGATGCGTACTACCACATTCTAATGGACAGACGATCCAGGGGGTTCCTCCGCTTCCGGCTGGGAGCCAGTCACTACCAGTTCAGGGTCCTTCCCTTTGGCCTCACCACAGCCCCCAGGGTGTTCACCAAGGTATTAGCAGTGATTGCAGCCCACCTGAGACTCCAGGAAATACAGGTCTTTCCATACCTGGACGACTGGCTCCTGACTGCCCCAACAAGGCATCTACTTTGCTCAGCCAGAGATTTCTTTCTCCGCCTAGCCCCACAGTTAAGCATCACCATCAATGCCGACAAATCCCTTCTGGCCCCGACACAAGTCATAGAATTCATAGGAGCCAGAATAGGCACCAGAGAGCTACGAGCTTTTCTAACTTCCGAGAGAATCCAGAATTTGCAACTCCATGTGCGGGCTATCCTCCAATCAGAGACTTCACCAGCGGAATTGGTCCTGAGGGCACTAGGCTCCATGGCGGCAGCAATTACGCTCCTTCCTTGTGCCCGTCTGAACATGCGGGTACTGCAATGGACACTTCTAGTGCAATGGTCCTTTCTATCCCTTCCTCTTCATCACCCCATTGCTATCAGCAAGGCTTGCAGGAGGGCTCTATTATGGTGGCTCCAAACTTCGGACCTCCATACGGGCCGTCCCTTCTGCACTTCTCCCCCTCTTACCACGGTGACCACAGACACCTCCCGCCTCAGGTGGGGGCATTATTCAGGCAGGACGGTCCAAGGCACGTGGAACGACACAGAGACCTCCCTGCATATCAATGTTCTGGAGATGAAAGCGGTGCTGTTCACGTTGCAAGCACTTCAGGATCTCCTCCCCATAGGAACGATTGCAATTCAGTCGGACAACATGTCGGTTGTCTGGTACATCAACAAACAGGGGGGAACCAGATCTTACCCTCTATGCCGCGAAGCCATGAGAGTGTGGGAATGGGCAATCTCCTCCAACTGCTTTCTGATTGCAACGCACATTCCGGGACAGACCAACATCCTAGTGGACAAACTCAGTCGCACCCTTCTTACCCTGTACGAGTGGTCTCTCAATCCACAAGTAGCGAAGCAGATATTCGCAATATGGGGGCAACCCTGCTGCGATCTTTTTGCGTCTCCCTCAAACACCAAATGCGGCAATTTCTTCGCTCTGATTCCCCCTCCAGGGGAAACTCCAAGAGAGGCTCTGGTGCATGCTTGGCCACCCAGTCTACTTTATGCCTATCCTCCTCTACCCCTGATGCTGCAACTCTTACAGAAAGCCTCGCAGTTGGGGAGCAGGATGATCCTCATTGCCCCATTCTGGCCTCGGCAAATTTGGTTCCCTTACCTGTGGTCTCACCTAGTGAAACCTCCTTGGATTCTGGATCCCAGTCCGGATCTAATCTCCCATCCGTTGAACTTACCGACCCCAAACCTGGACAATCTGAAACTGACAGCTTGGTTGCTCCAGTTCCACTCCTAGTTAGGACTCCCGGTATCTCTTCACCAGTCAAAGTCATCCTTGTGGCAGCGCATAAGCCCTCCACCAGGAAAGTGTGCCACAGTAAATGGAAACATTTCTCCACCTGGGCGGAGCATCATGATCTAGATCCCTTTACGGCTCCTCTTCCGTCCATATTAGACTTCCTAACCGAACTTTTTCAGGAAGGCGCTAGTTGTTCAACTGTCAAAGTGCAATTGGCAGCCATTTCACATTACCATGTGGGACATGATACAGGGCCTTTGATGTCGGCCAAGTTGTGTAAAACCTTTCTCAAGGGCACCTTCTTGCTTAGACCCCCTATAAAAGAAGCCGTACCACCGTGGGATCTTTCATTAGTTCTTCAAGCCTTGACTGCTCCACCTTTTGAACCCGCTGCTTCAGTAGATCTCAAATTCTTGTCCTGGAAAACAGCATTCCTTGTAACCATCACTTCAGCAAAAAGAGTTTCGGAGCTTCAAGCTCTTTCTGTGAAGCCTCCTTATTTGATCTTTCACCCAGACAGAGTGTACCTCAGGATCAATCCCTCTTTTCTTCCCAAGATTGCATCAGAAACCAACATAAATCAATCCATAAATTTACCGGTTTTCTTCCCTAAATTTCAGAATCAAGGGGAGTACAAGCTGCACTCATTAGATGTTCATAGGCAGCTTCGCTTTTATATTCATAGAACAGCTGGTCATAGACAATCCGACCAGCTGTTCGTTTCCTTTGCCAAATTTAATTTAGGGAAAGCAATATCAAAAGTATCTCTATCACGCTGGATTTCTCAATGTATCCTATTGGCGTATCAAGCCTCTGGGAGACCCGCACCGGAAGGAGTTCGCGCACATTCCACTCGTTCCATCTCTACTTCTGCGGCCTTCAAGTCTAGAGTTCCATTGGATGATATTTGTTCGGCAGCCACTTGGGCTTCATCTCATACCTTTATTAACCACTACAAACTGGACGTGATTTCTAGAGGGAGAGCATCCTTTGGCTCTGCGGTGCTTCGCAATATCCTTCCATGATGGCCACCCAAGGTTCAGGTAGCTGGGGACTGTGTCCCACAGGTTGCTGACAAATGAACTCCCTACTTCAGATTAAGAAGTTATGTACTCACCATAACGTTCCATCTGAGTAGGTAGCTTCATTTGTCTGCAACCATCCCCCCCTACTTCCCCCTGGCCTTCTTCGGATCTATCTTAGTTGGATACCCGTTTTGGGTATATATATTGACGGGCAAACTCGATCTGAGGTCATGGAGGGTTGGCAGGGGATTATGGGTGAGGGGAGGAGCTAGGAGCTCGGATCCATTAGCTTGAAACAAGTTGCCGGCTCGGATCCGATATCGGATCCAAGACCCACAGGTTGCAGACAAATGAAGCTACGTACTCAGATGGAACGTTATGGTGAGTACATAACTTCTTATTTAAATGTTATAGCGCAAACACTGATGGCTTTTTGCTAATTAAAACAAAACAAAATAGGCTCACATTGAAAACAGCATGAGCAACAATAAACTTCCCTTTCCTCGAAACTCATAGTCAATGAAAATTAATCTAGCCAGTGATGAATTATATGTACATTTACATCCACAGACATCCTACAAATCTAATAATTATAGCTACATTGTGTGACTGCATCTTTTCCAGATTTCAGTGTAAAAAATAATAATAATGATCAGTGTCACATATTTCATTTTTTTTTCACACAAACACATAGCACCCATTATTTCATCTTAATTCACACACACACACATATATACACACATACACCTCCCCACACACACTAATGCTGTCAGATTATCGACTGATTAAAAATGACCAGATAAGAGCATAATGTACTTTCATCCACATGAACCCCCCACAAACTGGCAGTTATAAATACTTTGTTGACTGTGTACTCCCATTGTTATGAAGATATAAATTACATTTACTTTATTGGTAGTTTTGGATGAACTACATGAAATTCTATGAAGATTGTTAGCATCATACCATAAGATCCAGCCAAATGTAACACATTTTAAATAGAATTTGTAAGAGCATAAAAAATATCAAGCACCTAATGGCTAACATATGCTAAGTCAATATACACAATCTCTGCAGAAGTAAAAGTCATCTGAATATTGCTACACTAAAGAGTGATATTACTAATGCAGAGGTTGCTGCTGGCAAATAACTTTGCATTTAAGTGTTTCATCAATAAATACGGTACCTCCTGCCCTTGAAGAATAAATTGCCTGTGTTGCATTAAAAAGTAGTTTGCCACTGACATTGCCCAGACATTTCCTGAATTAGATCAGCTATGCAATAGGAAATGTCTGGCAAAAAATGACAACAGGTTCAGGGTTACTAGGCATGCAGTCTTGGGGATCATTAAGGAGCCTAGCACAAATTCCCAATTGTTTCAAAATATTATCTGATTAAATGACTTGCTCAATGTCACACGGGAGGTAAACAAAGGTGGAAAGATTCAAACCTTGCATCCTTGCAACAGGAAGCAGGTCTTTAACAAGTTGGAGCTTTAGTCCTCTATGTTAATTGTCAGACTAACAGTTTTTAACTAAATGCAGAAATTCTTCACAATCTGATCTTGTAAAGACAGTATCATGATAATATACAATGGCTGCATAAGGGATACTGAAGTTCAGGTGGTTCTGGTCATCACTAGATAATGCGGATTATATGACCTGACAAATGCAAAACCCTTTCCAATTTCTGGAGACTGTAATAAATATTTCTAAAATGCAACTTGTTTAGACTATACTACATAATCCAGGCCTATTAATGAATGAATTAATTCCTTAGTGCAATGAATAAAGCAAAACAATTTCAGACAATATTAATGCTGTAGCAGTAGCTTTTGAACAATCCACAAGTTATATGCAGATCAAAAATATTACTGTATGTAGCACGCAGTTTCCTTTTTGGTGGGAGGGAATGGGTTATTTCATTTTGACTTGCCTAGGTTTTCTTTGGCAGACTACTCTAAATCACTTAAAAAAGTTACTAGAAGTCCAAATACTTTCTGCTAGTTTTGCTTTCTCCTGTTTCATTGGTCGAAAGCAAGTAGCAGTAGGACATTCACATGGGTAAAACAGGAAACTGCTTAAAGTGACAGAAGCAGGACACAAAAAAAGTAAGACATTTTTTTCTTTCTTTTTTTTTTTTTAATTTAATGCTGTAGCTGGAGCCCCCTGCCAGCATGAGGCCCTAGGCAACTGTCTAGGTCACCTAGTGATGGATCCAGCCCTGGGCTGATTTACAGTTCATTACCTGGAAGACTTTTTTTACTCATTGCTCTAACATCTGCAAGGTGAGTCTCTGAGCTGCAAGTTCTCATGTTGGGCCAAACCTGTTTAATTTTTCACAAGGACAGGGTTGTGTTGTGCATTAATCCATCATTCATGCCTAAAGTTGTTTCTGCATTTTAAAGTGAATCAAGTATCAGTCTCCCGGTGTTCTACCTGCATCCATAAAACAAGGCAGGAAAGATTCTACATACTTAGATTGCGCACAGACAGCTCAGGTACTACCTTGACAGAACAGATCCATTTAGGAATGCTGAACATCTGTTTGTCTTCTATACAGAGGCTAAAAAAGGTCAACCTGTCTCTAAGCAAACTATTGCACAATGGTTGTCCTCTGCTATTGTTTTCTGTTACTCCCATTATGGTAAATATCTTCCAGGCAAGGTTAAGGCTCACTGAACTATCCTCTTTGATGGCATATTGGAAAGGGATGGACTCTAGAAACATTCTAGGGACAGCAAGCCGGTCCTGTGTTCATACCTTCACAAAGCTCTACAAACTGGATCCTTTTTCAAGGTGCAGACCAGGTTATTATTCTTCCACCTCTCAGCAGTGGGAATGAACTTAGTACACTTTCATAAGTCCTATTTACCTGTTACAGTAGTTGTTTGAATTCCTCCCTACTTCAGTGGCAGCATCCACTCACCATTCCCCAGATTGTGCATAGTTGAGGTAGGTTTCAACCTCTTTGATTTGGTTGTTGCTGGATTTGGTTTTTATATAATATTGTGATTGGCTGCAAATTTATGCTTGCTAGATGATTCTGGCTTCATGCACTTTCCTGTCCTTCTTTGTGGAAGTGAAAAAACCTGAACACTCAATGTGATAGTGTTCAATCTCGCCGTTTGTTCTTACACATGGGTTCGGAGCCGATCCTCGGCTCCGTATCGGCCGCTTGCAAGCTCTGCATCGAGAAGAAGCTCGAGACAATCTAATACCCACAATCCCCTCTGCCTTTACCTCAGATCTAGTTTGCAGCTGCTGATCGCTGGGAGCTAGCTCGAGCATCTTGAGATAAGATATAACTTTATTTTGTTATATTTTAGACAAAATTTGTTCTAAAAGTACCTTTTGGTATACTTAGTGTATGTGTGTGTGTAGGTAGAATTTCTCGGTACCGTTAAATTTATTTAACTGGTTAGGGTTTTACGGGGCCTACCACCCCTTTCTTAAATTTGACAACGGACTGACATATACATGGATTTGACTTTTTCTATTGGATTTGTCTCTTATACTGGACTTGACTTTTCTCTTCCTGTAAAATGTCTGAGAAAATTAAATCAGGCTTTAAACGTTGTCAGTGTGGCCAAAAAATGTCAGTTACTGACAACCATAGTTCCTGTGTCTACTGCCTTGGCCCTCTCCACTTACAAGAGGACTGTTCAATTTGTCACTCTTTTAGTGGGAGGGTCATGACAGATAGGCGCAGGAAACTCATGGACAGAGGGTTATTAAAACCTTCCTTTCAGGAGGCTCTGGATGCTTCAGACCAGGCATCCAAATCCTCGAAGGAATCGCCCAAGTCATCGGCTCCGAGCTCTTGATAAAGTTAGATCACCGGTTCCACAGACTTGGGCCGAGTGTTCAACTGGTGTCGGTTCCTGAGCCTCGAGTCTTGGAACTGGTGATGGAGCTCCCTCCCTCGACTTTATTGAGGTCGCTCCGTCTTGGTTCCTTCGACCCGTTCTTCTTCTAAGCTCTCTGATGTCGATGTGGATCGTGTGGTGCAGAAGTTATTGGAGCATTCGGCCCTATCCAAACTTATTTCAGTTTCCACCCAGTTGGTGTCGAAACTTGAAGGCCTCCCATTGTCTCCATCCATTCCTCCTCCGAGACCTGTCCAGTCTTTGGAGCCGGAAGAGGTTGATCTTCTGATTGTGGAGCCCTCGGCTCGAGAACCGTCCTTTTCTCGGTCTGCTCCTCTCACCTCGACTCCGGAGTCTCGGGCCGACAATCTGTCCTTGGTTCGGGGCGAGAGTCGAACCGGCGTTCGGTTCCGACTCTTCCCTCGGGCCTCGGCGGATCGATTCGGCTCCGTCCTCGGGTCGATGCCTTGTGCCTGTTTGGGATTCTTCCCATTTCTTGAACCGGAGATTCTTGACTCGGGACCCGGGGCTTCGATCTAATGAGGAAGGTGTTGTCTACCCAGACAACCACATCAGTAGAAGCAACCTCTCCTCCCCATAAAGGGCGTTATCCTCCTCTGCACCCACGGCCACATCCAAGCGTCGAGCACCGGTGTCTCAGCCACCCTGGAGGTGCCCCTCTTCCTCGGAGGCTTCTTCGGATGCTCCCCACGAAGAAGTCCCTAGGAAAAGATTGTGTAAGAGGAGACACTTAGAATCTCCACAAGAATCCTTGACATCCGATACTGACTTAGATGAGTCAGAAGGGTCCCCTAAGTCACCTTCAGAAGATGTCTCTTTTCTGACATATTGAGATCCTGAAACAGAGAGGTGACTGGCAGTCCCTGCCCTGGTCTGAGGGTGAGTGAGTCTTGCGGAAGGCATTCGGTGCTCGCCCTTCTTCCTCCTGGGTCACTCCGCCTTGATGAATTAATGGAACTTATTGCTCGCTCCTGACACAGTGGAACCAGTCCCAAGGAAACCCAATAAATATATCACTGCACCCCAGGACAAGACTTACTTAACAAAAGGAGTTCCAGTGGACGCTATGGTGGTGGCAAAAAGGAGATGTCGGAATCTTCCTCATCTGTCCATCCCCCTAATAAAGATTCTAGGACTATGGACAGGTATGGGAAGCGCATTTTAGTTCAGCTTTTCCATGCGATCCCTGAACTATTTGACCCACTTTACACGACTACAGAGGGATCTAGTCAAAGAGTTGGGAGATACCCTCCAGGGTACTACGGATGCTGCTGTCTCAGAGAAAGTGACAGCGCAACTTAATACCCTTACATCCATTGTGAACTCATCCATGAGGCTGATCTCTTAGGTTCGAGTAGGGCAGCAGCTTCAGCGATTGCTCTTCGCAGACAATCCTGGATGCGCTTATGTTCATTTGCGGAAGCCTTCAAGTCTTCCTTTACTAACGCCCCATTTGACGGTGCCACTCTCTTTGGCCCCAAAGTAAAGGAGACCCTTACTCGGTGTGAGCAGGAGGGAAAGACTCTGTCTGCTGTCGAGTCCGTTTTCCACCCCAACCAGACCGTACCCCAAAGGGCAACGTGGTGGAAAAATGTGGTTTGAAAACCCCAAGGATCTTTCCCAGGCACACAGGGTGATGCCCTTCTAGAGGCAGAGGAGGGGCAGAGGTGGAAGACGCCGCCCTGGCGGCAGAGGGGTCCGCAGAATCAAGGTGACAGGGATACACTCCTGGTAAACCTTTCCAGCACTCCTGAGAGGAGGCCCGACTGTCCTGCTCTGGAGGCAGTTTTATACCCTCAGGGCTGGCAAAACATAACTGCAGACAAGTGGGCACAAAGCGTGGTTACCAGAGGTTACAATATACCTTTTCTATCCCATCCCATTCCAAAGAAAAGACTCCCAGATGTACCGCCCCATCTGCGAGAGCCAGCAGCTATAGAAATTTCAAAGCTGCTAGAAAAAAGTCATCCAACCAGTCCCAGCGGACCAGAAAGGATTCGGGACTTACTCAAGGTTCTTTTTAGTTCCAAAGAAAACAGGGGACTGGAGGCCCATTCTGGACCTAAGCGACCTCAATACCTTCGTCAAGAAAGAAAAGTTCCGAATGGTCACGCTTCAATCGATCCTTCCATTCTTACAGAAGGACGACTGGATGTGCTCAATAGATCTGAAGGATGCATACTACCACATCAAAATGGCCAGGGCATCCAGAGATCATTTGCGCTTCCGGCTGGGTGCCAGTCACTTTCAATTTCGAGCCCTGCACTTTGGTCTGACCTCAGCCCCCAGGGTCTTCACCAAATGCATGGCAGTGGTAGCGTCTCACTTGAGACGCCAAGGATTCCAGGTGTTTCCGTATCTGGATGACTGGCTCCTTTCTGCCACCACCCAGCCAACTAGTACAGGCCAGAGACTATACTCTTCAACTGTGTATTCACCTAGGAATTTCCGTAAACTTGAAAATCCTTACTACAGCCATCACAGAGTATCTTATTCATAGGAGCGAATTAAATACACATCAGTTAATTCTAAGACTTCCTCCAGAAAGGATACTTTCACTTCAGACTCACATACGTCTTCTTCTCTTGTCCAGGAAATCCCCAGCAAAACTGGTACTGAAGGTTTTGGGACTCATGTCAGCTTCTCTTATTGCAATACCTTTGGGAAGACTGCACATGAGAGTCCTACAATGGCTACTGTTTGCACAATGGTCGTTCCAACAACTACCTCTAACACACGAAATTCTTATAATGAACACATGCAAAACACACCTAAACTGGTGGCTTCAAACGTGCAACCTTTCCAAGGGGAGACCATTTGTGCTACCCACGCCTACAGTTACTGTGACCACGGACGCTTCCCTGATAGGGTGGGGGGGCATCTTTCAGGGACAAACAGTCCAAGGCGAATGGACCAATTTAGAGTACAATCTGCACATCAATGTTCTAGAGTTGAGGGCAGTGTTTCTAGCGTTGCAACACTTTGCTCCCCTTCTTCCTCTGGGAACTATTGCAGTTCAGACGGACAACATGTCGGTAGTCTGGTACATAAACAAGCAAGGGGGAACCAAGTCCTATCAGCTATGCAGAGAGGCCATGAGAATTTGGCAATGGGCGGAGTCCACGGGTCGCTTTCTAATAGCAACGCACATCCCAGGGTCATCCAACGTCATAGCCGACAGGCTGAGCAGAGCAATTCTGTTACCGCACAGAGTGGTCCCTAAAACAGTCAGTTGCGTCAGTAAAAAGATTTTTCGCACGTGGGGCCAGCCTTCCTGCGATCTGTTTGCGTCTCCAATGAACGCCAAATGCAGGAGCTACTTTGCCTATTACCCCTCAGGGTCCCCAGGGGACCACTGATTCACGATTGGCCCCGGGACTCCTGTGCGCATTTCCTCCCTTCCCCTGATATCAAAGTTTCTCCAGAAAGCCAAAAACCTACACAGGACAATAATCCTCATTGCCCCATTCTGGCCCCGTCAAATTTGGTTCCCCTTCCTGATGACACACTGCATTCGGGGACCCTGGATCCTGGACCCAGAGCCAGATCTATTGACTCACTCATCAGGGGCTCCTCACCCCAGCTCTTGTCCCTCCATCTAGCAGCTTGGCTGCTCCAATTCCCAACTTAGCCAGGTCTGATTTTCTTTCGCCTGCAGTTCAGAGTATATTAGTGGCTTCTCATAAAGCTTCCACTACTAAAACATATACTAGTAAATGGAAGCGATTTGTATTCTGGGCGAATACACAGCAAGTGGATCCTGTTATAGCTCCTTTGAATAAAATCTTAGACTTTTTAACAGACTTGTTCCATCAGGGTGCTTCTCCTGCCACATTAAGAGTTCAATTGGCTGCCATTTCTAATTTCCATGTGGAAGAATGTGGGGCTCCTGTTATGGCCCACAGACTTTGTAAAGCCTTTTTAAAAGGTGTTTTTCATATTAGACCACCAATTAGATCTCCTACGTCACCTTGGAGTCTAAACTTATTGTTATCTAAGTTAATGTTGCCCCCCTTTGAACCAGCCTCCTCTTGCCCATTGAAATTTTTGTCATGGAAGACTCTCTTTTTAGTAGCCATTACATCCGCTAGGCGAGTATCTGAACTTCAAGCTCTCTCCATTAAGCACCCTTATTTGATCTTTCACTCTGACAGAGTATCTCTTCGCACTAATTCATCCTTCCTTCCTAAAGTTTGTTCTATTAATAATATTAATCAGTCCATTGAATTACCCACTTTCTTCAAGAATCACTCCAATAAAATGGAGTATATGTTGCACAAATTAGATGTTCACAGACAGCTAAGGTTTTACTTGGATAGAACAAAAGATCACAGAAAAACTGATCAACTTTTTGTAGCCTTTGCTGATAACAGGAAAGGAGTAGCGGTTACCAAAAGAACTCTTTCTAAGTGGTTAACGGATTGTATCATCTATGTCTATGATTCTTCAAATCAAACTCTTTTGCACAAACCCAAAGGACATTCCACAAGGTCAGTGTCTACATCCCTGGCTCATGCAGCCCGCCTACCACTAGACGCTATTTGTGCGGCTGCTACTTGGTCTAAGCCACATACATTCATTTCTCATTATAAGGTAGACAAGGTTTCTAGGGACAGGGCAACCTTTGGTTCCACTGTGCTCAAGAACGTCCTTCCGTGAGTTCCTCAGGAACAAGGCGAGATTGAACACTGTCACATATAGAAGTTATGTCCTTACCATAACGTTCCATGTGGAGTGTTCATCTCGCCTTTGTTCTTACATTCCCTCCCTCCCACCCTTAGGAAGAACGTTCAGTTTGGTGCCTGGCCTGGAGCATTCTGCTTCTGCATTGCAGTTGTTGTGTATATAATTGACATGTTATGTGTATATGTGTATATATATATATATATATATATATATAGACTCTTAGTTCTGTGCATATGTGATGTAAGCATGAGTGTGCTCTCTCTGACTACTGGTTTGCTTGCAAACTAGATCTGAGGTAAAGGCAGAGGGGGATTGTGGGTATTAGATTGTCTCGAGCTTCTTCTCGATGCAGAGCTTGCAGAGCCGAGGATCGGCTCCGAACCCATGTGTAAGAACAAAGGCGAGATGAACACTCCACATGGAACGTTATGGTAAGGACATAACTTCTATTTTCCTGTGACAGCTGAAGGCTTCCCTCTTAGGATATGCTCAGCCAATCAGCTGTCTCAAAATGTGAGAGGGACAGGAGTTTGAAGTTTTGAAAGCTGGCCTGTATTGTGTTACCTTTGTAGATAACACAAAATGCCACTGAGGCAGTGAGGAATTTGAGCATCTACTGATCTGATGTCATTTTCATTCATTCCTCAACTGTTGGGTTCAGATCCAGCTCATCCACTTCTACCAACTTGTGGAAAACTGAAACTCTCAAGCTCCTCCATTACCCACAACACCCTAGTCAGCTAACATACCTCAGATCTCGTTTGCCACCTTAGAGTATGGACTTGGTCACTGCATACTCTTGAGCATTAGAGATTATTCTTGTGAGTTAGAACTTTATTATCCTTATCTCTTTAAAGCCTTTATAACCTTCTAATATTTATAACCTTTCCAAAGCTACTCTCCCTTAAAATTTAATTTGTTTCTTTTTTACTCATGTACTTTTTTCAGTTACCATTGCTGGTATCCTCTTTTATTGCACTTAAAGTACTTTTAATTACCGTAGTTGCTATTTCCCTTTTCTTTCCTTAATTAAAAAAAAAAATTAACTCTTTACTATTAATTTTCTGCTGCGTCTTTTCTGTTTGAAACAGTGTCAGAGAATCCTTCTGGCTTCAAGAAGTGTGTGGCTCATGACCAAAAGATACTGTTATCAGACACACATTTAAAGTGCGTGTATTGTTTAGTCCCAGCACACCTTGACACTAATTGTGACACCTGTAAAACCTTTAACCTGAGAGCCTTAACTGATAGAAAAAATAAGTTAATTTTGAGAGGTTTGATGTCCTCTAAGTCTGCTTCAACATCATCTGGGGCTCAAATCCCCAAAAACCTCACAAGAAGGGAGATTCTCTTCATTAAAAAATGTAGGAACTGTTCCCCAGATCTGACATCTTCTTTGGCTCCAATATCGCAACCTCCTAGTAAAGTGTCTGATCTGACCTCTTCAGATCTGAAACCACCTAAACTATAAAAAAATCACCTCAGATCTGATCACAGCAACTGGCCCTGGATCCTGTTCTCTCTCAGTTCCCTTATCCTTTTTTGGAAAGGTCACTGAAATGTCACCACTCCCAACCATATTCAACAGTATCCTCTGTAAGATCTACCAAGGGTTTGACCAAAGCTGATGTGGACTGGATGATGAGGAAGTTCCTCTTAATGCAGATTCAAATAGGGGTTCTTCTGGTGCCAATGCCATCTGGTCGGGAGACCTTTATCAGTACAACTCCCCCTTTACTGTCTTCTTCTCTGATCTGACCACTGGTTTCAGAGCCATTGGATTTGAATATTCTAGAGTCATCTGCATCAGATCTGAAGATACTGGCATCTTTGACTCTAGTGGCATTTCTGAGTGGATTGGTGCTGAGCATTTCTGAGCTGGACAACTCTTGGAGCTGTAGCATTAGCACTGGATCTGTGGTGCTGGAGTTAACTGTGAAGTTGTCAGAGATGTCTCTGCCCCTTGGAGCTTTGGTGCTAGATAGCTCATCTCTGACTTCCTCCTTGAGTAGTCTGCTTTTGGGGTGGAGGAAGTCTATGGTCTGTAAACACATCTTCTCAGAGCTATTGGTCTCCTTCTCTCCAAGGCATTCTGTGATCAACATAGTGGAGAGAGCTTTCTCTGTTCCTAGAGTTTGGAGCTCTCTCTCTCTATGGCTCACCTACCCAACTCCATTCATCTCTGCATATAGAGCCTCAACCAACTGTGCCACTGGGACAATCAGCCTAGATTATTCACCAGGATACCCAGCAGGGTATACTAATTTCTTCTGATACTTCTCCAGGGCATCCCATTGAAGAATCGATTTCTGACAGCAACACACATTCCGGGGAAATCCAATGTGATTGCAGACAGGTTATGAAGGTCCATTCTAATGCCTCAAGAGTGGTCCCTCAATCTGAAAGTTGCATAAAGGATTTTCCATTGATGGGGGCAGCCATGCTGTGATCTCTTTGCATCTCCCCTCAACAAGTGCAGCAGGTTCTTTGCCCTGATCCCTCCACCGGGGGAGTCACCAAGGGACCCTCTACTTCATGATTGGCCCCCTGGTCTTCTTTATATCTATCCCCTGTTACTTCTATCTTGGGATGATTATCCCTGCACCAGAGAGCCTGGCTAGATATAACGAAAGTTACTTGGGTGCAGAGAATTATTTCCAAAGGCTATATAATACTCTTTTTCCCTTCCACCTCCAATCTCGAGAAAAATCCCTGATGTTTCACCCAGTCAGAGGGAACAGGCAACAATTCAAATACAAAAGCTGCTAGGAAAAAGAGTCATCCAAGAGGTCCCACCAGACCAAATAGAATCTGGAACTTACTCAGTGTTATTTTTAGTGCCAAACTAAACAAGACAGGTCAAAGGACCAAATTTTGGATGGTCATGGTTCAGTCCATTCTCCATTTTTTGGGCAAGGATGACTGGATGTGCTCAATAAACCTTCAGGACATGTACTATCATATAAAGATGAACCGACAATCCAGAAGGTATTTATGCTTCCAGCTGGGAGCCAGTCATTACCAATGTAGAGTACTGCCCTTTGGACTCACCATGACCCCCAGGGTGTTTACCAAATGCATGGCAGTAGTAGCAGCTCATCTCAGACTGCAGGGATTCCAAGTGTTTCCATACTTAGACATCTGGCTCATATCTGATCGGAACAGGCATCAACTCATATTGGCAAAGGATCAGGTTCTACAGACTTGCCCTCTTCAGGGGATAACCATAAACTGAGAGAAATCTCATCTAGAACCTACCCAGAGCCTAGAGTGTATAGGAACAATTCTCAATACAAAAACAACCATTGCCTCCTTGTCACTATTTAGATTTCAAACAATAAGGTCACAAGTCAAAATGATAATCTGCAACACCATGATTTCGGCCCATCTGGTTCTTCAAACCCTGGGATCAATGGTGGCACCAATGACATTAGAACCACTAGCCAGATTTTACATAAAATTTTTAATGGATGCTAGCTACACAATGGCCAGTTCTTTACCAGTGTATGTCTTACCAGATAAAAATCACTCAGACGTGCAAGAGAGACTTGGAATGGTGGATTCATTCAGATCAAGTTCTTCTAGGCCTTCCATTCATTCCCCTATAGCCCTAGGCTATAGTGACCACAGACGCTTCCCAGTTAGGGTGGGGAGGACTATCTGGGGAAGACAGTCCAAGGCACCTGGTTCCCCCGAGGAGGCCAAATTGCATATAAATGTCCTGGAGATGAGAGCAGTGCTTTTAGTGTTGCAGGCATTTCAGAATGCTCTCCCCTTAGGGACCATTGCAATACAAATGGACAAAATGTTAGTGGTGTGGTACATCAACAAACAAGGAGGAATTAAATCCTACTCATTGTGTAGAAAAGCTCTCAGGGTGTGGTAGTGGGCAATCTCTTCCAACCGCCTTCTCTTAGAAATGCACATTCTGGGAAATCCAATGTGATAGCAGACAAATTGAGCAGGTGCATTCTTCTACCCCATGAATTTGCCCTCAACAGGAAAATTGTGGACAAGATCTTCTGTCAATGGGGCCAACCTTGCTGTGGTCTAGTCAACTGTCCCCTAAACAACAAATGCTGCAGCTACTTTGCCCTATTCCCCCCAGAGGGGGAATCTCCAGAGCATGCTCTACTTCACGACTGCCCCCCCGGACTCCTATACACATATACTCCCATTCCATTAATCCCCAAATTCCTTCCAAAAGCTACTAGGTTGAAGAACAAGGTTCCTTATTGGCCTTGACAGATTTAGTTTCCCTTCCTTTGGTCTCGTCTGATTCAACCTCCTTGGGTTCTGGATCCAACTCCAGACCTCCTGTCTCATCTGACAGGCATGATACATCCAGACATTATAAACTTCAGGCTGCCTGCCTGGTTTCTCAAATTCCATTTATAGCCAGACAACCTATGATCTGATATTGTTAATCCTCATTCATTCCTTACGTGTGGGTATTGGTTCCAACCAGCCATCTTCCAAGCTCGCGTCAGCTACAAACTCTCGAGCTAAAACTCTTATCCAGAATTCCCCGCTCCCTGTTAACTCAGATTTCGTTTGCCGCATCACCATTCGGTCGTGTCAACTTACTTCTCTTGAGCTAAGTACAATATTTTTCTTCATACTAAATTCTAAAACCGCCTTTTCTCACAGAAAAGTTATTAGATAGTTTTCTCTTACCTTATCGTATTTAGCGGCTATCCTTTCTTCAGTCTTTTCAATTACTTTCCTCCCCTTTACCGTGAGGTAATTTCTTTTTTACTATCGTTGGTAAACCCCCTTTCCTTCTAACCTTCGGGTAATTCTTGCACCATTGCTGGCATTTTCTCTGGGTTTCCTTCTTTCTTTCTAAAATGGCAGATAAAAAAGGTAGTCCAGGATTTAAAAGATGTTTAGATTGTGGCCATAAATTACCTGCTTCAGATGCACATTCCCCATGTGTCTATTGCTTGGATGTACCTCATTTAACAGTTTACCCGCCCTGTGGGATTTGTAAGAATTTCTCTAACAGGATGTTGATTGAGAGAAAAAATAAATTAATATTGAAGGGGCTACTTAAATCTCCTTTTTCAGAGGCTATTTCTGGGTCGGCGGCTTCAACCCCTCCAAGATCCCATAAGAAAAATAGTGATGAACATATAAAGGCCAAGTCTCTTCCTTCGTCCCCTGCTGGGGACCCCCAGGAACCGAGACCCAAGAAAGCTAAGCTTTCTATTGCGGATTTGACTTCTTTGGCTCCAGCACCTTGGGTACCTAGACCTTCGGCACCGAGGCCATTGGTGCCATCTGTGACTTTGGCACATACTTTACCGTATCGGTACCAAGGGGCTCCTTGCTTCAGACTTCTTTACCGGCACCAGTCGATGCAGACTGTTATGACGTCGATAGATTTTTCGACGCCCATTGCTTTTTCAGCTCCGACAACTTACCCAGGACCGACTACACTCTCAGCACCGACCATTCAGTTATCGACACTGAGTTTTTTGGTTTCAGCCTTAGCGCCGACAGCTACTTCAGTACCGACCTTATCGTCAGTGCAGACCATGACTTTGGCACGGATGATTTCCTCGGTGCAGACACCTGTAGTTCAGTCCTTTACAGCAGGGGCGGCCCGTGCTATTGGACTGCCGGACTGCAGCACCCTCAAAACAAAAAGAACTAAAAATAAAAATAAAAAATAGAAAAAAAAAGTTTTTAAAAATTCGCGGACTTCGCGCATGCGCAGTAGTCCAGACTACTGGTCTACTGTATGCGCATGCTCAAGGCAGTCCAGCAGTCCTGATAGGGAAACGTGAGGAGACGTCTGTGCACTTTTAAAGTGCACAGACTCGCTGGGATAATGCTTCGAGGCTGGACTGCAACACCAGCAGTCGGGAATTGCTTGCTGTCTCGTCAGGAAGGGGTTTGGATTTAATCTCGCGGGTCTTTGGAGTATTGCGCGGGAAGGGGTTTGGATCTAGCAGTATTTGGATGTACATTGGTTATTATGGAGAACGGACAGGTAAGTGTGTTTGAATGTATGGTGCTTGCTTTTTTACTGTTTGAATTTATGGTGCGTGCTTGCTGTTTTACTTATTTGAAGTTATGGTGTGTGTGTGCTTGCTTTTACTTTGAATTTATGGTGGGTGTGTGCTTGCTTTTACTTTGAATTTATGGTGGGTGTGTGCTTGCTTTTACTTTGAATTTATGGTGGGTGTGTGCTTGCTTTTACGGGTGTGTGTGTGTGTGTGTGTGTGTGTGTGTGTGTGTGTGTGTGTGTGAGAAAATGCCCCAGGTGCTCATGGTGGTGTGGTAGGGAATACCTCAGGCTTGAAGCCTGTACCCTGTATGCAGGTGTTAAAGACTTGAGTTCCCTACCCACCACCATTTGTAAAAAAAATTGCAGATTTTTGCCTCATATTTGATCTGATCTGTTCCTCATAATATCTGTGATTTGTAAATGTTGCAATGCTTGATATTTGATGGTGAAGTAGTAGCATTGTTGCCTCACAGCTGCAGGTTCTCAGGTTTGATTCTTGGCTGGGGTTCCTTCGTTGTGGGGTCTGTTATCTTCTCCCTGTGTTTGTATGGGTTTGCTTTTATTTGATGGTGCACTGGTAGCATTGTTGCCTCACAACTGCAGGTTCTCAGGTTTGATTCTTGGCCGGGGTTCCTTCTTTGTGGGGTCTGTTATCTTCTCCCTGTGTTTGTGTGGGTTTGCTTTTATTTGATGTTGCACTGGTAGCATTGTTGCTTCACAGCTGCAGGTTCTCAGGTTTGATTCTTGGCTGGGGTTCCTTCTTTGTGGGGTCTGTATCTTCTCCCTGTGTTTGTGTGGGTTTGCTTTTGTGTCCTCCCATGTTACAAAGACATGTCTGCATTATTTCTTCCTGGGCCTCTGCTGAAAATTGTTTTTTTGTTCCAAGTCAGACTGTCCTGATTAACAAATGTTAAATAAAATTGACAGGCATTTGAATTTCAGACTTCAGGTTTCTGAATGTTTAATTTCTTACTTATTTGATGGTGCAGTGGCAGTATTGTTGCCTCAGCGTCACAGCTATAGGATTTGTGGTTTGATTCTTAGCTG
Organism: Protopterus annectens; assembly: GCF_019279795.1. Taxonomy (NCBI): domain Eukaryota; kingdom Metazoa; phylum Chordata; order Ceratodontiformes; family Protopteridae; genus Protopterus; species Protopterus annectens. The sequence goes on from NC_056741.1 coordinate 1,503,597,958, forward strand.
GGGTGCCTTCTTTGTGGAGTCTGCATTTTGTGTTTGTGTGAATTTATTCTGGTGTCCTGACATTTTACAAAGACGTGTCTACAGTATTTCTCCCTGGGCCTCTGCTGAAAATTGTTTTTGTTTCATCAGAAGTAAAATTGACAGGCATTTGAATTTCAGACTTCAGTGTCTTCAGAAAATACATAGTAAAACAACTTTTTATTCTAGCAATAAATATATAGTAACACAACCTTTTATTATAGCAATTTTTTAAGTTTATAAGATGACTATTTGAAATTTTTCCTTATTTTTGGGACTGTAATACCCTGTTAGTGGCTTTGTCCAGGTTTTTTGTGCTAAGGTTGACAGCTATGGCAAGAACTGAATTCACTGAATATGTTTGAGGGCTGTATTCCCTCATTACTGGGTTTGTCCAGGTGTTTTGTGCTAAGAGGTTGACAGCTATGGTGAGAACTGAATTCATTAAATGATAGCCATTTAAGTTTCAGTCTTCCTCTCGTTCACAAAACAGCTGATTTGGTGTAGTGGTATGTTGCTCTTGACTGTTTTGCACACGGACCTTGTCTGTAAAATGTGTGGTGGTAACTCAGCATTTTTCTTTCACAAAGCAGGTGATTTGGCATAGTGGTATGTTGTTCTGACTCTTTTTTGCACAGGGACTTTGGCAGTAAAATGTATGGTGGTAACACAGCATTTTATTCTAGCAGCTTTCCAAGATTATGCAAGCAATGTTTAATGTGTCCTTGGTTTTTGCCCTTTTGACCCACCCCAATAAATTTGGCTTTTTCCAGACTTCTTGTGCTGCAAAGGTGAGATGCAGTTGAGTATTGAGTAGATTTTACAAGGAGCTGAGAGCTGCAGGGGAAGAAAAGTTTAGTGCTAATAGCACAACAGGCTGTAAACTTGCTTTTGATGCAGAAGGTTGTTGGTTCTACTCCCATAAGGGGTGAATGCTGCCGTACTGAAAGTTAAGATACTAATTATGAGCCTGTTATCAATTTGCCATCCATTTCCTATTGCAATATTACTAGCTTATTTTTAATGTAATTTAGGTAATTTATTCCTCAGGGGCATCAGACACTTTATTGTTCGATGAAATATAAAGGTGACTGCTAGCAGCAACCTCTTTATTACAGATTTATTTAACGTGGAATTATTTAGATGACTTTTTTACTACTTCAGAGATTGTGCATATTTACTGATAATGGTGGACTGTAGAATTGTGCATATTTACTGATAATAGTGGACTGTAGAAGTTTGAGTAGACTTTTATGATGGAAATGTTCTGAATTGGGCAGTTTTGTTTCATTGTTTACTGGAAAAATGTTCAAAGCAATAGGAAGGTGTATCAAAGAGCACATGTATGTTTCATATGCAAGGGGCCTATGATTTGAAAACAGCCCAGAATTCATTTTTATCTGCCACAGGTAAAATGTATTTTCTTTGAATGTGGGTTTTAATGTTGTTTCAATGAATGTGAGTTTCAAGGGCAGAGAAATTTTAATGCCAAGTTTGTTTAGCAGTTGTCTTAGTGTTTGTGCTGTAAAATGCAAAATAAAACTTTCAAATGAAGTTCAAATCATCATAGAAGTAAATCAGTATGCACATTAGTGTTTATGGTAAATGGAGTGAAATAGCAAAGTAATGAATCATTGGAATGGCTGCAGGGGAAGGCTCCATTCGACCATGGTTTTGTGAGGGGGAAGGGCGGCAAACTTAGACAGCCCCAGCTGAACTATATCTCCCAACTGTCCAGATTTTCAAAGAATGAATGGGTTTTTTTCTTCTTATTTTTGGTTTGTTCCTCATAAAATTTGTGGTTTTCTGGCAAATCATTTAGGAATTAAGTCACTAAATAATGACACACTAGTTTCAGACATCATAACCTACAGAAAAATGCATGCTAAAGACCTGTTCTATCAACTGTCCCAGTTTATACAAGAGCAATTTTTAGTACTGTTTATATGTTCCCCCAATATATTTGGCCTTGTCCAGATTTATTACATTAACAGGTCGAGAGGTACATGCAAATTGCTTTATAGAATTAGGCATAGCCAAACCTCTCAACTGTCCCTGAATTTGGCTCAAAATGTTGCTCTTCCCCTAATAATCCCTCTGCAAAATAGCAGTTTTGGAAGAAAACATGGAGGGTTTACAATTAAGAAATAACTGTAATAATTAGAGTTATAGATTACTATTATTTCAGAAATGCATGTAGACTCTTTTATGTTGTCAGCTACTCAAGTTAGCAGTACTAATATTAAAGTGTCCCTTCTTTGACAGGTTCCCAGCTGTATTGTGTGGCTATTTTATATTGTTGCATCACATTTTTGGTCCATTTTTCATAAAATTGTGTTTTTTGGCAAATTAGTGGCAAATCATTAAAGACTGAAGTTAGAAAATAATGACAGGCATTTGAGTTTCAGATTTCATATCCTTCAGAAAATTCATACTAATGCAAGACCTACTATTCTATTATCTTTCTAAGTTTATAAGAACAATATTTAAAATTGTCCTTATTTTTGGGCCTTTGTCCCACTTCTATGTATGGCTTTGCCCAGATTTCTTGCCCTGAGGGTGAGAGGTATGACAAATGTGTTAGTGCCAATCACCGTCAGCCAGAGACATTTCAAATTGTGACATACTTGTTGCACCCCACTCCCCCATGTAGTGACTCTAGATGTGTCCAAGCAAAGGAAGGAGCAGTTAAGCAGTGTAAATGTGCAGCGTATCCCCCCCATACAAGGTAGACACAAGTACTACAGTGGCTTTTCATCTGTTCTTGATTTTGCAGAATGGTCTGGTTTCTGTCATATTTTTGTACTGTTGATTTATGCTATTACTCAAAGTGCCTGTTGCTCTGTGTTTTAAGTAGCAATGCTTTAATGACCATCAAGTAAGCTTGTCTGAGATCATAACGTGCAAGTAAGCTTTAATAAGCATACTGTTAAAGAATTGCCAACATTGAAGCCTTTCTGTTGTTGCCATGCAGAGAATACTTAACTAGATAATGTATAAACATTGGATATTGAAATGCATATGACAGTATTTGTAGTAAAGGACAGGATTACATTATTTTAAGAAGCTCATTTGCCATTCATGTGTGGTCCATAACCTGTACAGTAATAATTTAAGCAATGTATCTTGAGCTTGTTTCTTGTTTGCTTTTCATTTTTACTTTGATCGTGTTTTCCCCATGAAACAAGTAGATAGTTGTCAGGCAGCAGGTCTGTTTTGGATAAGAAACATTTTTACAAGTGGGGGCATCACAGAGATTGCTACTTTCAGCATGTTACTGGGTGCTTTAATAAAGCTGAATATAAATTATAATTAGAACTGCAGTGCATGGAGAAGTAGTTTGAGTTGAGTGCTGCTTGTTTTTCTTATACTTGATTTTGACTGGCATTCCCGTAATGTATTTAAAAAGTAATTTACTTTTTCATGCCTCACAACATTTTTGTTTCTATCTAGATATTAAGTAAGCTGTCATGCAGCCAATGCATTTAAATATTTTTATTCTTTTACACTTCATTAGTTTTGATTGGACTCTCATAATGAGGGTTTGGCACCCATGGCAGCATATTTAATTAAAGTTAGTTTTTGTGGTTTTGAGCATAGCTCCTCCCCTTTCTAGTTGGCCGCACCTCTTCCTATTGGCCCCACCCATTCAGCTATCCCCTGCAGCCCCCCTTTGATTTGAAGTCACCAGCTGCCACTGCTTTACAGCCCCATTGTTTTCAGTGCAGACCTCCAAGGTGGGCACAGAGCTTGCTCCGTCTGTGAATAGACCTGACTCCCCCTCAGCCATGTCCATGAAATCCACTAGAAGCCTCTCTGAACATGACATGTTGCGTCTTGTGGATCAAGTGCTTTTGGCCAGAAGTATCCTGCCCCCCTAAGGACCTATCCTTCCTCGGGAGGTGATCACCCTTTATCAAAGACCCCTACTTATTCTCCTCCTTCATTGCCTTTGAAGCCCCTTGCTATAGCACAGTCTTCCCCCTCTATGGTTCCCTTTATAGACCTCACTAAGGAGCCACAGTTGCCTTTGTGGCAGGAGAGTTTTGTTACGACCCAGGATGTCAGCTGTGGCGTACATAATTTGGTGTTTCACAGCCATCCAGGGACTCCGAATCAATAGGCAGAGCCACTTAGGAGAGGGGTGACTCCTGCCCTGGACACTCACCCCTCTTCAGGTGGACCGGCCTTCCAGCTAATGGAGAAGGCTCTGATGTTGGTTGGTGATCCTGTGCTATCACTCTCCCCACCCTCCTCTGGATCACAATGTACACAAGTCACTCCTAGCGGACACTGAGCACAAGGGCCTCAGGATATACTCCCACAGGAGACCCCTTTTGCTCTGTCTTCCCCAGCTTCTCCCTCTGAGGAAGTTCATCAAAAGAGCTCATGCAAGAGGAAGCACATGGACTCCACAGAGGTGTCCCTTACTGAAGACACAGACTTTGATGATGGGGAAGGGTCCCCTCACTCACCCTTTGGTGATATTCTTGAAATTCTTAAACAGAGATGTGACTGGCAGCCCTCGAACCTGACCTCTGAAGAGTCTGTGTTCCTGCAGGCCTTTTGCACCCGGCCCCCTACCTCCTGGGTTACTCCACCTGCCAACGAACTGGTCCGGCTCATCATGCAGTGTGCGTGCAAGGCTCCTGACACCATTGAGGCCATTCCCCGGAGGCCAGATAAAATTTTGTCCCCTCCTGCTACTGATCCCCATTAGTCCAAAGGTTTTCCTGTAGATGCTTTGGTGGCGGTGGCCGCAACTAAAAAGTACCTGGCAGAAGATGAAATCCAGACTGTCCATCCATCCAACAAAGAGTACTGAGCTCTGGACAGAATAGGGAAGTGTACTTTTCCATCAGCGACCTTTGCAATCAGGTCCCTGAACTATATGGCACACTTTACCAGGCTTCAAAGATATTTCATTTCTGAGCTCTCTGAAACTTTGGCTGGAGATGTGTCTGATGAGGTCCGTGACAAAGTGGCCTCTCAGCTAGCCACCATTGAATCGATATCTAACTCCTCTATGCACCTGATATCTCACGCATCAGAAGGAGCAGCTAGAGCGGTGAGTTCAGGCATTGTTCTGAGACTACATGCCTGGATGTGCTTGTGTAATTTCACAGAACCCTTCAAGGCTTCCTTTCTCAATGCTTCCATCGAAGCCTCTTCATTGTTTGAACCCAAGGTTAAAAGTACACTGGCCAGATGCGAACAGGACGTTAAGACCCTTTCTGCCATGGGTGTCCATTATTTTTCCCCTCAACGGGCTTCTCCAGAAACCAGAAGAGTGGGAAGATATGGCACAGAAAGTCTCAGGGTCCTTTCCATGACACACAGGCTGAGTTCTCCTCTAAAGGCAGAGGGGGAAACTCACAGGGAAGACGCCCTTTTTGGGGCAGAGAAGGTCCATGTAACCAGGGTTCCAGGGACTCTTTCCCTGGCCAATCCTACCAGCGCTCCTGAAGAGCAGCCCAACTGCTTTCCTCTGGAAGTGGTTCGGGTCGTTTCTCTTTGTACCCTTCTGACTGGCTAATAATCACCACCGATTCTTGGGTACAAAGGATAATAACCAGAGATTATCATATTCCTGTCGACCTTTGTCCCGCTCCCCTAACAAACTTACCCGACGTTCCACCCAGTCAAAGGAAAGAAGCAGCATTAGAGATTTCAAAGCTGCTAAGAAAAAGAGTAATCCAAATAGTCCCTCCAGACCAGATAGGATCCGGATTCTACTCAAGACTATTTTTGGTGCCAAAGAAAATTGGGGACTGGAGACCAATTTTGGATCTCAGTGTATTGAACAAGTTTGTAAAAGTACAAAAATTCTGGATGGTCACAATACAGTCTATCCTTCCGCTTTTGGAAAAAGATGATTGGATGTGCTTGATAGATCTTCAAGATGCGTACTACCACATAAAAGTGAACAGACCATCAAGAAGATTCCTTCGCTTCTTCTGTGTGGGAGCCAGTCACTACCAGTTCAGAGTACTGCCCTTCGGACTCTCTACAGCCCCCAGAGTGTTCACAAAGTGCATGGTAGTTGTCACAGCTCACTTGCGACTACAAAGATTCCAGGTGTTTCCATACCTAGACGACTGTCTCATCTCCGTCCCCACCAGACATCTATTGGAAGAAGCCCTGGCATACTCTCTCCTCTCTACAGAAAGGCTAGGCATAACCATAAACTAACAAAAATTCAGTCTCACCCCATCTCAGTCCACAAATTCATAGGGGTAATCTTGAATACAAAGAATTGCAGAGTATCCATTCCAGAGCACAGAATTCTAAGGATACAGCAATAACTGATCCCAATCCTTTCAAGGGAGAAATCCACAGCTCACTCTGTTCTACAGTTGTTGGGTTCCATGGCAGCCTCCATCACCATTGTCCCCCTGGCCAGGTTTCACATGAGGCTTCTACAATGGCTACTGCTCACCCAATGGTATCCCTTTCAGTACCCTCTTTCAGCCAAGATTCGGGTAACTCACAGGTGCAAACAGGATTTAAATTGGTGGATGGCCCACAACCCATCACAATAGTCTCGCCCCTTCTCCCCCCCCAATAGCCCAAGGCTACAGTGACCACGGACACCTCCCTGATGGGGTGGGGTGGGCTATGTCATGGACAGACAGTCCAAGGTACTTGGTCCGAAATGGAGGCCCATCTACATATAAATGTTCTAGAGTTGAGGGCGGTGCTTCTGGCGTTGCAAGCATTCCATCCCCTGCTTCTGTCTGGGACTATTGCGATACAATCAGACAACATGGTGGTGGTCTGGTACATCAACAAACAAGGTGGGACCAAATCTTACCCACTCTGTCGAGAGGCCATGAGGATATGGCATTGGGCAATGGCTACCAACCGTTTTCTTCTAGCAACGCACATTCCTGGGAGTTCCAATGTGATAGCAGACAGCTCAGCAGGTGTACACTGCAACCTCATGAGTGGTCCCTGAATCCCTTGATAGCGGCGGAAATTTTCAACCGCTGGGGTCTTCCTTGCTACAACCTCTTTGTGTCCCCAAACAACTACAAATGCAGCAACTATTTTGCCCTGATTCCTCCTCCGGGACAGTCACCCAGGGATGCTGTAGTCCACAATTGGCCCTCGGGTCTACTTTATGCATTTCCACCTCTCCCCCTCATTTCCCAGTTTCTGAAGAAAGCCCGCCAGTTGAAGAGCAAAGTAATCCTCATAGCACCATATTGGCCTCGTCAGATTTGGTTCCCCTTCCTTTGGCCTCACCTGCTAGATCAACCATGGATTCTCCATCCAACCCCAGGGTTGATCTCCCATCTGCAGAATCTGTTTCACCCCAACTTGAACAGCCTGAAGCTCACAGCTTGGTTCCTCCAATTCCCTTGATTGCCAGGCAGAATGATCTTTCTTTGCCAGTACATGACATTCTTATTTTATCTCATAAGTCTTCCACCAGAATTACATATCTCAGCAAGTGGAAAAGATTTACCTTTTGGCTGAAAGAAAAACAGGTAGATCCTTTTTCAGCACCAGTGTTGATAGTACTGAAGTATTTAGCTACCCTATTTCAATCTGGTCTATCTGCCTCTACCATTAGAGTTCATTTGGCTGCAATATCTAATTTCCATGATGGTGTCCAAGACTCCTCTCTTATGTCACACAAATTATGCAAGACTTTCATAAAAGGCGTGAATCATCTAAAACCCCCTTTTAGAGAACCTACTCAACCATGGGACCTGTGATTAGTCCTACAAGCTTTGACAATGCCACCTTTCGAACCAGCTTCTTCTTGCAACCTCAAATATTTGTCATGGAAAATCTTGTTTTTGGTCGCCATTATTTTTTTCCAGACGTATCTCTGAGCTTCAAGCCTTATGCATCAAGAGTCCATATTTGATTTTTCAAAGAGATAGAGTGTCATTAAGAACTAATCCTTCCTCTCTGTCAAAAACGATCTATGAAATGTCCATTAATCAAACCATTGAATTGCCAGTTTTCTTCCCCAATCATTCAAACAAAGGAGAGTATTGCCTACATACCCTAGATATTCACAGGCAAATTCACTTCTACTTGAACAGGATTAAGGCCTCTCATAAATCAGACCAGTTATTTTTGGCCTATTCTGGACCTAGATTAGGATGTGCTGTTGTTAAGGTCACATTGATTAAATGGTTGAAAGACTGCATGACCTTCATTTATAGACAACGTAATATTCCATTACCTACTACCATAAAGGCTCATTCTACAAGGTCGGTGGCAACTTCTGCTGCCTTCCATGCCAGAGCCTCTTTACCATGACATTTGTGCATCTGCAACTTGGGCTACTCCTCATACCTTCATCAATCATTACAAATTGGATTTGACCTCCAGGGAAAGAGCATCTTTTGGTTCTGTGGTGCTCAGGAATGTCTTTCCATGAGAGCCTCCCAGGAATAAAGGTAGCTGGGGACTCTGTCCCACATGTAAGGAATGAACGAGGATTAACAATATCAGGTAAAGAAGTTATGTCTTACCATAACGTTCCATCTGTATTGTTGACCCTTGTTCAGTCATTACGACCCTCCCTCCTTCCCCCTCCTTTGGCTTCTAGTGGATCTCACCATCTGGTTCTATTAGGTCATTTGACCAGAGGTAGCCTCTACCTTCTTTTGACTTGCAAACTCAATCTGAGGTAACAGGGAGAGAAGAATTCTGGGTAAGAGTTTTAGCTCGAGAGTTTGTAGCTGACGTGAGCTTGGAAGATGGCTGGCTCGGTTCCAAGGTCGGAACCGATACCCACACGTAATGACTGAATGAGGATCAACAATACAGATGGAGCATTATGGTAAGACATAATTTCTTTTTCTCTTCTGCTGTCCGGCATATTCTGTTGTCTTCTCATAAACCTTCTACCGGGAAACTATACTCCAACAAAATGAAAAAAAAGATTTGTTTTTTGGGCTCAAAAACATAACATTAAACCCTTTACAGCCCCCATACACCATATCATGGAATTTCTATCACATCTGTTTGATGAAGGAGCTAGCTCTTTCATAATTAAAGTACAGTTAGCAGCAATATCAAATTTTCATGTTGGAATAGATGGTTCTTCAGTAGCATATCATAAGTTTTAAGCAAACCATTTTTAAGAGGCATGCTGCTCTTAATACCACCCTTTAAAGATCCTACTCTTCCTTGGGACCTGAATTTAGTGCTGCAGTACCTTACTCAACCCCCATTTGAGCCTGCAGCTATGTGTGACCTTAAATATCTTTCATGGAATACAATTTTCTTAGTAGCCATTACTTCGGCCAGAAGAATTTCCAAGATCCAAGCATTATCCTCAAAAACTCCATACTTGATTTCTCATAGGGACAGGGTGACTTTACATACCAATGCACCATTCCTTTCAAAGGTGGTGTCAGAATCAAATATTAATCAGTCTATTAATCTGCCTGTATTTTCCTATTTTCTAACAAAGATGAATATGCACTACATTTATTGGATGTTCACAGGTATTGGCATTTTTACTTACAGAGGACTAAGGACATCAGAAAATCAGATCAGCTGTTTGTTTCATTTACAGAACCCACATTGAGTAAACCAGTTACCAAAGTTACACTATCTAAATGGATAAGAAGCTGCATTTCCTTTATGTATAACAAATTGGGCATGACTCTGATAAAAAACATAAATGCTCATTTTACTAGATCTATGGCAACTTCCTCAGTATTTCACTCCAGAATGTCCATGTACATTATTGTGCAGCAGGTACTTGGGCTGCTCCCTATACATTTATTATTCATTACAAGTTAGAGCTGGTTTCCAGAGGAAAAGCATTTTTTGGTTCTGCGGTGCTCAGGAATATCCTTCATTGAGTCCACCCTGGAAATTAGGTAGCTGAGGTCCCAACTGTTGAAGAATGAATGAAAATGACAACATCAGATAAAAAAGTTACGTACGCAACATAACGTTCCATCTGTGTTGTCCATTTTCATTCCTCCTCAGCTTCCCTCCCTCAAACCCCCTTCTTTTTGACTTTTCGAAGGATCGAAATATGCTGGAGGAACTACTGTTTCTTTGTATGAGTTACAGATTCTGTTTTATCATTTCCTAATGCTTACAGGTGTAAGGGGCAGCAAACAAGATCTGAGATAAGTTAAGTGACTAGAGCATTACGAGTAAGGGAGGAGCTTAATAGTTTTGTTGTTCCACGAACTGGTAGAAGCGGCCAAGTCAGATCTGAGGGTCTGATCTGAACCCAACAGTTGAGGAAGAATAAAAATGGACAACACAGATGGAACATTATGCTGAGTTCATAACTTTTTTTTTACAGGTAAATAGGACTTAAGCAAATGTACTTTTCTTAGATTTCATTCTGATATAAATGTTTTATATCTTGTCATTCTAGATACAGTAGTATGTGGTTTGACATAGTTTCTAAAGCTGAATATGATTTTTATCGAACCTCTTTCATTAAAACATAGCAGTATTTTCATTCTATCTGCATTTTGTTGTTTCTCCTAAAGGTTACTCATGGCTACTGCTGGTGTCAAGATTCCTGAGAATAAAGGTCTTAAACGCAGAAAAGAAAATGAGGTGAACAGTCACAGTAAAATTTTCTTTTTCAAACTTTCTTTTGTTAATATAAAAGAATCCAGAAGGAATTACATTTTATGATGTTTACTTTTTTATGATCATGGAACTCTAATGATGTGATCACAGATGTTGAGAAGATTATAACTATCAACAGAGAAGGAAAGAAAGAAAGAAACATGGTACTTGCATCACTGTGCAATTCCCACTATTGCAACACTAATATTTCAGCTTAAACTGGCTTTTAATATGGTGTGAATATCTCCTGATAGATCTTCAGGAATGTTTATTTCAAGGTATCTTTTTTTTAATTTTTGAGGCTCCCACTCCCACAATGACTATCAAGCCATCCTCTCAGAACCAAGTAATCCAATTTGTTTCCCCAAGAGACGAGAACCTATCAACTCAATCATTACCCTGCAATGCAAGAGTCAGCTGCTAAGAGGGTGACTATCATCTGCCAGAAGGGTGGTGATTTTTTGATTATGCTCCTAATTCTACCTCTGTGACAACTTGCATACTTTACTATTGACTACTTTCCAAGACACATACAGTCTACTGCATAACTGAGTCTTCTAGGCAAATTGCGCACCATTTTGCAACATGTGCATGCTAGATTCCTTGCTGCAAGTGACACACCTGCACTCTTGCAGGTGTTGCCAGTGCAGAGAGCTGAGCCACCACTGGGTGAGCACTCCCTTCCTTCCCTGCCTGGTCTCTCTAGCATTCATGCTGCTAGCTGAACACAGGTCTCCTGAGCTGGAATCAAGGTTTCAACCCTCTGTGCCATGGGACCTATTTCAAGATGTCCTTATGTGTTAAGCAGTTCAGTTCACTAGTGAGCACTCAGACACGTAACAAAGAAGGAAAATATGTGGTATTAGATAAAGGTAGAAAAGAAAGCAGGCAAGAACACGTTGATAAATGTATTGTGATGATATTTTATTTTTAGTATAGCCAATAAAAAGCCTAGGATCGAGCACTGTAAGCCTAGCAACAGAGCTTACATTTCAGAGGTCCTTCGGTAGTTTAGGAAAGTGAGAGAAAATTGTAGGTAGGTAGCTAACTTCCCTAGTATTTTATGTCAGAGCAAAATCATAATTTTTATAGTGATTGTCTTTGATGCTTGGTTATTGATTAATTGACTGAATGATTGACTGATTGGCTGTACTTTTTTAACTGGGTAATTCCAGCTGATTAAGCCTTTCTTCAATGAAGTTCTGAAAGGAAGAGCTCCACTACCACAAACATGCACAACACTGATAAATGTATTTAGTAATAAATACAGACTAGCTACAGTTCTTATGTAGAGCTATAGAACACATATGTTGCTATTTACAGATAAATATTTATATTGTTAGTGTCTACATTTATGATGAAAACAAGTGCAAATGAGTATTTTTAAGGTATAACTATACAGTACGCATTATGTTGTAGTTTCCACTTGGATACATATTAAATAGATCAGACTGCTTTATGTGGACCAACATTATTAATTTAGTTATACTTGTAGTAACAGGGTTTGTTGGGTTTGATTTCAAACATTAAAGTAAAACAGAGACCAGTGGGTCTGGTAGTTACAGGATAGGCTAAACAATGGCAGGTATGTAAATGTGGGAGTAGAACAGAAAGTGGTCTTAAGTGAGGGCTGCGTATGCAGTTATGCTAGGCTTACAGTGCTATAGTCATTGCTCATGTTACATAGTACACGTATCCTACTGAATCATTGCTACTGTTATATCTTATACCCATAATATCATATAGCAGGCAAGGCTGTTCCTTAGTAGCTGTGTGTAGTAGACTAAAACAGGGAAACGTCTGCAGTATGAGGTTTGTGGTTGTGTAAACATATTAGGTTACAGTAGTGAGTATTCTGCCTTTAAAAACAATTTAAAAAATAGGAATTTGTTACCAGAATGCTGCCAAGACTGAGTACTTCTATCATCCCAAATGTGTGAATTCTATTTAATGAATCTGCTGAGCAGCTGGTCTCCATTTTTTGAGGGAAGTTCAAGCATTTTATAACATAAAAGAATCAGCAGCTGTACTTGGTGCATGCCATTTTAAAATTCCAGATGTTTATTTACATGAATACCTGTGCAAGAATAGAGCTTATGATCCATGTAAAACAATCTGACTGCTAGGCAGACAACTAACCTTAGCTAGTAGTTTGGCTACTGCCCTACAATGGTGGATGACACATAAACACTGGCAGCAAAGCACACATTGTAGTGAGGTATACTGAAAGTATATATCAGCTGAAGTATAAAAACAGCATTTGCTCTTTTGATTATCGTTGCAGTTGTTGGGAACTTCACTTAACCATAAAAGACACCAGGTTGCCTGAACATTTGTGCATTGAATTATAGGGTCATTTTTTGGCCCCCTATGTGTACCCTCTGGCTGACCATTAGTTGATCACTAGGTGTGCTTCTCCAGCTGCTTTTATCTTAATGTCCCCAATACTATAACCCAGAAACAGGAATGCATCATTGGCTGGTCTGGAATGGATGGTGGGGCAGATCTGAGCATCTGGTAACATCACATACATCGAATTTTTGTTTGTCATAACTGGGTGGAGGTACTGACGTCAAGTACATCATTGCAGAGAATATCAATTAGTTATGGCTCCCCTTTCAATGGTGAAATGCTGATGACAATCTACTTCATGATTTTAGCACCCTCCACATCACCAGAGATGTGCTTAGTCATGGGCAGAAATATTTCCCTCCTTCATAGAGTAGTGAACCAGCAAAAAGCCACTCCTTTCCACCCCCTTTCCCCCACCTGTGCAGTGATCGAGTCACTAGTCAAACTTAGGTGGGTTGGGACCTAGTCGGGGCTTTATCCCTGTATGCCACAAAGGCAGGTAGAGTGTCATTTTATGACTCGGTTTGAATCTGAAATATTTTATCCTTGATGCCTCTCTTTTAATCTTTTTTATTTTATTAAATTACATACAGATATCTGTAGTGCACAAATGTTATTTTACTCTATTGAAACTTAAGCATTTTGGTGTATATGAAAGAAAAATAAAACACCTACATGTCTGAGCATAAATTACTTAGTCCATGTGTCAATATTTAATGCAGGTTAAGCCATACATTTAATTTCCCTTTACATTATTCCCTTAGATTCACTGTTCACATGCCCTTGTAGTGCCCCCTGTCCATCACCAATGCATTCTCTTCTCCTACTTGTAACCTTATATGGCTAGATTAGTATAGAAAGCAGAGAACAGAGACCTGGATGAACCCTCACCAGCTCTTACTCCCTCAGGGCACATCCTTTAGTCACTGTTTATATACTACACTTTTTAAAATTCTGTCTTTCCTTGTGATAGTTTCTCTGTCTTCCTAAAATTTCTCCACCTGACTCAAAATACACCTCATTATGATTAGATACTGTGGTTTTATTTTGGGAGGGGGTCTCTCCTACAGTAATCTGTCAATACCCATCGCACCAATATCATAAGTAGCCTCTTCCTTCCTTGCCCACTCTTCATTCTAAACATACAGACTGAGCAGCTTGTCTTCATTCACTTCCACCCTCACACCCCACTCCACTCACATCCCTAGAACATGTGCAATATTCTTGCCCCTTGTTCTTTAGACTTCCAACAGTTATCCTTCCTCTATTTCCATCTCCCTCTTTAGAATCACTGTTGTCATATACCACTCATATTTTATTTTCATTTATGGATACACACAATTCCTAATGCTGTCAGTGCCTTAATAATCCTCTCCATTCTAGACAAGTAATCCTCTTTTTCCCCTCCGATCTCCTCCTCATTTTCTTCACAGCTTCATTTATCTTATGTTCTGTATTTTATAATATCAAATCTCATTCTATTTTAACCTCTGTCTCCCTAGTTGCAAAAAGGCATATCCTTCTTGACTCCCTTCTTTCTTCACCTCTTTCCCTGAATTTATACTCTTACATTTTTGCTGTTATCATAGTCTTGAACTGTAAGGTCTGTAGAGTCCCATAGCAACTGCAGATCACTTTTCAATCATATTTTTTGACTATAAGGGAAACTTGCACAGAGGTCTACCTGAAGTGTTTTGAATGCATACCCAAATGTCAGTACATGTACCTGGACAATAAATTGAAAAACATCACTAGGTAGTGTGGCTGAGCGGTCTAAGGGACTGGATGCAGGTTCCAGTCTCTCTGGAGGTGTGTGTTCGAATCCCTCCACTGTCAATTTAAGGCAGTGAACTGCCATCAAGCATTTTACAGTGGTAAGAATATCATTTCTAAATTGCTCATCTCATAAGTAAGGCCATTCCCCTCCAGAAAAAAAGAAGTTATAACCTCCCTGTACTCTTCCCTCATCAGGCCAATAATTGAGTACAACGCCCCTTTCGGTATGTACCTTTTCAAGCACCTGCAGCAATTGGAGAGACCATAAAGGTTCCTCACGAGGAAAATTCTAGGTCTTCAGCATCTGTCCTATATGGATCATCTGAAATCACTGTCACTTTATTCTGTTTCATACAGACTACTCAGAGGTGATCTCTGCCTTACATAAAAAGGAATATCTGACCCTGCTTTATTGGAAATGCTGCATCTCCGTAAGTCAAATGGGTACACAGGTTACTCACTCTAAACACCTTAACCTGGTATGTGACATTAATAGAACCTGCTTGAGGGACAGATTTGTTCCCAGAGGTTACCACACCTTTGGAACAGACTCCAACTTCATGTTAAACAGAGCATCTCATTGGCCCTCTTCAAATGCAGTCTGAACAACTGGATGGGTAATTGTAAATTCACCCTGAGGGTTCCACTTGTGTCCCTTTTGGACAGGGGCAATAGGTGCTCCTCATGGAAATAAGGGTAGAACTTGGCTAGGTTTGTAAGGGCCCTAGGGCCATTAGCCTAGTAACTTCCTAAGATCCTATAATCCTATAACATTGCAAGGGACGAGCATCTTTAATTTGTAATGCTGATTAGTCCAAAACCTCAGAACATGAGCCACTCACTGGTTCTTGTGTCCAGGAAATCTTAGTGACTTCTACCTGATCATAAATAATAAATAGAAGCTTATGGTTCTAACTGATATGGAAGTGTTCCACACTTTATGGTGACTGTCCATTTTCTTCCCTTTCTGTTCCACTGACTTGAGAGAAGTCTTACAAATTAGAACACTGAACTTAGCTGGAAGATAAAATGCAATTATGCCTGCAGCCATTGTTTAAATCTTACCTTATGACAGCTAGCATGCTTTGCATTCTACTTGGTTCATTTATTAATTGTTTTAATTCATTTAATGTAAAGTATGTATCACATTAATTTTTGACATTTATACGTAGGTTTTTGATTTGCATTGTCTTATCTATATTTATTCATTTTTATTTATACGTTTTTATTAACATTATTGGATAGATTTATTGTTCACCATATATTTATATGTATTTTTATACTTATAAATGGTTACTAAATGTATGAACTGGTATGTGATTTAGTGCCCTTTTAAGAAGGAATATTCTTTTCCATAGCTCCTGAAGTCAATCCGTTAGATCTTAGATGCATTTACCCTTTGAAATGTTGATTATTCTGTTTAAATTGACTGATTTGATTGTTTAATTGGGCTGATGGTTTTATATTTAAAGATGGGAGATTGCTTTGTAAAATGTAACCTGAGGAAGCGCACTGGGATAGTGCATGAAAGCGCTTGTTCTCTCTTCAATAAAATCCTTTGATACATTTTTATGGTGGATCGTGGTGGTTCCTTGCAGCTCTATAAGTTATTCTACTTGGTTTTCTTTCTTTGTAATTGTAATTTTATACAAACACTGATTTATTTAGTCCTCTAAAAATTCTGAATGTAAATGACTATTTAAAGCTGCCCTATGGGATTCAAATTCTGCTACTAAATCAAGTAGGAGTTAACAGCTGCTGGTAGTTCATATATAACAAGTACCACCTTTTCATCTGAACTCCAAATCTATCAGCCATGCATATTCCTTGAATAGTAATTTCTTGTCTTCTACTCCGGAATACCTAAATCCAGAATATTTACAACACTTTTCTTTCTCCTCCATTCTATAAATAAATTTGCCCTGAATTTTATTTTTTAATTCTCTCAGAAGGATATTTCCAGCAGCTGCCACCCCAAACACTGAATATCTTTGTTTTGAAGCCACCCTCAAATTAAAGAAGCATTGCATAATCCAACTTTGCCATAGAAACTGCACTTGTTTTAAAGCTACAGCTAATTGGATATAGACAAATGGTGCTTAGACATTATCTGTGTAGAATTCATCCATTGTTGGTAGCTATTTATATTTATACAAGTTTAGCATTTAAATAGCTTTTAATTAAGAAATGGTTTCAGTTTAGAGACCAAATATTAAACTACTACTACCTCCAGTGTGGGCCATTTTATATACATACACATTTCTGTTACATCTTCCTTCAGGAGCTGGATAAAATTTATTAGAGCTAGAAATTAGAAATATCTGATCTGATTATGTAAATTTTCATTCATTCCTCAACCATTGGGTTTAGATCCAAACCTCAAATCTGACTCGGCCGTTATTAGCACGTGGCCAACTGAAACTCTCGACCTCCTCCTTACCCATAATGCACCAATCCCTAACATACCCCAGATATTGTTTACTGCTTTTCACATACAGACGTAGTCAGCTTTGCTCTTGAGCAAATTTTGAGATAAGTGCTATTTAAATTTTCTTTTTCCTTTTTCTTTACCCCTTTGTACACTTAATGTATTTCTTTCATACTATTGCTGCTATTCCTTGTAAGAATTTAAAACTTTATATATATATATATATGTGTGTGTGTGTGTGTGTGTGTGTATGTGTGTGTGTGTGTGTGTGTGTGTGTGTGTGTGTACAAATATATATACAGTGGATATAAAAAGTCCACACGCCCTTGTTAATATGCCAGGTTTTTGTGATATAAAAAAATGAGACCACAATAAATCATTTCAAAACTTTTCCCACCTTTAATGTGACTTATAACTTGTACATTTCAATTGAAAAACAAACAAATCTGTTAGGGGAAAAATATAAAAAATAAAAGCTGTACAATAAGCTGGTTGCATAAGTGTGCACACCCTTAAACTAATACTTTGTTGAAGCACCTTTTGCTTTAATTACAGCATTCAGTCTTTTTGGGTACACACCTGCCATCAATTAAAGAGACTCTGATTAACCCCAAAATAAAGTTCAGCTGTCCTAGTAGGATTTTCCTGACATTTACTCAGTTGCCTGCTACAGCAAAAGCTATGGTTCACAGAGAGCTTGCAAAGCATCAAAGGGATCTCATTGTTGAAAGGTATCAGTCAGGAGAAGGGTACAAAAAATTTCCACAGCATTGGATATATCATGGAACACAATGAAGACAGTCCTCAAAAAGTGGAAAGAATACAGGACAACAGTGACGTTGCAAAGACTGGACTTCCCTCCGAAATTGATGAAAAGACAAGATGAAAACTGGTCACGGAGGCTGCCAAGAGACCTACAGCAGCACTGAAGAAGCTGCAGGAATTTCTGGCAAGTACTGGTTGTGTACTACATCTGACAACAATCTCCTGTATTCTCATTATGTCTGGCCTATGGGGTAGGGTTGCAAGACAGAAGCCTTTTCTTGCACAGAAAAACATCCAGGCCTGGCTAAAATTTGCAAAACAATACATAGTCTCCCAAAAGCATATGGGAAAATATGTTATGGTCTGATGAAACCAAGATTTAACTTTTTGGCCACAATTCCAAAAGGTACATTTGGCGAAAAACAACACTTTGCATCACCAAAAGAATACCATCCCCACGGTGAAGCATGGTGATGGGAGTATCATGCTTTGGGGTTGCTTTTCTTCATCTGGAACTGGGGCTTTAGCCAAGGTGGAGGGTATTATGAATAGTTCCAAATACCAGTCACTTTTGGCCCAAAACCTTCAGGCGTTTGCTAGAAAGCTGAAGATGAAGAGGAATTTCACCTTTCAGCACGACAATGACCCCAAACATACATCCAAATCAACAAAAGAATGGCTTCACCAGAAGAAAATAAGAAGTTATGTACTCACCATAACGTTCCATCTGAGTAGGTAAACTTCATTTGTCAGCAACCTATGGGTCTTCGGATCCATATCGGATCCAAGCCGGCAGTTTCCAACAGCATAGATCCAAGCTCCAAGCTCTTCCCCTACCCATAATCCCCTGCCAACCCTACCTGACCTCAGATCAAGTTTGCCCACAGCTAGATAAGCATACAAAAATCACCCGCAAAACTAGCTACATACCCTTGCCATAAGGAAGGTAACATCTCGAACATCCGAAGGTCAGGGGGACGGAGGGGGGGTGTCGGTTGCTGACAAATGAAGTTTACCTACTCAGATGGAACGTTATGGTGAGTACATAACTTCTTAATCTGAAGTAGTTAACTTCATTTGTGCATCAACCTATGGGACAGAGTCGCCAGCTACCTAAATCTTGGGCGGTCCTCAAGGAAGGATGTTCCGGAGCACTGCAGAGCCAAAGGATGCTCTACCTCTGGAAACAATATCCAGCTTGTAGTGATTAATGAAGGTATGAGATGAAGCCCATGTTGCTGCTGAGCAGATATCATCCAACGAGAGTCTAGAACAAAAGGCCGCCGAGGTAGAGATAGACCAGGTAGGGTGGGCATGAACTCCTAGAGGTGCGGGCCGACCAGTACTTTCATATGCCAACAGAATACACTGAGAAATCCATCTGGACAGTGTGACTTTGGAAACAGCCTTTCCTAAGTTAAATTTGGCAAAGGAAATGAACAGCTGATCTGATTGCCTATGACCAGCTGTTCTGTGTAAATACAAGCGCAGTTGTCTGTGCAGGTCCAACAGATGTAACTTATGTTCCCCTTTGTTTTGGTAGTTGGGAAAAAAAACTGGTAGGTTAATGGACTGATTAATATTCGATTCGGATGCAATTTTTGGAAGAAAGGAGGGATTGGTCCTGAGGTAGACTCTGTCTTTGTGGAAGGACAAATAAGGTGGTTTTGCACAAAGGGCTTGAATTTCGGAAACCCTTCGGGCTGAGGTGATAGCTACAAGAAAGGCAGTTTTCCATGATAAGAATTTTAGATCTACTGAAGCTGCAGGTTCAAAGGGAGGGGCTGTAAGTGCCTGCCATACCAAAGTTAAGTCCCAAGAAGGGACTGCTTCCTTCACCGGGGGTCT
Organism: Protopterus annectens; assembly: GCF_019279795.1. Classification (NCBI taxonomy): domain Eukaryota; kingdom Metazoa; phylum Chordata; order Ceratodontiformes; family Protopteridae; genus Protopterus; species Protopterus annectens. Next base: position 1,503,617,720 of record NC_056741.1, read on the forward strand.
GAGTAAGAAGGTACCCTTGAGAAAGGCCTTGCATAACTTGGAGGAGATCAACGGTCCAAGGTTGCTTCCTACGTGATAGTGAGAGATAGCTGCCAACTGAACCTTGACTATAGAGGAGCTGGTGCCCTGATCGAAGAGTCCTGATAGGAAATCTAACACCGCAGGCAACGGAGCTGTGAAAGGATCTAGATCTCTGTGCTCTGCCCAAATAGAAAAACGTTTCCATTTGCTATCATAGACCTTTCTGGTGGATGGCTTATGCGCCGCCACCAGAATAGCTTTGACCTGGGAAGAGATACCGGGAGTCCTAGCTAATCTTGGAACTGGATCAACCAAGCCGTGAGCTTGAGGCTGTCCAGATTCGGGGTCGGAAGATCCAATGGATGGGTTATGAGATCCGGAATGGGATCCAGAATCCAGGGAGGATTCACTAGGTGAGACCAAAGATACAGGAACCAAGCCTGGCGAGGCCAGAATGGGGCAATGAGGATTATCTTGTTCTGCAACCGACTGGCTTTCTGAAGAAACTTCAACATCAGCGGAAGAGGAGGATAAGCATAAAGGAGACCGGGGGGCCAAGCATGCACCAGAGCGTCTCGTGGGGATTCCTCGGGTGGGGGAATTAGAGCGAAGAAGTCGTTGCATTTCGCATTTGAAGGAGAGGTGAAAAGATCGCAACAAGGTTGACCCCAAGTGAAGAATATCTGCTTCGCTACTTTTGGGTTCAGAGACCACTCATATGGCGAGAGGATAGTGCGACTCAACTTGTCTGCTAAAATGTTGGACCGTCCCGGAATGTGCGTCGCTATGAGAAAGCAGTTGGTGGAAATCACCCATTCCCACACTCTCATGGCCTCTCGACAAAGAGGATAAGACCTGGTTACTCCCTGTTTGTTGATGTACCAGACTACTGCCATGTTGTCCGTCTGGATTGCAATTGTTCCTACGGGAAGAAGGCTCTGTAGTGCTTGCAACGCCAAAGGCACCGCCCTCATCTCTAGGACATTTATATGCAGAGAGGTCTCCGTGCTGTTCCACATGCCTTGGACTGTCCTGCCCGCACAATGCCCCCCCCCACCCAAGGCGAGAGGCGTCCCTGGTCACCATGGTTAGGGGAGGGGACATAGAAAAGGGGCGCCCCTTCTGGATATCCGGGGATTGGAGCCACCGTAAGAGGGCCTCTTTGCAAACCCTGCTGAGGGGAATAGAGTGGTACAGAGGGAATTGCAGAAAAGACCGTTGAACTTGGAGAGTCCATTGCAGGACTCTCATGTTCAGACGCGCCATCGGCAATAGGTTGATGGTGGCCGCCATCGAACCCAAAGCCCTGAGGACCAATTCCGCCGGGGGTGCCTGGGGTAGGAGGATGGCCTGCACATGGAGTCTTAAGGTCTGCACTCTGTCTGGAGTTAAGAGGGCTAGACGCCTGTTTGTGTCCAACCTTGCTCCGATGAAATCTATGGTTTGAGCTGGAGAAAGGGAAGATTTCTCTATGTTGATAGTAATCCCCAGCCAGGCCGCTAGGTGAAGAAAGGAGTTTCTGGCTGCGCAGAGTAGATGCCTTGTGGGGGCAGTCAGGAGCCAGTCGTCTAGGTATGGGAAAACCTGAATGCCCTGCAGTCGCAGGTGGGCCGCTATCACCGACAGAACTTTGGTGAACACCCTGGGGGCTGTGGTGAGACCAAAGGGAAGGGCCCTGAACTGGTAATGGCTGGCTCCTAGCCGGAAGTGGAGAAACCTCCTGGATCGTCTGTCCATCAGAATGTGGTAGTATGCATCCTTGAGGTCTATAGAACACATCCAGTCGTTCTCCCGCAGGAGGGAGAGAATGGATTGAAGAGTGACCATCCAGAACTTTTCCTTGGTTACTGACAGGTTCAAGAGGGATAGGTCGAGGATCAGTCTGAAGTCCCCCGTCTTTTTTGGCACCAAGAAGAACCTGGAGTAAAAGCCTGATCCATACTGGTCTGGGGGGATGTGCTGGATGGCTCTTTTTTCTAGCAGCCGCTGGATTTCCGCAACTGCGGCCTCCCTCTGCTTGGGTGGGACATCGGGGAGGTGTCTGGGATTGTGAGGGAAATGGGAGAAAGGGATCTGATAACCTCTGGATATGATACGAAGCACCCAGCGGTCGGTCGTGATGGACTCCCAAGCTGCTAGGTGTCTTGAGAAGCACCCCCCGACTGCCTCCAGAGTGGAGCAGTCGAGTAACCCTTCAGGGCTGTTGCGTGGGCCAGTCAGAGAATGGTTCTCTGGACTCAAAGTTCCTCGGGCCCCCTCTGCCTCTAGGGTGGCGTCCACCCTGTCCTTTTCTGCCGTGGAAGGACTGGGGGTCCAAAGCGAAACGGGGCTGTTGCGACTTCCAGAACCACATCTTCTTCTGTCCATTTTGGTTCTTGGAAAAGGACCTCTGGGGAGCAGAGAAGCGGACTCCAACAGCAGACAACGTCTTCCCATCCTTCTCGCTCTGGACCAAGGCATCGCCTACGGTTTTGCCAAAAAGGGCAGAACCATCGAAAGGGGCATTAGCGAAAGATGCCTTAAAGGGTTCCGCGAAATCACAGTGGTGGAACCAGGCCTGTTGCCTTATAACGACACCTGCTCCACTAGCTCTAGCGGCCCCTTCCATGGCGTGGGACAGTAGCCACATAGAGGTGTTTGAGATAGACTTAAGAGTGGCCATTCGGGAAGAGTACAGCTGTTTGTCCTCTGTCGACATGGACTCCCGGGGCGACGCGGCGTACTCTTTGATAAGGTCTCGCTGCAGTCGTATGACATGTGCCATGTAGTTCAGTGACCTCACTGAGAAAGTAGCTGAACTAAAAACCCACTTCCCTAATCGATCCATCGACCGAGACTCCTTGTCTGGAGGATGGACCGAGGGACTCTCCTGGGCTAATTCCCTTTTAGTGACCGCCACCACCATCATGGCATCTACAGGGGTTCCCTTACTCCAGTGAGATCTGTCAAAGGGTGGACTAAGTATTTTGTCAGGTCTTTTTGGGACTGGCTCCACAGTGTCCGGCTCCTTCCACGCCCTGGTAGTGATCAGATCTACCAGGGGGTCAGCTGGAGGGGACACCCAAGAGGTAGATGGGCCTGCTTCAAACACCTCCAGGAACACAGATTTGTCCGAGGTAGGTTTTGGGGCAGACCACCCCCCCTAATCCTGAGCATCTCCATGATGTCTCCAAATGAGACGTCCTCGGGGGGTGATCTTGGGGAACCTTCCCCTTCCTCCAAATCTGTGTCCTCGGTCAAGGACTCAGGGGAGTCCAAGTGCCTCCTCTTGCACTTGCGTTTGTGAGGAATCTCCTCGGGGGGGGCTGTCTGAGGAGACCTCACCAGCAACGTCATGTTCCAATGGAACAACCTGGGACATAGGAGCAGGCTGTCCCTGGGACTGGCTGACGGAAGTCGGACCCATCTGAGATGGGGTGCAGTGTGGAGCCGTAGCCAAGGCCGGGGGTCTGGAATCCCTCAACAGAACCCTCTCCACTATGTCAAATGCCGAAGGAGAGCCGCTCTCTCTCTGATCCGAGAGCAGACCCTCCCTTGGATCCGATGGACGGATCGGGGCCGGAGCCGACACGGTCGGATCCAAAGGTACAGTATGCTCCGACCTGGGCGGAGCCAAAGGCACACTGAGACCCTCAGATCTGAAGCTCAGCTCTCGGCTCCGAGAGTTCAGATCCGAAGAAAAGGGACCCGACAGACTCGAGGACATTGTCGGCGCCGAAGTACCCGATACTGTCGGAGCCGACACCCCCCCGGTGCCGACGCTACCTGGCTCTGAAAACTCCGAACCCAGGAAGCGGGTCGGAGAAGGAGCAATTGGGGCAAAAAAAGGTGTCAAGCTCCCCCCCGGAGGGGGGGGGGAGGCAGGAGCACTCCCATCTGCAGCTGGGCCTGGAGGAATCTTCTCATCATCTGGTCCAAGTCTGCGTCCATCAGGATTCGGGTGGATCTGGATGAGGCCACCGAGGTGGGACGGGAGTGCTGCCTCGATGACCTCGACGGGGGCCGGGCCTCCTCCTCCTCCTCTGATCCCGGTGAAAAAGAAGACTGGAGCGAGGGGTGGAAGGCTCAGAAGTCCTGGAGGGGGAAGACCCCTTAGCCGGCGGGGCCGATGAAGAGGCCTCGGCCCGCCGCTTGGTGCTTCTCCTTCCACTTCTCTTTCCTGGACTCCCTATCCTCCTGGCCTGAAGCGGAAGGTTGAGTCCTGGCCAGAGGAAGGGAGGCAGGAGTGGCAGTAGCCGCAGCCGCGGCAGGAGCCACCGTGGGACCAGAGGCCGAAGCCGAGTCTGGGGGCAGCAGTCCCGCCAGAACCAGCTTAGTCCTCCAGTCCTTAAGTGCCTTGGGGTTGAAAGCCGCATATGGAGCAACCTCAAGGCACAACATGCACCGAGTGTGGCCATCCGCTGGGGATAGCTTATGGCCACACTCAGTACACTTGGAAAAAACAGCTTTTGGGGCCTCTGACATACTGAAAGGAAAACACACACGCTAGGCCCCAGCACACAGCACACTCCCTAATGCACTAATGAGGGTGGGGAAGGAAAACTATGAAGAAGATTAACAGGTAAAGGGAAACTTGTACACAACACACGCACACTAAATTTACAAAAAAAAGGAGAGAAAAAAGGGTAAAATTTTCTCACAAAAAGACGCCAAGCCTGGAACTCAGTGATCGAGCTGCTGGATGAAACCGCAGCAAACTAGATCTGCGGTCAGGTAGGGTTGGCAGGGGATTATGGGTAGGGGGAGGAGCTTGGAGCTCGGATCTATGCTGTTGGAAACTGCCGGCTCGGATCCGATATGGATCTGACGACCCATAGGTTGATGCACAAATGAAGTTAACTACTTCAGATTTAAAGTTTTGGAATGGCCCAGCCACAGCCCATACCTAAATCCAATAGAAAATCTGTGGGGTGAGCCGAAGAGGGCTGTGCACAAGAGATGCCCTCACAATCTGACAGATTTGGAGCGCTTTTGCAAGGAAGAGTAGGCAAATATTGCCAAGTCAAAATGTGCCATGCTGATAAGACTCATACCCAAGAAGACTGAATGCTGTAATTAAATCAATAGGTGCTTCAACAAAGTATTAGTTTAAGGGTGTGCACGCTTATGCAGACAGCTTATTGTATATTTTTTGTTTTTGCCCCTAACAAATTTGTTTGCTTTTCAATTGAATTTTACAGGTTATAGGTCATATTAATGTTGGGAGAAGTTTTGAAATGATTTATTGTGGTCTCATTTTTTATATCACAGAAACCTAGCATTTTAACAGGGGTGTGTACACTTTTTATATCCACTGTGTATGGATATATATATATATATATATATATATATATATATATATATATATATATAGATATATATATATATATATATATATATATATATATATATATATATATATATATATATATATATATATATATATATATAGTTTCACTTTAGAATCTCAAAATACTGAAATATCGAATTTCAGTATTTCGAGACCATAAAGTCGAATTTTTAAGGTAGCAAAACTTCATAACTCCGGTACGTGACATGGGATGTACTGCATGTCTGATGTACGGTTTGGTGTGGGGATTTGGCTGGAGATTAAGGTAAGTGAATATTTTTTTAAGGGTTTTTGGTAGGTATTTGAGTGTATGTGAGTGTGTTCAGAAATTTTAGGTGTGGGTTAGGGTATATAGGTAAATGTATGATTGTTTCAGTGTTGAAAATGATGGTGTTTGTTTATATATGATGTGTGTGTGTGCAAGGGGACTGTAGAGTGCATAGTGGTGAATTTACTGAGTTTTTCTGTTTGCTGCGACCTCAGAGTTAGTATATATAAGTCAAGGAAAAAATCAGGTATACACTACCAAAGTTATTGTTTGTTTGTTTGTCTTTCGGCTTTTTCCTGGTAAGGGGTCGCCACAGCGGAACTCTGGTCCACTAATGATTGGCAGTAGATTTTTATGAAACGCTGAGGTGCCAGCTCGATGCCCAACCTTCAATGACGGCACGCCCATTTACGCACGCATGTCTTTTGAATGCTACCCAACCATGGGGAGGACATGCAGACTCCACACAGAAAGCACTCCCAAGCCAAGCCGAGAATCGAAAGGGAGAATCTCTTGCTGTGAGGTAACAACGCTACCGCCATACCACCACTGCATACTATACGTTCCTTGTTTTATCTGCATTTTCCTGCTTTTCCTGGAACTTACTTTGGTAGTATACACTACCAAAGGAAGTTCCAGGAAAAGCAGGAAAATGCAGATAAAACAAGGAACGTTCCACCACAGTGAAATAAATGTAAAACTTTAATGGATAAAATAAACTTATACCCTCAGAACCAGGACAAGCGCTTTTGGCAATATGCCTTCTTCAGATCCTGATTAGCTAGTCCTGAGTATTAACTTGCTGCTTTTTCAGAGACATGCAAGCACATAAGTTAAGTACTATATAAAGTCCTCTTGTCTGTGGATGGTTTCTATTGGTCATAAATGTGAATCTGATATGCTGATTGACCAGAAAATGAATAGAAATAACCACGCTATCTTAAATTGTATTGTGAGTTAAGGCGCTTCGTGGAAGTATAATTACAAATTGTAGGAGTTTTAACAAAAGCATTCTCTTGGGTACAACCAAATTAAAAATGCATCAAAATGCAGCATAAAGCTCATGAAAGAATTATAACCTTGCAGATGGCATTATTAATTTGCCGCTTTCTCGGAGATATGTATGCATACAAGCGAAGCATTATATAAAGTCCTTAGACAAGGGAAGTCTCATTTGCAAGGATAATTTGAAGTCTGACTAAAATAGTAGTCATCAAGTTATTTTTCAAATTGCAAATTATGGTTCATAGATTCATAGGTTCATAGGTAGGTACTAGGCTATTGGCCCAAGGGTCTATACAAACCTAGCCAAAAAGATACCCTGGCTTTCACACCCAAGAAAATTATTTTCCTGTGCCCCTGTCAAGCAGTACCACAAAAGTGATCCCCAGGGTGAATTTCTTATTACCCATCCAATCATCAAGATTTTTCTTAAAGAGTGCTAATGAGGAGCTCTGTTTGACATAGATAGTTAGTCTGTTCCAGAGTATGGGAAGTCTCTGGGACAGGAATCTATCCCTCCAGCATGTTCTATTTATTGTGGTGACAAGGTTTAGGTCCCTAGAGCATGTAGCTCGGAGGGATGGGGATTTCTTTAAGTGGAGCATGTCCAACAGCTCTGGGTTTGACATAGCTTTGTATGTTAGGCAGAGATCACCTCTGAGTAGGCGATATGCGACGGAGTAAAGCTGGAGTTTTTTGAGTCGGTCTGTGTAGGGCATCAGTTTGAGGCCAGTAATCCTCTTTGTGAGATATTTCTGTGGCCTTTCCAGTTGTTGTAGATGTCGTGAGGTACATACCAAAAGGGGCGTTGTACTCTATAATGGTTCGAATGAGTGATGAGTAGAGGGGAACAATGACCTCTTTTTTTCTGGATGAGAAATCTTTTGTGATGAGGTGTGCCATGTAGAAGGATTTCCTGACCACTGTGGTGATGTGATTATCAAAGGAGAGACTACTGTCCACCTGTGTCCCAAGGTCTCTTATCACACTTTTGGTGTTAAGTAGACTACCACCTGTGTGGTAGTTCATTGTTACAGAGTTTTTACCAAAGGGGATGACAATGCACTTTTTGGCATTGAGCTTGAGACCATGGCTTTGACACCAGGCATCTGTCCTCATCATTAGGAGTTTCGATTATGGCTCCTAGTTTGCAGTCATCTGCGAATTTAGTTAGCCAAAGACCTTCTGTGTTAGCCTGTTCTTCAGAGAAGTAGATACCAAACAGGAGAGGACCCAGGAATGAACCCTGTGGTACTCCACTTGTCACTGGTCTGAAGTCTGATTTGGAGTCTGCTACTTTCACAGTGTGGGTCTGTCAGTAAGCTAGTTGGCAACCCATCTTGTGACATAGGGATTTATACCTAGTTTAGTGAGTTTATCTATAATTCCAGAGTGGGTGATGGTGTTGAACGCCTTGGCAAGATCAAGATAGGCTGTATGAACCACCTTACCCTCATCTATGGCTTTGGTGACTGCTTCAAAGAAGTCTATCAGGTTTAGGAGACATTATCTGCCTTTTATAAAACCGAAGTGTGTGGGGTCCAGAGTTTGGAGATCTCCAATGCCTTTGTTTATGAGTTCCATGATGATACGTTCCATGGCCTTGCAGACCAGGCTCATCATGCTAATGGGGCGGTAGTTCCCGGGGTGTGTTGTGCCCCCCCTTTGTGGAGTGGGATAACTGTCGCTGTGCACCATTCAATGGGCACAGAGCCTGAGGTGAGGCTATGCTTGAACATGGTACTTAGGTGGGGTGCCAGTTCATTCTGTAATTCATGTAGAAGGCAGCCTGGGATGTTGTCAGGTACCATGGATGCTGTGTTCTTGGCTTTGGAGAGTGAGGTTTTTACCTGTGCAGCTGTGATTACAGGAACTTTGCATTCTTCCGGTTATAAAGATGGGCCCTTTAGGGGGTGAGAGGAGGGTAAAATTAGCACTGAACATATCTGCCAGGATGTTGGCAATATCAGTTGGTTCTGTATATTTAGTGTCATTGTGCTGTAACTCAGAGCAGATCTGAGTGTTGCCATTGAGATTCTTGACACAGCTATAGAATGCTTTGTGGTTGTCTTTAGAATCAGTGGCAATGTTGTTTTCATAACTAACTTTGGAGGATTTTATGAGGGATCTCAGCTTCTTACTGAGGCTGACCAGGGAGTTCCTCCAATCATGGGATTTTACTCTTTTTTGCAACAGTTTCTTTCTTCTGCTGTAGAGTTTGTTTATGGCAGAAGACCACCAGATTGGCTTCCTTTTTTTGGAGGATAGCATCTTGGTTCTGTTAGGGATAGCACAATCCATGCACTCGTGTAAGTGCTTATAAAGTGCATTTGTGTAGGATTCAGCAGTCGTACCTCCATTGTCCATCTGCATGGGTGTCGTGAAGTTTGCCACTTCTGTCTTAAGAAGCGTGAAGTTGGCTTTGGAGAATTTTTTTACAGTTGTTTTCCTAATGGGGGGGGTGGGAGCAGGATGTGGATGTCTAGGGTAATTAGGTTTTGGTGGGATCTGACCAACTAGGAGCTGACCTCTGGTGTGGAACACCGGTCGTCCATGTTGGTGATGACCAGGTCTAGGATATTGCTGCCCCTGGTGGCGGTGTGGATAAGTTGATCCAAGGTGCTGGAATTGATGTATTCCAGAAAACGTTGAGCAAATGAGTTGGTACACGAGTAGTTTTCCCAGTGAATGGTGAGGTAGTTGAAATCACCAATTATTAGGGTGTTGGGTTGTACCTTAATATTTTTCAGTGTATCAAGAAAAGAGGAGTGAGAATCCTGGGGCATGGTGGGGGTCTGTAGCAAGCTACAATATGGATTGCTCTTCTGCCCAGAGTTAGTTGAACTTGGATAATCTAAGATGCATTATGCTGAGCAACTAGCTTGGAGGTGTGGATATCCTTAATGAATATGGACATGCCTCCACCTTTAGTGTTTCGATCCGGGTTTGGTGGCCGAAAGGTGTGGTATGAATTATAGCCTGGTAATGCAGGAGTGCTCTCTGGAGCTTTGAACCAGGTCTCTGTCACTGCACAGATGTCGATGTTCTCCATTTTAAGGAGTGCCTCGAGTGAGTACATTTTGAGGTTTAGATTGCTAGCATGGAGTAGCATTACTCTCAGATTTTGCTTGCTTGTACCTGTTATGGTGGTGAATTTGTCATTTGAACCTTGCCTAAAAAAGGCACTATAGTGGTGACAAGAGCCTTTGCCAGTATCTGGAATCCCAAGGGTGACAGGTGCAGGCAATCTCTGGCAAAGCAGCATGGTCTGTCGATCATGTCATCCCAGGCAGACAGATACTGGATTCCCTAGAATGACACCAGAAACTTAGCCAATTGTTGAAGTCAATCATTTTGTCCTTGTATTGTGGTATCATTCTGGGTGATGGCAGGATGCTACTCAGGGCTAGGGTCATACCTACCTGGGCTACAAGATCAGAGAGCTCCTCCATGTCTCTTTTCATGTAGTCCAGAGAGGTACATCTCAGGTCATTCACACCAACATGGACAATGACAGAGTCATATTTGTAGTTGTGGAGTGACCTGAGTGCGTGCGTTATGTGGTGGATCCTGGCACCTGACAGGCAGCTGACAGTAACTTTCTCCTTGTTTAGCCTGGTGAGTGGAACATCAGTGTGCCTGACTATAGAGTCACCTACGACTAGAGTGTTGGGTACTTTATGCCTTATGGGCTGTAGTTGAGTGGCACACTGAGTATGTGAGCTATGTGTCATTTGGATTGTGTTGTGGGGTGGAGGTTGCTTGCATTTCTGCTTTGGAGGTATCGGTTGTTTGGGCAGATTTTTACTGAGAGCCTGATACTATCTTTTGCCTGTGAAAGGTTTTTATTGTTTATAAATGCGAAACGTCTATGCCAGTTGGCTAGGAAATGAACAACAATAGCCATGTTGTTTTGGATCATACTGTGTTTGTAAATGGTTTCTATTGGTTGTGGATGCGAGTCTTTTGTGCCAATTGGCTAGGAAATGAACAAATGGTGACCATGCTATTTTAATTCATTTTGTGAAAAGGGGAATCTTAGTGGTATTGTTAACTTGCCGCTTTCTCAGAGATGTGTATGCACAAAAGCGAAGAAGTATACAAAGTTTTCTTGCCTGTGGATGGTTTCTGTTGGTTATAATTGTGAATCTGACATGCCAACTGGCCAGAAAATGAATAGCAATAGCCACGCTTTCCTAAATCGTATTATGAGTTGAGACGCTTTGTGGAGGTATAATTACAAATTATAAGAGCTTTTGCAAGAGTATTCTTTTGGGTAAAATCAAATTAAAAATGTAATTAAAAATGTATCAAAATACAGCATAAAGCTTACGAAAGAATTATAACCTTGTAGAAGCCATTATTAACTTGCCGCTTTCTCAGGGATATGTATGCATATAAGTGAAGTGCTATATAAAGTCCCTAGCAAGGGAAGTCTTATTTACAAAGTTAATTTGAAGTCTGACTAAAATAGTAGCTATCAAACAATTTTTCAACTTGCAAATTATGATACTATCTTTTGCCTTTGAAAGGTTTTTATTGGTTATAAATGTGAATCTTCTATGTGGATTGGCCAGTAAATGAACAGCAATAACCATGTTACTTTAAATCATATTGTGCCTATAAATGGTTTCTATTGGTTATAAATGCGAATTATTTATGCCGATTGGCTAGGAAATGAACTGCAATAACCATGCTATTTTAAATCGTATTGTGGATCACGGCGCTTTGTGGAAGATAAAGTATAAACTTTCAGAGCATTCTCTTGAATAAAATCAAAATAAAAATGTATCTGAATGTAGCATAAATTTATGAATTAATTATAACCCTGTAGATGGCATTTTGAGCTTGCCGTTTTTTCAGAGATATGTAAGTACAAAAACAAAACACTATACAAAGTTCCTTGACAAGGAAAGTTCTATTAGTAAATATATTTTGAAGTTGGCCTCAAACAATAACTATTAAGTGATTTTTAAAGTATGCGAAAGATAGAAGTATTCCTACTTGAGGGAATTAATTTCTTCTGCTTTTTCTGGAATTACATTTGCTGACTGACCTATAGGTAGAACCAAACCTCATTGTTTGGTTTCAGTGAAGATTTTGCTCTGTGTTGGATGGTAATGAGGGGCTCGGCAAGCCTATGTCTAACATTGTGAAAGACTTGGTCTGAGTAAACTCTTTTCTGTTGGAGAAAATATGGAGGAAGAGACCAAAGAAATTATTTAATTGGTTGAAAAGTCAAGTTTTTCTGTCTATAAAGACTGATTGGTTAGCCTCAGTAGTTGGCGAATTATAACTATTAGCATTTTATTTTAATGTGTCACCTGATTCAAATGTTGGGATCATGATTGGATGTTTATTTTTTTTTAAAATAGGATACTCAGGACTAGTTACTCACAATATGAAGAAGGCATATTGCCGAAAGCGCTTGTCCTGGTTTTGAGGGTATAAGTTTTACATTTATTTCACTGTGGTGGAACGTTCCTTGTTTTATCTGCATTAGTATATATAAGTAGCACGGGTGTGGGGGGCACAGACCCCACATGGGGGGTGCAGGGGTTGCCCTCTTGCTTATTTGTAGGGTAGGTTTGTGTATTTGTGTTTGTGTGTGTTTTGTTTGTTTGTTGTAGTGTGGGAAGGATGGTGTATGTGTTGTGTGGTGTTTATGTTCGCAATTTAGAATTTTGTGCTCTTGGGGTTTCGGTCTTTTGAAAATTCGATATTTCAGTATTTCGAGATTATAAAGTGAAACTTTATATATATATATATATATATATATATATATATATATATATATATATATATATACGTGTGTGTGTATGTAGATATATATGTACACACACACACACACACACACACACATATATATATATATATATATATATATATATATATATATATATATATATAGCTTCACTTTATCTTATCTATCTTTAAGAATAAGGGTGATGTGCAGAGCTGCACTAACTACAGAGGGATAAAACTGATTAGTCACAGCTTGAAGTTATGGGAAAGAGTAGTGGAAGCAAGGTTAAGAAGGGAGGTGATGATTAGTGATCAGCAGTATGGTTTCATACCAGGAAAGAGCACTACAGATGCAATGTTTGCTCTGAGAGTGTTGTTGGAGAAATACAGAGAAGGTCAGAAGGAGTTGCATTGTGTCTTTGTAGACTTGGAGAAAGCATATGACAGGGTGCCTAGAGAAGAGTTGTGGTATTGTATGAGGAAGTCGGGAGTGGCAGAGAAGTACATAAGAGTGGTACAGGATATGTACGAGGGTAGTGTGACAGTGGTGAGGACTGTAGTGGGAGTGACAGATACGTTTAAGGTGGAGGTGGGATTACATCAAGGATCAGCTCTGAGACCTTTCTTATTTGCAGTGGTGATGGACAGGTTGACAGATGAGAACAGACAGGAGGCCCCGTGGACTATGATGTTTGCAGATGACATTGTGATCTGTAGTGAGAGTAGGAATCAGGTTGAGGAGACTCTGGAGAGGTGGAGATATGCTCTAGAGAGCAGAGGAATGAAGGTCAGCAGGGCTAAGACAGAATATATGTGTGTAAATGAGAGGGAGGGTAGAGGAATGGTGAGGATGCAGGGAGTAGAGTTGGTAAAGGTGGACGAGTTTAAGTACTTGGGATCAACAGTTCAGAGTAATGGTGAATGTGGAAGAGAGGTGAAGAAGAGAGTACAGGCAGGGTGGAATGGGTGGAGAAGAGTGTCAGGAGTGATTTGTGACAGACGGGTACCAGTAAGAGTGAAAGGAAGGTCTACAAGACGGTAGAGAGACCAGCTATGTTATATGGGTTGGAGACAGTGGCATTGACAAAAAGGCAGGAGTCAGAGCTGGATGTGGCAGAGTTAAAGATGTTAAGATTTGCACTCGGTGTGACTAGGATGGATAGGATTAGGAATCAGTATATTAGAGGGTCAGCTCATGTTGGACAGTTTGGAGACAAAGCAAGAGAGACGAGATTGCGTTGGTTTGGACATGTGCTGAGGAGGGATGATGGGTATATTGGGAAAAAGATGCTAAGGATGGAGCTGCCAGGTAAGAGGAATAGAGGAAGGCCTAAGATAAGGTTTATGGATGTGGTGAGAGAGGACATGCAGGCGGTTGGTGTGACAGAGCAAGATGCAGAGGATAGGAAGAAATGGAAAGAGATGATCCGCTGTGGCGACCCCTAACAGGAAAAGCCGAAAGAGAGAATAGTTTCACTTTATAATCTTGAAATACTGAAATATCGAATTCGTAGGTTCATACTAGTTTATCTGCTCTAGGACATTTATAAGCCTAGCCAGAGTGTGTTTGGCTTTTGCCACCCATTTTAAATTAATTTTGCTATGCCCTTTTTTGAGGTTAGTATACTGTGCCTCTGTCTAACAGTGACACAGAAGTGATACCTGGGGTAAACCTACGATCTCCCATCCACTCATCAAGATTCCTCTTGAAGAGAGTCAATGAGGGACTCTGCCTAACCTGGACTGGGATTTTATTCCAGAGTGAAGGGAGCCTCTGGGTTATGAATCTGTCCCTCCAGCATGTCCTATTTATTTCAGTGCTGAGGTTCAAGTCTCGAGTGTGTAGCTCGATGGGATTTGGATTTTCTGAGGTGCAGCATGTCCATTAATTCCGGGTTGGACATGGCTTTATACGTCAGGCACAGATCGCCTCTGAGCAGGCGGTATGCTACTGAGTAGAGCTGGACTTTCTTTAACCGGGCAGCATATGGCATCTGTTTGAGCCCTTTGATCCTCTTGGTGAGGTACTTTTGGGGTCTTTCCAGTTGCTGCAGGTGTCTGGTAAGGTACATCCCAAAAGGGGTATTGTACTCAATTATGGGCATGATGAGGGATGAGTAAAGAGGCACGATGACCTCCCCTGATCTAGATGTGAATCCCTTCATGATTAGGTGGGCTATGTTTTTCTAACCGCTTTTACCACGTGGTTGTCAAATGAGAGATTGCTTATCAACTTGGGTCCCCAGGTCCCTAATTACTTCTTCTGTACTTAATGGATTACCACCTATGTGGTAATTTGTGGGTACTTTGTTTTTGCCAAAGGGGATGACTATACACTTTTTGGCGTTAAGCTTGAGGCCATGGCTCTGGCACCAGTTGTCTGTTTCTATGAGGCCCTTTTGGAGGATGCTTGTGTCAGCTGGAGAGTCGATTATGGTGCCCAGTTTGCAGTCATCTGCAAACTTGGTCAGCCACAGTCCTTCTGTGTTGGCCTGTACCACCGAGAAATATATACCGAACAAGAGAGGTCCCAGGACTGAGCCTTGTGGGATGCCACTTGTAACTGGTTTGGAGTCTGACATGGCTCCAGCAATTCTAACCATGTGGGTTCTGTCCTTGAGCCAGTTTGCAACCCTTCTAGTGACATAGGGGTTTATATTTAAGCTGGTGAGCTTATCTATAATGCCTGAGTCGGGTATTGTATCGAAGGCTTTTGCGAGGTCCAGGTAGGCTGTGTGGACCACCTTCCCCTCGTCAATGACCTTGGTGACTGGTTCAAAGAAATCAACCAGGTTTAAGAAGCAGGATCTGCCCTTAACAAAGCCGAACCGGGTAGGATCCAGTCAGTGTCTGTAGTTCCCCAATATCTTTATTTATGAGGTCCATGATGATCCTTTCTATAGCTTTGCAGACCAAGCTAGTCAGGCTTATGGGGCGATAGTTTCCAGGATCCGTTGAGGCACCAGCTTTGTGGAGAGGGACCACTGTTGCTGTACGCCACTCTTTGGGTACATATCCTGTAGTAAGGCTGAGATTGAACAGTAGTTTTATGTTTGGGTTTAGCTCTTCTTGGAGTTCATGTAGGACACAGCCCGGTACACCGTCTGGTCCCATTGATGCTGTGTTTTTTGCTTTGGAGAGGGCGGCTCTTATCTGAGCATCTGAGATGTCAGGGGGGCAGCACTCTGCTGGGATAGATATTTGCCCTTTTGGTGGGGAGGGGGTTCGCTGAACCTGTCAGCTAGGATGTTGGCAATGTCTGTGGGTTTGGTGTATTTTTTGTCATTTTGGACTAATTCTGAGCATATCTGGGAATTCCCACCCAGGTTCCTAACATAACTAAAGAAAGCCTTGTGATTATCCTTAGTGTCCTGTGCAATTTTTCTCTCGAAGTTGGCCTTAGATGATTTTATGAGTGCCCGTAGTTTTTTGCTAATACTGATCAGAGATGCCTTCCCTTTTTGGGATTTTGCTCTATCATGTATTAGCTTCCTCCGTCTATTGTATAGTTTGTTTATGGCTGCGGTCCACCAGACAGGATGTCTGCCTTTGGAGCATTGGTTCTTGGTTTTATTTGGGATTGCATGATCCATGCATTCCTGAAGGTGTTCATAGAATGCGTTTATAAAGGATTCTGCAGTCTGGGCCATATTTTCCGCAGGCCCGGGGGCTTTGAAGGATTCCACCTTGGTTTTGAGGAGTGTGAAATTTGCTTTAGAGAAGTTTTTCACTGTGGTTTTCTGGGCAGGGGGTGGGGTCGGGATGTGAATATCCAGTGAGATTAGTTTGTGGTCTGATCTTACCAGTGAGGGATACACTTCTGGTCTGGAGCATAGAGTCCCCATGTTGGTGATGATCAGGTCCAGTATGTTTTCCCCTCCTGTGGGAGTGGTAACAAGTTGTTCCATAGCATTTGAGTTTATAAATTCTAGGAACCTTTGGGATAGGGTGTTGGAGCTAGAGTAATGCTCCCAGTCTATGTTTGGGTAGTTGAAGTCGCCCAATATAATGGTGTTTGGAAAGACCTTCATATTTTCCAGTGTTCTCAGGAAGGCCGAGTGGGGTTCCTGGGTTTGGGAGGGTGGTCTGTAGTAGACTATAAACTGGAAGGCAGTTTTACCCACTGTTAGTTGCACATGGATAGTCTTTGATGCTTCGTGCTGTGCCACCAACCTGGAGTTGTGGGTATCTTTGATGATTATTGATACTCCCCCTCCTTTTGTGGTTCGGTCCAAGTTTTGGGGCCGAAAAAAAGCATGGTATGAGGTATAACCTGTTAGTGCTGGGGTGCTCTAGGGAGCCTTGAACCAGGTTTCTGTTACTGCATAGATATCGATGTTCCCCTTGCTAAGGAGAGTTTCGAGTGCGTGCATCTTGAGGTTTAGACTTCTGGTGTTGAGTAGCATTACTCTTAGTTTCTTATCCCTTGTGATACCTATGGAAGTGGGTTTGTCTTTTTAGCCTTGCCTAAAAAAGGCATTATGGGGGTAGCAAGATCCTTTGCCAATATCCGAAAGCCCAGGGGTGACAGGTGCAAGCCGTCCCTAGCAAAGCATCGTGGCTTGTCGAGCATGTCATCCCAGGCTGACAGGCATTGGATCCCTTTTGAATGACACCAATACTTAAGCCAATTGTCGAAATTGATCATCTTGTCTTCATATTGTGGCATCATTCTTGGTGAGGGTAAGATGCTTCTCAAGGTCAGGGTCATACCGGCCTGGGCTACATGCTCAGAGAGCTCCTCTATGTCTCTTTTCATGTAGTCCAGGGAGGTACATCTCAGGTCATTCACACCAGCATGGACAATTACTGAGTCATATTTGTACTTGCCTTGGAGTGACCTGAATGCTTGTGTTATGTGGCGGATCGAGCGCCCGACAGGCAGCTCACCGTGACCTTCTCCTAGTTCAGCCTGGTGAGCAGGATGTCAGTGTGCCTGACGATAGAGTCACCTATTACAAGTGTATCAGGTGTGTTGTTTAGCCTTAAGGGCTGTGACTGTTTGGCACACTGGCTTTGTGAGCTATGTGTTGCACGTATTTTGTTTTAGGGTAGCGGTTGCCTGGGTGTCTGCTTTGGAGGTCTGCTGCTTAGGCAGAATTTTATTTAGAGCCTCCGAGTATGTTTTTGTGTGTTTATGCATTTGGTTTGCTGTCGTGGTAGGTCTATGTGAGACTGGAATTGTAGTGAGTGTGGTTTCCTTCTCCTCCTGACTGGTTATGCCAGTACTGAGTTGAAGGAGCTTAGCCTCCAGTTTGGCTATATGGTTGCATCTCTCACATGTGTTGGAATTTGTTGGGAGGAGGAGAAAGTTGTCTGTGTACATGAGGCAGTTGTAACATTGCCTCAAGATTCCCAGATTCACCAGCTGGACCGGAGAGGAGATTGGCCACTGTCCTTTGGACATGCTAGAATAGTATTGGGAATTCCTTTATAATTGAAAAAAAGGGCCAATGGGGAGCAAGGTACTCAAGGGGAGTTTGTAAGGGTGTAGTGCTTTTAATTTTTTAGTGCTCACTTATATAATTGCTTTAGTGAGCAAGTGCCAGGTAACTTAAATGCAATGTGTTGCAGGTAACTTAAATGCAAAAACAACAAACAGTAACTTTCTTTCAAGTGAAACAAGGAAATAAGTGCAGTAAGTAATTCAGATATCACTAGGGATCCACAGAAGTGCTGAAAAGCCGCGTTTTAGGTGGAATTAGCGTTTCAGGGAAATAACAAGCAAACAAACAACAAGCATACAAGCAAAGCTAGATTCAGCAGGCCTTGATCTAGTCTATGCTACAGCAAACAAGGTGTACCAATTTCAGTAAGAAACAGTTCAAATATGCAGGCAATATAAGCCTTTAGCCAGAAATTCCCAGTTTAGAAGGGCAGAGTCCAGCCTCTCCTCCCACAAGAGTGCAGACCACGTACCTTAATGTAAAATAACTGTCCTGAAGCCCAAGTGCTTAAACCAGAACTAATACACTTTTAGAATAACAGACACTGAGCCCTCAGTCAGCAGTTCCCAACTTAGAAGGATGTAAGCTACCTGTCCTGCCACCACAGTGCAGGCCACAAACATTCCTAATGTAAAACAGCTGATCTGAAGCCCAAGTGCTTAATCCAAAAGACTTAGAATGATAGCTACACTTTAATCAAGTTACTACCAAGCAGTAATAAATACAATTGAATACTTTAAAGAATGCCTGGATTAGTGCTCAAGTTATACAAATAAAGCTAGATTCAGCAGGCCTGGATCTAGTCTATGCTACAGCAAACAAGGTGTACCAATTTCAGTAAGAAGCAGTTCAAATATGCAGGCACTATAAGCCTTTAAGCAGAAATTCCCAGCTCAAAAGGGCAGAATCCAGCTTCTTCTCCCACAAGAGTGCAGACCACGAACCCTCTTAATGAAAAATAACTGGCCTGAAGCCCAAGTGCTTAAACAAGAATTAATACACTTTTAGAATAACAGACACTGAGCCCTCAAGCAGCAGTTCCCAACTTAGAAGGATGTAAGCTACCTGTTCTGCCACTACAGTGCAGACCACAAACCATCTTAATGTAAATATATATATATATATATATATATATATATATATATATATATATATATATATACACACACACACACACACACACACACACACACACACACACACACACACATATACACACACACACACACACACACACACACACACACACACACACACACATCTAAAACCTTTCTCTTACATTGTTTGGTATATTCCTTCATACCATCATTAGTACTCCCTTTGTTTTTCTATTTTTCATTCCTCCTTACCCTTTTTAAATAACTTTAAAAAAATAACATCTATATGTATTGGTCTACCTGTAATATAAAAATCCCACATGATCGAAAGCAAGAACATTGAGATGAAAACAACGAATCTTCAGTTCATTGACTCTTCATAACACCCAGAATTTACCCAAGGAAAGTAACTAGTCAACCAACAAGCACAATAAGCCACAGGAAATCAATTCAAACCCACAGAAGTGGGGGGCTATGCCACTCACCCCCAATGTGGAGGGCTGTGCCCCCCTCCCCACACCCCTAATTATACCAACTCCAAAACTGCACTATAGTGGAGAAAAGGGCAAACTCCCATATACTGGCCGACCAGTTACTTTTCTTAGGTAAATTCTTGGCGTTATAAAGAGTCAGTGAACTGAAGATTCATTTTCATCTTGATGTTTTCCTCTTCAATCATGTGGGATTTTGATATTATCAGGTAGACCCATATATATATATATATATATATATATATATATATATATATATATATATATATATATATATATATATGCACACACATACATGGAACAAAACACAAAACCAGCAGTGCAGTTACCAGGACACCTCAGACCAAAAATACTTAAAAACTTTTTATTGTTAACAAAGCCAATCTTTGTTAACAATGAAAAGTTTTTAAGTATTTTTAGTCCGAGGTGTCCTGGTAACTGCACTGCTGGTTTTGTTCCTGGTTTCTTGTTGTTTATTCAGTACATATTTGTATATTCACATACCTTTTTTATCACTATCTTTGCTTCTCCGTCATGTCTGAAAAAGTATTTAAAAAATGCAGGAAATGTGGCCATAGGCTACCTTGTTCTGATGCTCATGACCTCTGTGTCTATTGTTTAGGCCCAGAACATCTGAATATGGAATGTAGCTCTGATGTCCCTACTCAGGGCCAGTGATCAAGGAGTCTCAATCCTCACCATGGACACTGGTGAGGGATGTTCACTTGTAATAAAAATTCATACACACAGTATTTTCAGATGCAGTTCTCTGCACCAAGCACAAATTCCCATAGGAGCACACAGGGATTGCGCTCAGTCCTGGGTCTGGGTTTCCTTGTCTCTCTCTTCAGGCCCCCAAATAAGATTCTCCACTGTCACAGCTGTAAACTTGAGTCCTCAGCCGAGCATTCCAAGCCAAGTCCTCCACCACCCTCTCTGTGAAGCCAGTGCTCTGTGTCCCTGCTCCAAGTAGCTGACACACACACACACACACACACACACACACACACACACACACACACACACACACACACACACACACACACACACACACACACACACACACACACACACACACACACACACACACACACACCTGGGAAAGGTTGGTACAGATTTACCAGGTACATCCCCTCTGCCCAGACTATAAAGTAGATACTGCCACTAGAACACTCCAAAGCTAGCTACGTTAAGGCTCTTACAAGGGTACTCAATTATACTGAATAAATTAATACTAATACAAATGGTAGTGTTTGACCAATGCAGCAAGGCTTTCAGGAGCAGCTACAGTTTCACCAAATAAAAATAAGTTCTCTCAAATGTTAAAATATTCTCTGAGGCTAGCCACAATGAAAAGTTTAAATATATTTAATAATAAATAATAAAAGAACATGAAAATGCCAAATATCTATTTACAATAAACACCAGAGTGTCAATCACGATCACATAGATACAGAAAAACAGTACTTATCTAATCTCACTGTATTTTCCTGACTGATCTAAAGAATTACGGTTGCACAATGGCTATCTAAAGAAACAAAAACCAAAATTAAACTAAGAAACAATGCCTGGGCCAGGTGGCATGTTACCAAAGCCCCTATGGACCAAGTAAGATACCGGCAGCTAAGGAACCAAACCAAAAAATCTGTCATTCTAGACAAAAAAAAATCACTACACCCTCCTACAACAAAAATATCAGCTAAAACCTCAAAAGTTCTGGGCTGGTATTAACAATCTTCTCCACCCAGGCCGTTCTGCCACTCCTACCCCATCAGCTGCTCTTGATAAATACTCTGTTCAAATTGCAAACAGCTTCAACTCCTTCTTTACTGAAACTATCCAGTCTCTAGCTACCCATCTCACTCCATCAGACACAAACACCAGCTCTGGCACATCTAGCCCTGATCCACCCAGCACCCAACCCACCTTTACCTTTCAAACTGTACCTACCAACCTGATCTGGATCTTACTCAAAAAACTAAAACCTACTACACTAGCTGCTGATCATTTCCCAGTTGAATATCTTCAAAAAGCAGCTGATGCCATAGCACTTCCCATTTCTATTCTGATCAACTGATCCATCTGAGAAGGATCCATCCCATTAATATGGAAAATATCACATGTTATACCTCTCCATAAAGGAGGAAGTTTTACAGAATTATATAACTTTAGACCTATAGCCATTTTTTCACCACTAGCTAAAATCATGGAAAGATACATACACAAACAAATCATGCACTTTCTTATTCAAAATGGAAAGCTCGCCGACTTTCAGCACGGCTTTAGGCCATGCCACAGTACCACCACGGCTCCTTCTATCTTTCTCTTATGTCATCAATCTTCATCGTAACAACAACAAACTATCATCAGCACTCTTCCTAGATCTCTCCATAGCTTTCAATATGGTCAGCCATCAGCTACTGCTCAATACCCTACAAACCATTGGTTTAGACCAACATGCAATGCAATGGTTTCACTCCTACCTAAACAGTAGACACCAGGCTGTCTTATGGCAGAGCAAGCTGTCATCCCAACTTCCACTAACCCTAAGTGTCCCACAAGGGTCCATTCTAGGTCCCCTTCTTTTCTCTAGTTTTATCAATGATCTGCACACCACGATCCCAGGAGCTACCTGCATCCAATATGCAGATGACTCAACACTAATATGCTCCGCCTCCTCTCCTACACAACTTCTAACCCTCACCCAGACTACTTTCAGCATGGTAGAAACATGGCTAGCTAATTGCCGCCTGCTTCTAAATCCTAACAAAACCAAGCTACTACTTTTCTCCCCTAACCATAGAATTCCTACTCCTTCCTTCAAAATCAAATTTAGCAATGACACCATTATCTCCCCTGATGACCATACAAAGCTTCTAGGTGTAATAATAGACAACAACCTTAAATTTGATAAACATGTCAATCACACTATTAAGTCTGTCAACAAAAAACCTGGCTCCTTGTACAGAACCAAACCTTTCCTCACCCCCCTAGCTAGGGTAGCTATTGCAAGATCACACCTCCTCTCTACCCTTATGTATGCCTTTCCTGTACTCACCAACCTATTCAAAACCAATCTCAACAAATTATCAGCATGTTACAATCATATAGCCAGATTCGCTACAGGCATGCTTTTAGGACCCACCATCGCCAGAACCTCAAAGCACTGGGATGTCTAGAGTATCCTACCCTTCTACAGTTCAGCCAGCTTATAGTAGTGCATAAAATACTCCATCAACCTGATAACACCCCTGCCCTCAAAAATATTCTCACCCCTCATAGTGCCCCCAGGCCTTTACGCATAGCTGATAAACTAATGATACTGACCCAAAAATCCAACAACTCTGCAGGCGATGCTATATTTACCAACTAAACCAGTAAATCTGGAATCTACTCCCTGCTACCATTACCAAGGAAACCTCACTACCCCTATTTAAAAGAGAACTCAAAAAGTACCTCACATCCCATTGGCTGTGCTCATGTTCTAAACCTGACTAACAACTTCACTAATACATGTCTTGCTACCCAACCTGCTGTTTAGCCAAGTATCTATGCCTCATAGCATTTGAATGTCTAAGCATTGTGAATTATGAGATCTGATTATATTCTGTGTTCACATTTTCTGATTCATCTTTGCCAAACAGATGTAAGTCTGCACATTGTGTATATTGATATCTGCCTGTAATCTTTGTCTATATTTTTCTAAACATGTCTGCCTGAGTTTATCACTCAGTGATGTATGTACTGTCTCTTTTTTGACATGTGGAGCTTTTCTCCCCGAGTCTCCACTGAAAATGGACATATATCCAGTCAGACTATCCCGGTCAACAAATGTAAAATAAAATAAAATAAATTAATTAATAAATTACTATTCCCTGGTTACTTACTAAAGTAAGGTAAGATGAAGTGGGTGAGTGGTCTTGTCATTTCCAAAATAGAGTACCCTGAGACTTCTGTCTCATCTAGTATTAAAGCATCATTTCCATGCTGGATTACAGAATGACATCACATACATACAGTCATCTGACTCTGGTTCCCTCACTACCCCCTTTACTAGAAACTGAACCAGAATCTAGTACATATGTGTCATCATACACACACATAAAGCTTTGCTAAGATGTGTTACAGCATCTGGAAGCTATAAAACCATTTCCAAAACTTCCACCCTTCCAGGGTAGCAATTAGTTCACCCCTAAGGACAATACAGTAGGACTCCTAAAACAAAGGGTAGTTGTTCTGCCCACAACCCATCTCATGAGGAGTCTGTATACCTGGAAGCTTTCAGGACTGGCCTGCCTACCTCCTGGGTGGCCTTTCCTCCCAACGAATTGGTGGATTTAATTTGTCGGAAGGCATAGAAGGAACCTGATATGACCGAACCCATCCTCAAGAGGCTAGATAAAATTATGGCACCTCCAGTAGAAAGGCAGTATTGGAGTAAGAGCATACCGATTGATGCCAGGGTTGTGGTGGTGGTGGCCACTAAAAAGGAACTCGCTGAAGAGAGTTTGTCCATTTTTCCCCCTAACAGAAAGTCTAGGGCAATGGACAGACTGGGGAAACGGGTATATGCTTCAGCAACATATTTGCCATACATTCACTGAATTACCTAGACCACTTCACGAGACTGCAGTGGGACTTACGTAAAGAACTTTCCAGCTCGTTAGCAAGGATCACTACAGAGGATCCCCAGAGTTCTGTGGCCCATCAGTTGACTACCTTACAATTGGTTGTGAACTCATCCATGAGGCTTATCACCAGTGCAATAGAAGGCACCTCATGGGCAGCAGATTCAGACTTATCCATGAGGAGACAAGCCTGGATGCATCTGTATGACTTTGTGGAGCCTTTTAAGTCTTCCTTCGTCAGCACTCCATTTGACGCATCTTTACTTTTTGGTTCTTCTGTAAAGGAAAATCTCTCCAGATGTGAAGAAGATGTGAAGGCTTCATCTGCCATTGGCGTATATTTTTGACCCCCCCCATGAGCCTTTTCTAGGAATCAGTGTGGGGGCCATAAAATGTGGTTAAAAAAAAACTCAAGTGGAACTGGTTCTCCCAGAGGCAGAGGGGGAAATGGTAACAACAGAAGATGCTCTTGTGGCAAAGGAGGCCCACAGAATACAGGGTCCAGAGATACTTTTTTTAATAGGCCCTGTCATCACTCCTGAAAGGAGGCCTGATTGCCTTTCTCTGGAGGCAGTCGATGGTTGTTTTTCCCTGCACCAAACAGCCTGGCTAAGTATAACAAACAATATTTGGGTGCAGAGAATTATTACCAGAGGTTATACCATACCCTTTTTCCTTCCATCCCCACCAATAACAAAGCCTCCCAATGTTCCACCCAGTCATAGGGAGCCAGCAACTTAGCAAGTTCAGATGTTTCTCACAAAAAGAGTCATCCTAGAGATTCCACCAGACCAGATAGGATCCAGAACTTACTCAAGCTTCATTTTGGTTCCAAATAAAAGGCAGGGGACTGGAGACCAGTATTGGATCTCAGCATATTGAGCAACTCAGTCACACACACCAAGTTCTGGATGGTCACTGTACAGCCCATTCTACCCTTTTTAGGGAAGGATGACTGGATGTGCTCAGTAGACCTCCAGGACACATACTATCACATAAAGGTGAACAGATGGTCCGGGAAGTACTTGCGCTTCCTAGTGGGAGCCAGTCACTACAAGTTCAGAGCACTGCCCTTTGGCCTCACCACAGGTCCCAGAGCATTTATCAAATGTATGGCAGTGGTAGCAGCCCATCTGAGGCTGCAATCTAAGTGTTCCCATATTTGGACAACTGTCTCATCACTGCCCCAACCAGGCATCAATTGGTACAGTTGAGAGACCAGGTAGTAAAAAGTTGCTTAACTCTAGTGATCACAGTAAATCATGACAAATCACACTTGCACTCCACCAAGAAACTGGAATTCATAGGCACAATCTTCAACACTCAATCCATGCTTGCATACATCCCATTTCTATAAGTACAGAACATCAGAAGCCAAGTCAGGAGAATCATTTGTAGTACAAAGATATCGGCCAGAAAAGTCCTGCAGGCTCTAGGCTCGATGACAGCAACCATAACTTTAGTAACCCTAGCAAGGTATCACATGAGAGTTTAACAATGGATGCTACAAACCCAATGGTCTTTTTTAGAATGACTCAAATATGCAAATATTTCTTCTCATGGTGGACACAATCATGCCAGCCCCAACAAGTTTGCCCTTTCATACCTCCTCAGCCCAAGGCTATAGTGACCACAGACACTTCTCAGATTGGGTTGGGGGGCATTATCTGGAGAAGAGGGTCCAACCTGCATATCAGTGTTCTGGCGATGAGAGTTGTGGTTTTGGCATTGCAAGCATTCCAAGATACTTTCCCTCTCGGGATATTTGCAATTCAAACAGACAGTATGTTGGTAGTTTGGTATATCAGCAAACAAAGAGGAACCAGATCTCACACCTTGTGTCAAGAAGAGTGTGACAGTGGGTAATAGCTTCCAATCGCTTTCTGGATAGCAATTCACATTCTGAGGAAGTCCAATTTGATAGCAGACAAACTCAGCAGGTCCATTCTATTTTCCATGAGTGGTCCCTCAACCAAAAAGTGGCAAAAATGATTTTTTGTCAATGGGGTCAGCTTTGCTGCAATCTTCTTGCATCTCCCCTAAACAAAAAAATGCAGCAGCTTCTTTGCCCTAATCTCCCTGGTGGGAGAGTCACCAAGGGATGCTCTTCTCAAAGATTGGCCCCTAGTCTGTTATATGTCTATCCCCAACTCCCTTGATCCCCAGATTCTTACAGAAGGCTGTCACACTTAAGAGCAGAGTAATCCTCATTGCACCTTACTGGCATCGACAAGTCTGATTTCCCTTTCTTTAGCCTCACTTACTATCTCCATGTTGGATGCTGAATCTGACTCCAGACCTTTTGTCCCATCCTACAGGACTGATTCACCCAGATCTTCCTAACCTCAGATTGGCCACAGGGTTTCTCCAGTTCTGTTGATGGCCTGGTAACCTATGCTTCTTCCCCAGTCCATTATATTCTCTTATCATCCCATAAACCTACTAGGATATTGTACAAAAGCAAGCGGAAAAGATTTGTTTATTGGGTGGAAAAAATCACATATAACCCTTTATAGCTTTTAAATATACAGTCCTTAAATTTCTAGTGGAATTGTTTAACAAAGGAGCAAGCACAACTACCATTAAAGTTCAGCTTGCACTACTATTTGCATCATACAAAGGATTTCAGGAAATCAGACAGACATTTTGTTTACTTTGCACACCATAGGTTGGGGCAACCTATCAAGAAAGTAACTATAGACAAATGAATAACAGAATGTATTTCTCTGGTGTATGCAAAATTGAATGTGCCCCTCCATAAACCTGTAAGAACTCATTCTACCAGATCTGTGGCAACTTCCACGTTTTTTCATTCTAGAGCTTCCATGGATGATATTTGCGCTACTTATACATGGTCAAATCTACATACCTTTATCAACCACTACAAACTAGATCTGGTATAAAGGAGAAGAATAGTGTTTGGCTCGACTGTTCTGAGGAACATCCATCTATTGGGTCCACCCAGGACTCAGCTAGCTGGGGACTCTGTCCATACTTTGAGGATGAATGAAAATTGACAACATCAGATAAAGAAGTTATTTACTTACTATAACATTCCATCTGTGTTGTCTATTTTCATTCAGTCTCAACTCCTCACCCTCCAACCCCTGGTATTTTTTGGTTCAAATTCCTTCTGTCAAGAAATATATTTGTGAGGACACATTCAGCATCCCTTGCTCCCTTGGATTTAAACTCCAGTGATGGCATTTTGCATAGTTCCTTGTTTATAATTCTTCTTTTTCTTCTCTCAAGCTATATGTGTTATCTAAGGTGAGAGGGGACCAGAGCATTGTGGGTGGGGAAGAGGTTGAGAGTTTGTAGGCTTCCATGAGCTGTAGTAACTGCTGAGTCGGATCTGAGTCCCATACGTTGAGGCTGAATAAAAATGGACAACAAAGATGGAACGTTATGGTGATTACATAACTTCTTTTTATGCATGACCAACATCATTATGTAATGCTGCCAGTTGTCAGATGTATGATTACATTAATTTTAGCTATATTAGACAATATGGGGCAGAAGATGCCTGAAATTCCTAACCTACACTTGATATTAGAACTTCAAGAAATTAAAACAATTAGTAAAAAGGTCACACAGACAAACCAGTCAGTAAAAACTAAAAGACAAATCTAGCCAAGCTAGAGTTTCCACTGTGTGATTCCTTAAACCTCTTGTATTAGAACCTCATGTGAAATATGCAAATTACCCTTTAAGGACATCAGGTGTTTCATCTATATAGCAGTTCTGAATGCCCGTGACTTTTTTTCAAGTCTGTTATAGACAAATTCAGACCAATAAAGCCAAACCCCACTAGGTGTGGACATGCATGTTTCAGTCTTCTTATGGCTTCATCAGCACGGCATAAATGGACTGTTTGGCTAACTCTTAGAAACACAGGGTTGTCATACCCAGCTGATGTCCTTAACCATTTGGGTGGTCATGGACATCAGCTGGGTATGACAACCATGTGTTTCTAAAGGATAGCCAAACTGTCCACTCAAAAGCTTTATAGGAGTAAATGGAAGAGGTTTGTAATCTGGGCTCAAGAATATACTGTAGATCCCTTCACAACACCTGTCCACTCTGTTCTAGAATATTTGTCTCACCTCTATGATAAGGGGGTAGCTGCCCTTACAATTAAAGTACAATTAGCAGCTATCTCAAATTTTCACATTGTGAAACATAACTCGTCTCTGATTTCCCACAAACTTTGCAAAGCCTTCTTAAAAGGGACCCTATTATTAAGGCCAACTCACAAAGATCCCTCTCCTGCATGAGACCTAAACTTGGTACTATGTCTTATTGTTCAGCCCCTGTTTGAACCTGCAGTGACTTGTGATATAAAATTTGTATCCTGGAAAACCATCTTCCTAGTGCCCATTACATATGCAAGACAAATATCAGAAATTCAGGGCCTATCCTCCCAATCTACACATCTGATTTTTTCATAAAGACAGAGTCTCCTTGTGTACCAACCCCTCCTTTCTGCCTAAGTTGTTTCACTGACTAATATCAATCAGATCATACATTTGCCTGTTTTCTTTCCTAATTTCAGCAACAAAGGTAAATATGTCCTACATTTGTTAGATGCCCACAGGCAATTATGTTTCTATTCACATCGGACTAACAATTTTCAGAAAGCAAGTCAGTTGTTTATCTCCTTTGCAGACCATAGGAAAGCCCTAACAGTATACAAAGTTACCTTAGAAAAATGACTGACTGATTGCATTTCTTTCATATACACCACACAAAGTATAGATCCTCCCAAACCTGTTCAAACTCACTCAGCCAGGGCCATGGCCACATCTGCAGTTTTCCAGTCTAATGCCTCCATTGATGAGAATTGTGCAGCAACCACATGGGCTAATCATCATACCTTTATCACTCATTACAAGTTGGATTTGGTCTCCAGGGGAAGAGCCTTTTTTGGTTCGATGGTTCTGAGAAACATCCTCCCATGAATCTGCTTGGGATAAAGGTAGCTGAGGACTTGGTTCCATATGTGAGGACAAGATGAAAAATTGACAATATCAGATAAAGAAGTTATGTATTCACCATAATGTTCCATCTGTATTGTCGATTTTTTATCTGTCCCTACATTCCCTTCCTCCAAGTCCCCTACTTTTGGTTTCTGGTAGGACATGAAGCATAATTTATGCCACCTTTATTTTTCTCCATAGTCCAGAAGTAGTCTCCTTACAATCTTCGCATATACATTTCCTTTCCTTTCTTTCTGGGGATAATCCTAGCAAACAGGATCTGAGGTAACAGGGAGAGGTGCATTGTAGTTAAGGGGAGGTGTCCAAGAGCTTTTAGGTTGCCACAAATTTAGTAATGGCCGAGTCAGATCCAATGGATCAGTCAGAGACGAAGTTGCCCTGTTGGGTCCGAGGTGCTGGAGTTGAGTCTGAAGTTGTCAGAGTTGTCCCTGCACCTCAGAACCTTGGCACAAGTTTGTTCACTCCATCTCTGGCTTCTGCCTTGGGGGGATTGTCCTCAGAGCAGGGAGGGACATTGGTCCAAAAGCTTGGTTTTTCAGATCTGGGGTCCTATCCCTCTCTAGGTAAGTCTGCCTTTGAAGCCATAGAAATAGCATTGTCTGCTTCAGCAACACAGATGGTTCCTACTCCCTTGGATCCTCAATCTTCAGCTCTGATGTCTCTGCACTTGGAGTCTCATCCTTCTTTTCCACAGGAAGAGTTGGTACAGAAACCGCAGGATTCCCACCAGTCTGTCCTGACTTCTTCTGATACCTCCCACAGCATCCCACTGAGGAGGTTCCTAAAAAGAAGATGTGCACGAGGAAGCACTTGGATGCCCCAGAGGAGTCTATCACAGAAGATACAGACTTTGATGAAGGGGAAGCGTCCTCACAGTCACCTCCTGAAGATGTATCATTTGGAGATGTCCTTGAAATCCTAAAACAAAGAGATGTCTGGAAGTCCAGCAATCCTTCATCTGAGGAGTCTGTATTCCTGGAGGATTTCGGTACTGGCCTGTTTACCTCCTGGATGATGCCGTCTGCTGACAAGCTCATTGAGTTGATCTCTCAGCAGGCATGGAAGGATCCTGATACCACTGAACCAATACCTTGGAGACCTGGCAAAATTATGGCAGCATGACAAGACAAGCAGTTTTGGGCAAAAGGGGTGCCTGTTGATGCCATGGACATGGTGGCAACCATGAAGAAGGAACTTGCTGAGGAGAGTTTTACTGTCCATACCCCAACAAGGAGTCTTGGGTGATGGACAGGTTTGGGAAGCATGTCTATGCTTCAGTGACCTTCACCTCATGTTCACTGAACTATCTGGTGCATTTTTTCAGGTTACAGAGAGACCTGATTAAGAAAATTTCTGACACCATCTCAGGATTCATTTTTGAAGAAGTCCAAGCATCTGTGACTTCTCAGTTGGCTATCCTGCAATTGATTTCCAATTCTTCCATGAGACTCATTTCGCACGGAACTGAAAGAACCATAAGGATGTACTTATGTGATTTTGCAGAGACATTCAAGTCTTCATTCATCAATGCTTCTTTTGATGGCATGTCTTTGTTTGGCCCCAAGGTAAAAGACACATTATCCAGCTGTAAAAAGGATGGAAAGACTCTGTCTGCTGTGGGTGTACATTTTTCCACCCCTCAAAGATCCTTTTCCAGGAATCAAAAGGTAGTGGAAAAATGTGATTCAAAAAGTCCTAGGGACCATTCCAGGGCACATGTGGAGGTAGTTCCCCTGGGGGTAAAAGGGGGAACTCCCAATTGTAGACGCTGACCCTGTGGCTCACAAAACCAAGGGTCAAGGGATTATTTCTTTGGCAGACCCTTCCAGCATTCCTGAAAGGAAGCCCGGTTGCCACCCTCTGGAGACAATCAAGGGTCAACTATCCCTGCATCTGAGAACCTGGCTAGAAATAAGAAACAGATACTTGGATGGACAGGATCATTTCAAGAGGTTATATAATACAATTTTCCCTTCCTCCTCTAACTCTAAGAAAAATCCCCAGTGTTCCACCCAGTTAGATGGAACAAGCAGCAATTCAGGTACAAAGGCTGCTAGAAAAAAATGAGCCATCCAAGAGGTCCCGCTAGACCAGATAGGATCCAGTACTTACTCCATATTCTTTTTAGTGCCAAAGAAAACAGGAGACTGGAGACCAGTTTTGGATTTCAGCAACTTAAATAATTCAGTTCGAAGTGCCAAGTTCTGCATGGTCACAGTTCAGTCCATTCTCTTCTTTTAGGGCAAGGATAACTGGATGTGCTTGATAGACCTTCATGATTCATAGTATCACATAACGATGAACAGATGATCCTGAAAGTACTTACTCTTCTGACTGGGAGCCAGTCATTACCAGTTCAGATTTCTGCCCTTTGGTGTCACCACAATCCCAAAGATGTTTAGCAAGTGCATGGCAGTGGTTGCAGCACACTTGAGACTGCAGGGATTCCAGGTGTTTCCATATCTAGATGACTGGATCCTTTCTGCTCTGACCAGGCATCAGCAATTAAAGGCACAAGACCAGGTTCTCCAGACGGTCTCTTTTGGGGATAACCATAAATTACGTAAAATCTCAACTAGAGCCAACTCAAAGATTAGAATTTATAGGAGTACTTCTCAACACAAAATCAGCCATAGCTTCACTACCCTCTACAATAATTCAGACAATAAGATCACTGGTCAGAAAAATAATCTGCAGTACCAAGCCAGATTTTACATGAGGATTTTACAGTAGATTCTAGTAAAACAATGGTCGATAGTCCACCAATCCATGTCAACTCCAATACGAATTGCCCATACATGTAAGAGAGATCTCAGGTGGTGGGTTCAGTTGGATCAGGTCCTACAAGGCCATCTGTTCATTCTCCCTCAAACCAAGTCCATAGTCACCATGGATGCTTCCCAGTTGGGGGGGGGCATTATCTGTGGAAAACCATCCAATACACTTGATCCCCCAATGAGGCCAACTCACATATGAATGTCCTAGAGATGAGAACAGTGCTTTTAGCATTTCAGGCCCTTCAAGATGCTCTCCCTTTGAGGACAATTGCAATTCAAATGGACAATATGAGAGTAATTTGGTACATCAACAAACAAGGATGGACCAGATCTTACCCTTTGTGCAGAGATGCACTCAGGGTGTGGCAATTGGCAATCTCATCTAATTGCTTTCTTATAGCAAAGCATATTCCAAGGAAGTCCAATGTGATCGCAGACAAGTTGAGCAGATGCATTCTTCTATCTCATGAGTGGTCTCTCAACAAGAACATGACAGAAATTATATTCTATCAGTGGGGCCAGTCTTGCTGTGATCTTTTTGCATCTCCACTAAACAACAAAATGCAGCAGCTACTATGCCCTAATCCCCACACAGGGGGATATCACCGAGGGATGCTCTACTTCACGATTGCTGCCCCCAGTTTACTTTACACATATCCGCCAATTCTACTAATTCCAAAATTCCTTCAGAAAGCTGCCATATTGAAGATCAAAGTCATCCTTATTACACCTTACTGGCCTCAACAGATTTTGTTCCCCTTCCTTTGGTCTCACTGACTTCTTGAACCTTGGATTCTGTATCTGACTCCAGACTAGCTGTTTCACCTGACAGGCATGATCCATCCAGATATCCTAAGCCTCAGGCTGACTGGCTTCTCCAGTTCCATTAATAGCCAGACAACCTATGCTGTCTTCCTCTGTCTGACACATACTTTTATCCTCCCATAAACCTTCTACACATAAACTCTACTCCAGTAAATGGAGAAGATTTGTTTATTGGGCACATTAAAGTAATGCTGATCCTTTTTCAGCTCCTATACATAAAGTTTGAATTTTGATCCTACCTTTTAAAGAAAGAGCTAGTTCCTTGACAGTTAAGGTCCAATTAGCAGCAATATCAAATTTTCACATTGGATTTGAAGGTTCTTATGTAGCCTCTCATAAGCTCGGCAAACCCTTTTTTCAAGGAACTCTTCTTTTAAGACCTCCTGTTAAACACCCTATGCCACCATGGGATCTAAATCTAGTACTGCAAACACTTATCCATCTCCCCTTTGAACCAGCAGCTAGGTGTGACCTTAAATATCTTTCTTGGAAAATGATATCTCTAGTAGCTATTACTTCTGCCAGATGAATTTCAGAGGTTCAAGCCTTGTCTTCAAAACTACAATACTTGATCTTTCACAAGGATAGAGTTACATTACGAGTGGTATCAGACTAATATTAATCAGTCCATTAATTTGCCAGTATTCTCTCCTAAATTTGCTTACAAGGGTGAATACATGTTACACTTATTGGATGTTCACAGACAATTATGTTTTTACCTACGTAGAATGAAAAACATTAGGAAAACTGACCAGTTATTTGTTTCATTTTCAGATATAAAGTTGGGGAAACCAGTTGCCAAAGTACCTTTAGCCATCTGGCTGACTGAAATTGGGCACTGTCTTATCAAAACCACTACAATTCAATTAGATCCATGGCAACTTCATTAGCTTTCCAATCTAGAGCTTCCATGGATGACATATGTGCAGCAGCAACTTGGGCTACTCCGCATACCTTTGTTACTCATTACAAATAGGATCTGCTGTCTAGAGGTAGACCATCATTTGGTTCAGTGGTGCTCAGGATATTCCTTCCTTGAGTCCACCCAGGATTTTAAGTAGTTAGGGAGCCTGTCCCATAAGTTGAGGACAGGATGAAAATTGATTGACAACATCAGATAAAGAAGTTATGTACTCACTATAATGTGCCATCTGTATTGTTCATTTTCATTCCTCAGCTCCCAACCCTCCAACCCCCATCCTTGAAACTACTGGAAGAGTGAGTGGTTAGGAGACATCACTTCCCTGACATTGGGCTCCAGGTATAGTCTGTTCATGGCATGACTGTTAATATTTCACCTGATGTTGTTAATCTTCTTTCCATTCACCACTGATGGGTTTTGGTTCTGAGCCCTTGGAACTGAGTCAGCCTTTTTACCAAGCTCGTGCCAGCCAAAAAAACTCTTGAGATAAGTCTCTACCAAGAATGCCCTTCTCCCTGTTACCTCAGATCTCGTTTGCTACGTAGCTGTTAAGGCGCATTTCAGCCGAGCTCTCAGCTAAGTGGAACTTTTTTGATATTTGTGTGAAAAATTTTGGATAACGTCAAATTTTATTAAGCTATTAGTATTTCTAGTGTCTTTTCTTCTATCTAACCTTGTTTTATCCTCTCTACCCATTGTTACTGTGGGTAAACTTTCTGGTACCATTGTTGGTACGGCCTTTCCTCCCTTACCCTTGTGGTATTTCTTCAATACCATAGTGGGTATTGTCTCTCCTGTTTAACCTATTAGCTTTGACTTTTATTCAGGTGTTTCCCTTCTTTTTTCTCCATACCAGTGTATTGTTATTTTTGTGACCTTTTGAAAAGAGTTGATTTTATTCTAGCAGGATTATACAGTTGGCCTGTGGTGTCTTTTCTATCAAGATGTCGGATAAGAAGGGTACTTCAGGTTTTAAGCATTGTACTTCATGTAAGGGCAAGTTACCTAATAGTGATTCTCATGATGACTGTGTATACTGTTTGGGAGTGCCCCACCTTTTGGTTCAGCCTCCATGTGACATTTGTCAGAGTTTCAGTCAATGCACTCTTAATGAGCACAAAAGTAAACTCATTCTGAAAGGGGTTACTCAAGTCTCCCTTCTCAGAGACCATTTCTGCGATGGAGATCTCAACCCCTCCTGCTAAGGACAAAAAGAGATCCCACTCTGTTCCTTATTCACCATTGAGTGATCACAGCAAGCCTAGGAAATCAAAGGTCCCAAAGTTATCTTCGGAGCATAAATCTGCCTCTACAGCTCCATCATCCTCGGCTCTGACCATCTGGAAAACTTCGACACCGGTGCCTGTTTTGGCACCGGTCTTGCCTCTGGCACTGATCATAGGCCTTATTTCACCTATTTCGACTTCTGCACCTGTGGCCACTTTGGCTTAGGGCACACCTTCGACCACTCCATTAGCTTCCATTTTGGAACCAACAGTTTCGGCTCCGAGTGTTACTTTGGCACCGAGCGTTATACCGACCTCACTGGATTTGACCCCTTTACTTCCGGTCTCAAAACTAGAGACTTTGGTGCTGGCAGACCTTGCACCATGGATCTGATACTCCCCTTCTGTAGATCCATTTCTGGGCCAAGCATATAGCCCCTTCATCAAACGTCCTGACTCTCCATCCGGCATATCCACTAGATCCACCAGGAGCTTGTTGGAACACGACATGGTGCGTCATGTAGACCATCTGTTTTTAGTCAGTGGGATCCCCTCACTTTCTAAGACCCCATCCACCTGCAGGATTTGAGTTGTCTTATCCACAGACTGTATCTTACACTCCTCCTTTGGCCATCTTGGTTCTGAAGCTTTCTCCTCCAACATCCTTCTTAGAACCCATCACCTCGGTGCCTAACAGTGCATTTCACTCCAGCTCCGAGTTTGTCCCTTTGGTCTTCGGTTCCCACTGAACTGGTCTTTCCTCAATCTGGGGATTGGGGGATAGGTGCATCAGCCTGGGGTATGGAGCTGCCTCCCTCCTTGGTTCCATTCTCGGCACTGATAGCCATGTTTGCGCTGATCCTGCTTGAGGCTGCATCTGTGGGGGTGGGTTCATTGGGGCAGTGTGTGACCCCAGTACTGAGGTTGTCTTTCTCAGTTCTGGGCTCCATCCCTCTTTGGCGGTTTGCCTTCCACGTGATGGACAGAGCTCTTGCTTCTGGCAGGACTCCTTTGATGTCAGAACCCCAGATGTTAAGTTGTCTATCTCAGCTTCTTCATTGCTGGGGGATGGGAGCCGACCTCAGCCCGCCACCACTAAAAAAGCTAAGAGTTGGTTCCACCGCCTCGAGGCCCCTTATATCCCCTTATAATGAGTTACCCCAGATACCGTTACCCTGAGCCGCTTGGCCGCTGTAGGTTGCTGTTGGTTGGTTGCCTCCGGTTCCTAGCTTTTCAAAAAGTTACTTTTTAGCCTCTTTAACTTCTTTACCTCTTATTTAATTAGTTTGTACAACATATTCCCCTTCCCGACCCTAAATTTTTTCGTTTTCTTACTAAAGAAAATTCTTTCCCTTCTTGGAGCTTGAGCCTGGCTTCCCTAGGGCTGTTCCCTTTTTTACTTTTTTTCTTACCTAGTTATTTATTTACTACTTTTTTATTATATTTTTTGTTTTACTTTTAGTATTTTACTGTATAACTGTATGTGTTTTGTGTGTGTTAGTGTACACCTGTCAGTTAGGAATGTGTAGAAAATGTAAGGTCTTGTAGGTTGTGAAGTGTGATGCTGTCAGAAATGAAGTCTGATGTCTCGCTCTTGTGCGGTGTCTTTATGTCTTGCCAGTTTTGTCTATTTGTTGTGCTGTGCCAGGCCAGCAGCCCCAGGGTCCCAGCCAAAAGGTGATTGAGGGTGAGAGGCTTGTTGGAAACCATTTGATTCTGAGAGGAGTTTCAACAGGACAGCCTCCTAAGGCATTCAACAGGGAAGCCCCATAAGACGAGCTCAGGTTGTCCAACCTTTTATGCCCAGACTGTTCCGGGTTCCTTTGACCGCCTGTATCTCAGTGTGGCTTCCTCGGCTGACCGGGCGAGTTGAGGTAGTACCCGTGTTCGTCTCGCCCGAAGGAGCCGAGGTTACAACCAGAATCTTGTCTCTGTCGGGTTCGACAAACTTCTCCCGGGCCTACTCCTTCCTCCCTTGCTCTGGCTGCATTCTCTCCCCCTCATCTATCTACTCGGCCAGGCTTTCCTCTCTGACCTTCAGAGCAGGTAGTGAAACGACGACTGTCGGCGTCCGCCCGAATCCTTCAGGTTCCCGATAGGTCAGTCTCATGCCTGCGGTCCCCGGACTCACTTCTCTTCTCCTCTCTTCGACGTCTCCGTTCGGAGCCGGCGAACCTCGACTGGAGTTGAGTTCAGGAACAACGTGGTTGACGGCGGTGCGGCCCCTCCGTCGGAGCCGACTGTCTTGAACCCTGGCGCTGGACCCGCTCGTCGGCGCTCCGAGCCGGGCCTGGCCTTCCTCCCTCCCTCCTCCCTCTCCCTCGCCGGGGCCAGTTTCGTCGGCTCCTCTCCCCTCCTCCGGCCTGTCTCACGCCCAGGGGGGGGTAGCCTCGGACTCGCTCGGAGGACCTCTGGCTCTGACAGGGGTGGCCCGGGACGGTCGAGGGGGTGGAGTGCCCCTGGCTCACTCACCCTGGCCCCGTCAGCCCTCCTTTCTATGCTGCCTCAGGGCAAGTCTCGCCCCCCTCATCCCGCCGACCAAGAGCAGCTCCTCATCAGCCCCCTCCCCTGGTCTTCATCCGCTCCTCCTGATCTCAGGAGAGAGTTTAGGAGAAGAGTCTCTTCCGGAAGAGGGAAGATAGCAGGAAGAGGCCTCCCCACAGATCACAGATCGGGGACACCTCCTGTGGATGACTCTGGGGGTTCCCCGTTCCAGACATTCTAGCCCTTGAATTTGGAGGCTCCTGATGAACCTAAGGGAAATCTGCCTGCCTCTCCCTCAACTGTGGAGGGGAGACAGAGGTGAATCTTGTCCTGGCTTCCACCTCAAATTGGGTTCGGTAATCTGTGGTATTGCTTGCATGGATGTGTATCCCCACTGGGAAGGCTCCTGTCAACTTCATCCTCCAACCCCCAAGCAAATCCACAGACATGGCAATTCATGACAAAGACATCAATGGTAACCCAAAGAAAGGGTTCTGCACACTCCCATGAGACAAACAACTACATACAAAGGAAGAACTGGCCAGTCCTGTAGTATGCCGCCTACGGGTGCGAAATCTAGGTATAGCTTCTGCCCTCCTCACATTTACTTTCAAAGCTTCAGCATTAACGAAGCAGTGGGATTTCAATGCCTCTTCCAGCGACATTTACCAGGACGGATGCAGAAAAGCGCATTTATTCAAGATTCAAATTCACAGGACTTGATCAAGAGAGAAAATGCTGCTTGGCGCCTCCCTGCTGCCTTCCATGTCCAAAGCCTCCGTAGGCTCCTACAGCCTGCGGTTTCCATAGGCGAGCCTTAGGCGGGCCTGCTACTACCTGGGCTGAGCCTGGCCCTTTCACGACTGTCACTTTGAACCTTTCAGGCAGTCTTGGACCCCTTTGGATGGGATGCAAATTTCCTTTTCAAGATGCTATGTCTCCCCAACTAGTGCGAGACTGATGGCTTGACCCTCTAGGCCGGCCGGCCAGGCCAGCCATACTTGAGTCCTTACCCCAAAGGCAACCTCTGAGGGACTTCAGATGAGGACTGATGAACCTCACCAAGAGCTTTCCTGGGACACAGAGATGTTTCTCTTCTGGCAGGGTTGGGGAGAAACGCAGGACAGGGGAGCTTTTCCTGGGGCAGAGCTTCAGGTGCCAGGCTGTAGGAGTTGACGCCCAGGTGGGCCCCCACTGGTCTGAGGTGTTGCCCGACTGCCCCTCCTGAGACCTCTAGGAATCAGTCAAAACAAGCCTGATCAAATCACGAGGCTTTCGGGATATATACCTTTCATCATTCCGAAGAGCTCCTGCATCCCCTTCATTCGTTTTCCGGGAGCTAGCAGAACTGTAAGGATAAAACTCCCTACAACGGAGCTAAGACAAGTCAAAAATAGTAAGGCACACAAGAGGAGCAATTCTCATCCCTATCTTTCGTTTCAAAAAATCAAAATCCCAATCAAAAGAGTAGTTCCACTACTGATTTTTCCTTTTGGGTTCAGGAAAAAATCTCCAGTTCAAAAACCAAATCAAAAAATGACACTTCTTCGGAAGTGCAACAGTGTCAAGGACAATCCCTTTCTACTCACAACTCTGGATGTGGATCATAGAATAATGAAAAGACTACTATCATATTTCTGAACAGGCGGCTCAGAGAAAGTTCATTGATTGTCTGCCATGGATTTTTGGTTCAGGCTACCAAGAAATGTCCACCACTGCCCCAATCATTTATATGTCAGGGGCCAGCTTCTTTTCATAGGCACCAAAGGATTCCAATGAACAGCTCCCACTTGGCAGACCTCCTTTTCTCACAGCAGACAAGGATTCCAGGTGTTTCCAAAGCTTGAGTCTGCTCTTCTCGGCGTTTTGTCAAAAAATGTGTATTTGAATAATATAGAAAAGGATTTAGATGCATACTTGTTGTGCTTGTACCTAATTGAAAAAAAAAATAATACTATAGAAACATTTCATAGCATTACTTGTACTAAATTTAGATAGACTAAAACAAGGTGGTGTCTAAACGTCAACGTTTTGGATCAAACACATTCACAAATTGGTGTCACTTTCCCAAACTCATGCAATGATAAGCGAAGTTTATATTTGGCCAGATGTCACGTAGGATCCTTCACCAACTGCTCTCTCCATTGCCTATGTACAGGGTGCGGATCCTTTCTTGGTGATGTTTTCCTGGAGCCCATACCAGAAGACCATTTTGGATCACTTCCCCATGGATCACGCAAGGACGTAAAAGTATCTCATCCTCTGATGTCTTCCTTCAGGTCATGAGCTCCATTTGTTCCACTACCAGTGCTTTCTGCCACTTGGTCACATCATGCCCTGATTGAAGCGGTGTAATAGCAGGGGCAATGTCTGGAATGAGAGCAGTCCTGGCGGTTGCAAGCCACACACAGACATCTTCCCTTGAGATGTGGGCAATCCGAATGGAACAATTCTCAACAAGTGGCACCTGTTGGGCAAAACAGAAGAGGGACAATGGTGGCCATGTCGGACAATAGCGCTAAGCAACGTTCTGAGATGAGGTCACGGATTTCTGGATAGTCTCTCAGACTCTGGTAGAGGGAACCTCAGAGCTATAGTAGAGCTATACTGTCTGTAAGCGGTGGTGATATCAAGACTCTCAGCGATGGTCATCATCTTATAGAGTGGTACCCTTCCTTGTGGCGATCAGCCTCACTCTTCTCAGCAGAGATGATGCAGAACCCAGCCTTCTTGCCTGTTCCCTTTGACCCCCCCCAAAGCCAGAGCTATACTCAGTTTTTGATCCTGTAGTCTTGAAAGATTTCCTTTTGAGAATGATCTCTGAAATAGAAAGCACTTTTTGCCAGAGGCCTCATTGGGTACACATTGTCCTTATCTTGAGAGAACACCAGTCTATCCCCTTTCACAGTCTCGTTTTCTCTACACTCCTCCGTGAGTCTCCACCCCCCTCCTCTCTTTTTTCTTTCTCACTATCGTTCAAGTTCTCGCTCTGATGTGATGAACCTCACCACTCATCTCTCCAGTCCTCTCCGTGACCCTCCTCGCTCAATTGTCTCCTCTTCTTGATCAGTTGTTGATAGCGTCATAACCTTCACTCATAATTTATAAGAAGGAGAATCCACCTTTATCCTCCTGCCATTCCCAGCCCTCCCTTAAGGATCAACTCACTGCTCCATCAACTGATCCATCTTTTCAGACACACTCCCTAATGCAGTTCTGTCTATCCTTTCTCTTTTGATTTTCTAGTTATAAATCCTCCACTATGTGGGCGTCCATTTGAAAGGAGTAATTTCTACTTTGCATATAAGTTTCTTTCCTTCCTGGCCTTTCCTTTCTGCGCCTTATGGTTTTTCTGTTTGGACTTTTCTTTTGCCTTTTTCTTTTTTCTTTCCTTTTTCAGACCTGCACCTTCTCTTTCTTCTGGCTATCCCTAGAGAAGATTTTCTTTTTTTGGCAGCTACTTCTAATGAATCCTTATCATCTTTTGTGCTTTCTTGAAATTATTATATCATCTCACTCCTCCTCTCTTGTTCTGGGCTTCTACTCAGGCTTAAAAAATAGACCTTCTCTTTTTGCCTGAGTGAGAGTCTCCATCTCTTCATCAGTTCATCATTGACCTAATTATTAAGGAGACAAAAAACTCTAGGTCCTAATATTGAAGCTGTAATCATCCTGGAACAAGTTATCTCCCTCCTGTCTTTTCAAGAAGTTGCCGAAACAAGTTGCAAAATGAGTACAGCTGTTGTGTATCCCTGTTAATCCTTTAGAACAACTTCCAGTTCCTAATAAAACAGAAAAGAAATCAAAAAGCCAATATTACCCTTGTTTTCTAAGACAGACACCTAAACTGCCTAATTACCTAATTCCCATTCCAGATGAGCTTTGGCTCTTCCTTGTGCTTAAGACATTCTACAGCCACTACAATAACTTTGTGAAAATCTTGGGCTAGCTTGCCACTTTTATTTCCCATTATAAGGTGCTAGCTTTCACACATATGTCTATCGTCCCACCCACGATAGGGATACTTACATTATTCCTTCTAGTAAGGATGACCAAACTGTGAGGAGGACCTCTTCTCAGGTTCTCCTCTTATGGCAACTCTTACTCTTTAGCCTTCTTCAGACAGACCAGGCCTTGACACCACCTTCCAGCTGCTGGGCTTCTTAAGATAAGTCCTTCTGTTGAGATTCTTGTTATGATTTCTTCTCTGTTTATTCCCATTTCTTTCCCCTGTTTGTTGTAGTCATACTTCTTCTATTTCTTGTTTCAGGATGTTGTTTCACCCCTTTTCTGTACGCTGTTAAGTGGATTGTTTACAGTTATACTGTTGTAACTCTCTGGGTTGGCTTTTCTTAGGAATCTCCTTGAGCCGTTAGTCTTTCTGGATATAAGGGGTGACCTCTGTTGGGTGAGACCAACTCTCGAGCTTTCTAGCGTGATCTCTCTTACTCCGAGGTCATGGCTCCATGCTGGCCATTTTCACCCCCCGAGCTACAGCTGTCACAGACCACCCCCCCAGGACACCATACAGAGAAGCCGCAGTACACCCCTGTTCAGGATCCCCGCTTTTCCGAGTCCTCCTTAGAGACCCTCACTGAAGAGCCCCCTTCAAAGAAGATGTGCAAGAGGAAGCACATGGACTCACCTGAGGAGTCCTTAATGGAAGACATGGATTATGATGATGGTGAAGGGTCCCCATGGTCACCTCCTGATGATGTCTCCTTCGGAGACATCCTGGAAATGTTAAAGCAGAGAGGTGACTGGAATCCCTCCAACCCTTTGTTTGAGGCGTCTGTGTTCCTGCAGGCTTTTTGCACCCAGCCTTCCACCTCTTGGGTGACCCCACCTGCCAAAGAGCTCATCCAACTCATCGTGCAGCATGCTTAGAAGAACCCTGATTCCATTGAGGTGATCCATTGGACACCCAGACAAAATTTTTTCCCATCCCGAGGAGAACCCGCATTGGTCCAAAGGGTTACCAGTTGATGCTATGGTGGTGGTGGTGGCCACAAAAAAGGACTTGCTTGAGGAAAGTCCCACTGTCCACCCACTCAACAGTGATCCTCAGGCAGTGGACAGACTTGGGAAGCATGTTTTTGCATTAGAAACCTTTGCTATATGGTCCCTGAATTATTTGGCACATTTTACAAGGCTCCAGAGGGAATTGATCTCTGAACTCTCTGGGATGCTTGCAGGACAGCTGTCTGACAAGGTCAGGGGCAAGGTGGCCTCACAGCTCGCAATCCTGGAATCAATATCCAACTCATCCATGAGGTTGCTATCACATGTAACTGCTGAAGGGGTGGCTAGAGCAGTGGGTTTGGGCATTGTTTTGAGGCATCATGCCTGGATGAGCATTTGTGACCTAGCGGATCCCTTCAAGTCTTCCTTTCTGAATTTTTCCATCAAAGCTTCATCCCTTTTTGGCTCCAAAGTGAAGGACATGCTTGCCAGGTGCAAGCAAGATGGAAATACCCTGTCTGCCATAGGCCTACAGTTTTCCAACCCTCAACATACCTACTACTGTAGAAATCAGAGGAGTGGGAAAATGTGGCATAAGAAATCTCAGGTCATTTCCGTGCTGCACGTGGTGATGATATCCCCAGGGGCAGAGAGGGTAACAATTTCAGAAGACACCCCTATATAGGCAGAGGGGGTCCTTATAACCAAGGCTCCAGGAACTCTTA
Source organism: Protopterus annectens (assembly GCF_019279795.1). Lineage (NCBI taxonomy): Eukaryota > Metazoa > Chordata > Ceratodontiformes > Protopteridae > Protopterus > Protopterus annectens. Next base: position 1,503,660,669 of record NC_056741.1, read on the forward strand.
CTCTGGACAGCCTTATCAGCGCTCCTGAGGAGCAGCCCAATTAATTACCTCTGGAAGCAGTCGGGGGTAATTTCTCTCTGCACCAAGCTGCCTGGCAATCTATCACCACTGATCGTTGGATGCAGAGTATCATCACCAGAGGTTACACCATTCCCCTTTCTTGTCAGCCAAATTTTCCAAGAAAACTTCCTGACATTCCACCCAGTCAAAGGGAAGAAGCAGTTTCAGAGATTGCAAAGCTGTCTCAAAAGAGTCATCCAACCATTCCCACCAGACCAGCATGGATCCGGATTTTACTTGAGATTCTTTTTGGTGCCAAAAAAGACAGGGGACTGGAGACCCATTTTGGATCTCAGCAGCTTAAAAAAGTCTGCCACCCAAATCAAATTCCTGATGGTCATGGTCCAGTCCATTCTCCCCTTTTTAAGAGAAGGCAATTGGATGTGCTCTATAGATCTCCTGGATGTGTATTACTGCATTAAGATGGACAAATGCTCAAGGAGTCTGCTTCACTTCTGGCTAGGAGCCAGTCATTATCAATTCTGTGCCCTGCCGTTCAGTCTTTCTACAGCACCCAGAGTGTTCATGAAATGCATGGCAGTGGTGACTGCTCACTTGAGACTAAAAGGATTCTGGGTGTTTCCATATCTGGATGGCTGACTCCTTACCACCCCCACCGAGCATCTTCTGGTAAAAGCACTACATTATAGTCTCTCTCTGGCAAAATTATTGGGAATAATGATACATTGGGAGAAATCAAACCTTACCTCCTACACAACAGATAGAGTTCTTTGGAGCAGTTTTCAATACTCAGTCCTGTCTGGTATCACTCCCAATTCACAGACTCCATCGACTTGAGGCTTCAACTCCAAGTGATACTCTCCCAAACAAAAGTCTCAGCAAGGGAAGTTCTTCAGTCTCTAGGATATATGGCAGTTTCAATCCCAATAGTGCCTCTAGCAAAGCTGCATATGCGGATCCTGCAATGGCTGTTTCTTTGTCAGTGGTTCCCAAACTACCACCCCTCGGTTACCAGATTCGTGAAACCATTTCCTGCAAACAAGACTTCCTTTGGTGGATGAGGCCAGATGCAGAACTTTGGAGTCGCCCATTTCAGTCCCCTCAGCCCACAGCCATTGTGACCACTAATGCTTCCCTGATCAGGTGTGGGGGGGTCATTTCCAGGGAAAGACTGTCCAAGCAACATGGTCCACCTTAGAGGCCCACCTGCATATCAATGTTCTGGTACTGAGAGCTGTGCTGTTAGCGATGCAGGCCTTTTATTCGGCTCTTCCTTCCAGGACAATTGCAATTCAATCAGACAATATTGAACGTAATAACCAAAAAAACAACACTTCACTTCACAAAAATGTAAATTACATTTCAATCAAACAATATGTCAGTGGACTGGTATATCAACAAGCAAGGAGGAACCAAGTCCTACCCCCTATGTCGAGAAGCCACAAGAATTTTGCAGTGGGAGATAGCTTCCAACCGCTTTCTGATAGCAACACATAACCTGGGAGCTCTAATGTGATTGCGGACAAACTGAGCAGATGCATCCTCATGCCTCATGAGTGGTCTCTCAACCCCGAGGTGGCGACAGAAATCTTCAGTCACTGGGGCCAGCCTTGCTGTGATCTTTTTGCCTCCCTGTTGAACAACAAGTGCAGCAACTATTTCTCCCTACTTCCCCCGGAGGGGCTGGTCTGATCTGAGTGCAATGGCGTTGACCTATCCTTGCCCAATAAACTTGTAGCCAGAGAAATCGGATCCAAAACAGATATGGTTGGGGGCAAGGGGTTTGACCGTGTTGTCTTATCTCTAATCTTAGTCACTTTTGTTCTCAGCTCTGAGGGGTCTTTTGGAGCCGAGGAAGGTCTCTTTAGAGGTGGCCTCTCCAAATGAAGATGGCAACATGCCTCTCAAAAACAGCTTGTTTTACCTTTCAACCAGGGCCCTGTGATTAAAAGAATAACAAATGGAACAATCCTCCTGTAAATGGAGGAGCCCCAAACAGTAGACATATAAACTGTGCAAGTCAATAAAAGGGATCTTGTGCCCACACTTTGAACAAGTTTTGAAGTCAGCCCGTTTCAGATTTCTCAGCCATTGAAAAGAAAAGCAGAGAACACCCAAGAACAGGCACTCTCACACACATGCACAAAGATAAACTGTGAGGAGGAAGGTTAAGAAGTATGTATAGAAGTGTTTTTTTTTTTTGGAAGGTGAAAGGGAAAGAACAGAAAAGATACTAAAGGAAAGTACCCTAATAAAAAATGTTTACTTTATGGGACAGAAGTTTAAAAGAGAAAGGGGAAAAGTGGTTAAGTTAGACTAATAAAAATAGAATAAGTAGGAGAGGAACTGTGAATATTGAAAAATATCACTTATCTGCCCAAAAACTACAGGACTAAAGTGGCAAATGAGATCTGAAGTAACAGAGAGGGATGCATAATGGGTAAGGGGAGGTGCACAAGAGCTTTTTGGTTGCCATGAGGTATTCTAATGACCACATTTCCAAGACTTTGGATCCCAGTCTCGAGCTCCTCCCTCTTCCCATAATGCACTACACCATCCCCATACTTCTCAGATCTTGTTTGCCGTTAATGTGGTAAGATGGAAGATTCCTAAGTCTCAAGTAGCAAGGAATATTTATTTACATATTTTTGCTTGATATTGGTTAATATGTATAGTTTTTTTCTACTTTCTTTCATTCCTTTCTCTGTAGCCACCTGCAGCTAGAGATACTGTTTTTTAACTTTGCAAACATAGGTTGTTGCAATACTTTTATTCATGCTTTGATGACGTACTGCATCTAAGTTTAGTAATGCTTGTTAGCTGCTGGATACCTCTTTCTCTGTCTCCAGTCTCAAGCCTCACCTATTTACTGTCTGGACATCTTGCATCGTGTCTGGTTCCTTCTTTTCTCATCAGTAACTGAAAAAATGCTAGCACAAAACTCAGTATATATCAGCAAGAAAACTACAGCAACACTAAGGTAAAACTTAAGTGTTTTAATACATATGGAACAATTTAATAATCTACACCGGTTTCAGCCTAACACGGCTTTCCTCAGTGGAACAAGAAAAGTACTTTTCTTGTTCCACTGAGGAAAGCCATGTTAGGCTGAAACCAGTCTGGATTATTAAATTGTTCCATATGTATTAAAACATTAAGTTTTACCTTAGTGTTGCTGTAGTTTTCTTGCTGATATATACTGAGTTTTGTGCTGGCATTTTTTCAGTTACTGATAGTTTGTTTTGCCTTGCACTTGGATCCTACTTGCAGGGCTTTTCTCTTTTTCCTTCTTTTCTCATGTCTTGTTTTTCGCTCCATTCTTCTGGTAGTTAAAGCTTCACAGCAAAGCCCTACTCCATTTGGTTTGTAGCTGGGAGAAGAGAGAGCCTGTTTTTGTCTGTAAGTGGTTTACTTTTTTTTTATCTTCAGTTAAAAAAAAATCTTTGAATGAGGACTTGCAGTGTTCTGATATCATGTCCTCCAAAGTTTTCATGCTGACACTTACTTAAACTCTGTTGATCTGGTATGGCTGTTTTTAGGTTTGTGTGATGTCTGTGGTGTGGAACACTGAATGGCAGTTGAATTGGCAGGGCTGCCTTTCTCCTGTTTATGCCTTTGTTGAGAGTTTCTTGACTCATGGGTCTTAGTTTCTGACTTTTTTGTGATGATCATTGAGGTTTTGAAGTGGTTAGTGACTAACTTTGAGTTTCAGACTTCATGCCTTTCCAAGTGCATCTGTGGTTGTTTGTTTAGGTGAAGTGCAAGACAGCTGTGTGCTTTTTAGATGCAGGAAATTTGAGAATGGCAACAGCAGACTGCCAAGTATTTTTTTTTGGCTTTTGCGCTGTGGGCTTAGCCATGTCATGGACTGCTGGTGGCTTGTGTGGTCCTCGATGGCTTCATTGTACTTGGCTAGTCGAGAATGAGGGTCTTCAGTTGGCATGAAGGACTGGAGATCCAAGTCATTGGTAGGTTACTTCGTCTGCTGGAGGTAGAGGGTTTGGGCACTTTGGCTTTCTGCACCTTAGAGCCTTTTCTTTTCCTAGTTTCTTTCTGGACTCAACTCCCCCATAAAAGAAAGAAACATTCAAATAATGTAACAAGGATCTCAGATCCAGTCCCTTGGATCCAAGGTCACTAGAGCTTATGTCGGATACCAGGTTATTCTCAGACCTAACAGGTTTGGTCCACTGGGGTGTTTCCACTTGTCTTCCTATCATCACTGGATCCTAGGTCTTCAGATCTGACTGTCTGTGACTGTTGCTGTGGAGCAAACTCCTAGGAGCAGACATGTATGCAGACTCATATGGAGCTGATCAGTCCAACCATTTTTTATCTTCCCCTTCCTCAGATCCTAAGACTATGAGTCAGGTACCCATGGAGAGCTGTGTGGTTCTCAAACCAGCTCCTTTGGCTCTGGAACTACTGTACCGGTGTTGTTTTCTTCAGATCCAAGGTGCTCCTTAGATCCAACGGCTTCATTATTTGTTGTTTCTGCAGCCAATTCCTTGCAATGCCTGTTGGCTAATGGATCTATGCAGAATGTCCAGATTTTTACCTTGTATTTTGGCCTGTTTTTTCATAAAATTGTGGTTTTCTGGCAAATCACTGACACATCATTGAGGACAAGTCAGAAAACGGTAGATATTTGAATTTCAAACTTCATATCTTTCAGAAAATTCATGCTAATGTAAAAACTGTTGATCTATCAACTTTCTAAGTTTGTAAGAGCAATATTTAAGAAGTGCCCTATTTCTCTGCCCTTGTTCCCACATTATTTGTGACCTTGTCCAGATTTCATAATCTAATAGGTCGAGAGGTATGTTTAACTATGATATGCATTTGACTTCCAGACTTTATATCTTTTGCAGGAATACAGACGAGGACAATCCTCTATACTAACAGTCTTTTAAGTTTATGGGACCATCCTTGTAGATGTTTCCATGTCTTTGCACCTTTGCTCCCCCTGTTCTGTCAGGCTTTCTCTAGAGGGGCTTGCCTTGAGAGGTTGAGAGGTGTGCTCTTTGCCTTGCATGGGGATTTTGTCTGTTCCACTCTATGGTAAATGCGTGGAGGCGTTCACCGAGTCTACCTCGTCTGCCCCAATGTTTAGTTGTTTGCTTGGAATCTTGCTTCGGAGGCTGGATCTCTGTTCCCTGTGCAGGTTTCTTTTGGTTCCCTTTTTGAATTTTAACGGCAATAACTTGTCTTGTGCTGGCATGGCCATTATCTCCGTTATTCTGATTTTGCCTCTTTTCCTCCAAGGTGGTTGTTTTCCAAGGGGAATTTCCCCCTGGGGGTGCAGTTGCTGAGAGCTGGCATTCTGGCTCCTCCATGTGATCTCTCATGGAGGAGAGGAGAAGAGGATTCCCCTGGCTTTCCACTTCTGTGTCCCCTTCCCTTGGTCCCCTGTAGAGTGCAGATGTTCTGCTGAGTGTAGCGGCAGTAACTATGTCACTAAGCAGGAGCTAGTGTTCAAAGATCCTATAATCCTCTCTACAGTATTCTGGCACTATGGATAATTTTGACGAGTTCACCTCAGATGCTAATGTGTTGAGGTCATCTATTACGCACACATTCCTCTAGACCTTAGAGGGCTGTGAGATGGAACTTAATACTCTCCCAAACTCTGTGTCTGCGGAAGATCTCAAAAATTTCAGCAGAGTGTGCTTTTCAACCAATCGGCCCTGACTAAATTGTTATTAGATGTCTCTACATGACACTATTTTAAGTCGAGTAACTTCTCAATGCATTATTGTTTACTGCCCCTTGATGGCTCCTCTTTGTCCAGGGCATCAGTGAAGGATGTGCTTTCCTGCCGTTTACAAACAGATTGGCAAAACCCTAGGTACTGCCTGAATCAAACCTTTCTTCTGCCCTTGACGTTCTTTTCCAGGAAACACAGAGGTGTTAAGAAAATGTGGCTAAAGACCTTTTGTGTCCTTTAGGATTTATAAGAGAACACTTCATGGAAGAGCAAGGGAGAACTTCTTAACTATAGGGTTCCCCACAGAGGCAGAGGTGGATTGCAGAACTAGCGCTGTAAATATTCCATTTTTGATAGGCCCTATTAGCCTCCTGAAGCAAAACCCGACTGTCCACCTATCAACACGTTTGGGGGCCATGTTTTCTTCTATTTGGACTCCTGGACTATATTTCAAACTATGTCTGGAATGCTAATATCAGGGGTTTCTACATTCCCTTATTCTCAACGTTTATCTCCTCAGAAAGCCCATGCAGTTCAATAAACTAAAACCCCTAAACAACAAAAAAAAAAAAAAGGTGGGGATCCTGGCACCAATCCTAAATCTAAATAATCCCAGTCACTATGTCAGGAGCAAAAGTTCAGGATGCTTTACAGTCCATCCTGTTTTGTATGCATAAGGTCAATTGAAAGTACACCATTCATCTCCAGGATGCACACTACCACATTGAAATAGATAGGCATTCTGGGAGTCATCTGTGTTTTTGACTGGGAGCCAGTCACTACCCATTCAGATCATCAACCTTTACTCTCAGCCCACAGAGTGTTTACCTAATGCTGGGCAGTTGTGGCAGCTTACATGAGACTAGTAGGATTCCAGCTGTTTTTCATATATGAATGACTGGCTACTCACTGCCCTAACAAGACATCTACTTCTACAAGCCAAAGTTTACTTTGCTTGGTACACCTTCCAAATCCCTGGACATTACTGACAATATAGCCAAATGAAAACAGAATCTATGATTTACTGTTTTCTTATGTTGTATTCAGCAAAACCACAGTTGTTAACGACTGAGAGTCAATGTCAGTTTTTCCATTACTCTAACTCTTCTGGAAGCAGGACGACTTGACCGCGGACGATTCAACCCCAGTGCAATTGTATACACATTCATGTTTAGATTTACATTTATTGTCTATGGGAGTAGCTAGTGGACAGTTTGACCCTGGACTATTTCACCCAAATTATATAAAAAAATGTTTTTAAAGTTTTATAAATGCATTTTATTGCTTAATATTTCAATCATGATTTTTTCACTGGAATTTAATATATTATTTAGTTTTTTTATATGTAAATGTTAATTTATTTAACATTTTATTTAATTTGTAAATATAATTATTTTAATTAATAACAGTTTTTAACTTAACTTTAAAATCAATATTATTTAACATTGCAAACATTAATATTATTTTAAATTAACATTAATAATTTTATTATATGTATTTCAAATGGAAATGTTTTAAACAGTTATATATCCTTATGACTTCTTTTTTTCTTGTTCTTTTGTTTTTTGAGGTAATCCTTGACACTTTCTCAGTAACTGTGTGGATGCAGGAGCTGTATATAACCTTTTGTGCCATCCCAAATAGAACCAAGATGCTCTCATCCAAAAAAGGAAGCCAATCTGGTGGTCCCCTGCCATAAACAAACTTTACAACAAAAGGAAGAAACTGTTGCAGAAAAGAGGAAAATCCCAGGATGCAAAAAACTCCCTTACCAGCCTCAGTAGGAAACTGAGATCCCTCATAAAATCCTCCAAAGCTAGTTACGAAAATAAAATTGCCAAAGATTCCAAAGACAACCACAAGGCATTCTATAACTATGTCAAGAATCTAAATGGCAATGCTCAGATCTGCTCTGAGCTAAAACAGAATGGCATTAAATATACTGATCCCAAGGATATTGCCAATATCCTGGCAGATCGATTCAGTGCCAACTTCACCCCCCTCTCACCTCCTAAATGGCCAATCTCAATACTGGAAGATTGCCAATTTCCAGTAATAACGGCCACACAGGTAAAAAACGCACTCTCCAAAGCTAAGAATGCAGCATCCATGGGACCAGATGACATCCTGGGCTGTGTACTACATGAACTACAATATGAACTGGCACCTCACCTAAGTGTCATGTTTAATCATAGCCTCACCTCAGGTTTCATGCCCACTGTGTGGCACAGAGTTACAGTTATCCCACTCCACAAGGGGGGATCCACCTTGGATCCTGGAAACTACCGTCCCATCAGTCTGACAAGCCTTATCTGCAAGGCCATGGAGAGTATTATCATGGAACTTATAAACAAAGACAATGGCAACCTTCAAACACTGGACCCCACCCAGTTTGGGTTCGTGAAGGACTGATCTTGTCTCCTGAACCTGACTGACCTCTTCGAATCAGTCTCCAGAGCCATGGACAATGGTAAGGGGGTCCACACAGCCTATCTAGACTTTGCCAAGGCCTTTGACACCACCCCCCACTCTGGAATCATAGCTAAACTTACTAAGCTGGGCATTAATCCCTACGTTACCCAATGGGTTGCTAACTGGCTTACTGATAGAACCCACACTGTAAAAGTAGCAGACTCCAAATCCAGCTCCAGACAAGTGGAGTACCTCAGGGTTCAGTCCTGGGATCGCTCTTGTTTGGCATCTACTTCTCTGAAGTACAGGCCAACACTAAGGGACTCTGGCTAACAAAGTTTGCAGATGACTGCAAACTGGGAGCCATTACTGAATCCCCAAATGGTGTAGATACTCTACAAAAGGGCCTTACAGAAACAGATGCTTGGTGCCAGAGCCATGGGCTCAAGCTCAATGCCAAGAAATGTATAGTTATCCCCTTGGGAAAAAACATGTATCCATGAATTACCATATAGGTGGCAGTACACTAAACAGCAAAAGTGTGATAAGAGACTTAGGGACACAGGTAGACAGTGGTCTCACCTTCGATAACCACATCACCACAACAGTCAGGAAATCCTTCTATGTGGCACACCTCATCACTAAGGGCTTTTCATCCAGAAAAAAGGAGGTCATTGTCCCACTGTACTCATCCCTCATTAGACCCATTATAGAATACAATGCCCCGTTTGGTATTTACCTCTCAAGACATCTGCAACAACTGGAAAGGCCACAGAAATACCTCACTAAAAGAATCACAGGCCTAAAGCAGATGCCCTATGCTGACCGCCTTAAAAACTCCAGCTATACTCTGTCGCATATTGTCTACTCAGAGGCGATCTCTGCTTAACATACAAGGCCATGTCAAACCCCGAGCTGTTGGACATGCTACACTTAAAGAAATCTCAATCCCTCAGAGCCACACGCTCCAGGGATCTAAACCTTGTCATCACAATAAACAAAACATGCTGGAGGGATAGGTTCCTGACCCAGAGACTCCCCAGACTCTGGAATAGTTTGCCCATACATGTCAAGCAGAGTGCCTCTTTGGCCCTCTTCAAAAGGAACCTTGATGATTGGATGGGAGAAAGGAAATTCACCCCGGGGATCTAGTCAGTCACCCTACTAGACAGGGGTCCAGGGAAGTAAATAGTGTGGGAAGAAATAGCCAGGAAATTGTTATGACTAGGCTTGTATAGGCCCTAGGGCTGATAGCCTAGTACCAACCTATGAACCTATGTCAAAATATATGTGGTTTATTTTTTTCTTGCCTTGCCATTTCAATGGAGTCAAACTGTCTGGGGTCAAAACGTCCTGTACCCACTCTTCTAGCTACATTTTTTCATGTGAAGCCTTATATAGACTTTGATAGTATAATGGTCTATTCTTTATCAACCTCTATATTCTCCTATAAATAACACTCATGAATTTGTAAACATGTTTGCTGGGCGGACCCAGTCAGAGGTCATGCTTTTTGGGCAAACTGTTCTCCTTTTTTTCTTCTTCTACCACCTACAGTAACCACAGATGCTTCCCAACTATGGTGGGGGCACATATTAAGTGAAAGATGGTCCAACCACTTGATTCCCCCTCAGAGACCAAATCACTTGTCATTGTCCCAGACAGTACAGAGGTTCTTCTAACCTCACTAGCCTTCCGGGAATCCCCCATATATCATCAATCCCTAAAATTTTGCAGAAAGCCAGTAGGCACTGAGGATCTCAGTTATCCTCTTTCCCCCTTCTGCTCTCATCAGGTATGGTGTCTCTCTCTCTCTCTCTGTAGTCTTGACTGTACTGTCCTCCAGGGTTTCTGGTGCCCAATCTGGATCTATTGCACCCATCATAGATCGAGTATCTCAATTTCCATACCCTCTAGCTAAACACATGGTTTCTCCAATTCCAGTGATAGTACGATGGTCCAACCTTGTTCCTCCTGTCCATGACATCTTTTCACTTCCCAGAACTATACCAATAAGTCTATAGAAGCAAATGGAAGAGATAATCCATAAGGGCTTTCAAAAATAACATTGGCCCCTTCTCAGCTCCTACTTCTACCATCCTTCCTTTATTTGGCAAACCCTTTTAAGGAAAAGACTAGATCTGAAGTAGGAGATTCATTTGTCAGCAACCTGTGGGTATGGATCCGATATCGGATCCGAACCGGCATGGTTTATCCAGCTATGGATCCGAGCTCCTAGCTCCTCCCCTCACCCATAATGCCCTGCTCTCCCTACATGACCCCAGATCTAGTTTGCCGCGTTCATGGTGACAGCTGGATTTTGAGCTCCTGTCAGCTAAGTGATTTTTTTGGTGTTTTAAGAAGGGTTTTTCTGTCAAAAAATTCATAATTTGTGTGAAAGTTTTAGGTTTTCCCTCTTTTAATCTAATTATCTGAAGTAGGAGATTCATTTGTCAGCAACCTGTGGGTTATGGATCCGATATCGGATCCGAACCGGCATGGTTTATCCAGCTATGGATCCGAGCTCCTAGCTCCTCCCCTCACCCATAATGCCCTGCTCTCCCTACATGGCCTCAGATCTAGTTTGCCGCGTTCATGGTGACAGCTGGATTTTGAGCTCCTGTCAGCTAAGTGGTTTTTTGGTGTTTCTTAACATTTTTCCTGTCAGAAAAGTTAATTTTTGTGTGAAAGTTGTAGGTTTTCCCTCTTTTGAGATAGTTTTTGGTTAATTTGTTAACTTTATTGTACCCTCCCCTCGCTGGTGCGTAGCTGTGTGCTTGTGGTTTCTTTGGGGCCTTGTGTGTGTGTGCTTAATTAATTTAACTTTAATTTAAATTTAACCTTTTTTTTGTTAAAAAAAAAAAAAAAATGTCTGAGGCCCCAAAGGCAATATTTTCAAAATGCTCCAAGTTTGGCCATAAGCTATCCCCTGCTGATGGCCACACTCAGTGCGTTTGATGCCTTGGGGTTGAACACCTCACCTCTGGATGTTCAATCTGTGCAGGGTTCAACCCCAGGGCATTGAAGGAACGGAGGTCGAAGCTGGCCCTGGCGGGACTCTTGCCCCCGGACTCGGCTTCGGCCCCCGCCCCGTTGGTAGTTACTGCTCCGGCGGTTCCTGCCTTGCCTGCTCCCCCTCCTCCAGCCGGGATTCAAACTCCCTCTATGGGTTCGGAGGAGAGGGAAGCCAGGAAGAAGGACCAGAGAGAGAAGCACCACAAGCGGCGGGCCGAGACTTCCGTCTCGGCCCCGCCGGCTAAGCGGGCTTCTCCTCCGGCCTCTCCGGCTGCTGGCTCTCCTCCTCCTTGGCTCCGGTCCCCTTGTTTTTCGCTGGGGCCTGAGGATGAGGAGACCCGACCTCCTTCGAGGCTATCGAGGCGGCACTCAAGGCCTACCTTGGTAGCCTCGTCGAGGTCTACCTACAGCCTCTCCGACGCTGATCTGGACCGGATGATGCGAAGGTTCATTCAGGCCCAGATGCAGATGGGAGTGCTCCTGCCTCCCCCCCCCCTCTGGGGGGGAGCTCGACCCCATTTTTCAAGCCCATAGCTCCTTCTCCGACCCGCTACCTGGGCTCGGAGCGTTCAGAGCCGGGCAGCTTCGGAGCCGGGGGTGGGTCGGCGCCGACAGTACTGGGTACTTCGGATCCGACCCTGCCCTCGAGTTTGTCGGATCCGACCTCTCGGAGCCTTGATCCGAGCTTCGGATCTGAGGGACTCAGTGTGCCTTCGGCGCCGTCCCTGTCGGAGCGCACTGTTCCCTCGGATCTGAGGGGCTCGGCGCCAGCTCCGATCCACTCATCGGATCCAAGGGGGAGCCGACTTTCGGATCCTATAGTCGAGGCTGGCTCCCCCTCTGCTTTTGATGTAGTGGAGAGGGCTCTGTTGAGGGCATCCGGACCCCCGGTCCTTACTGCCCGGCCCCTGCACTCCATCTGCTCTGGGCCAGGCTTCCGTCACCCAGCCACTGGGACAGCCCGCTTCACTGCCCCAAGCAGTTCCCTTGGATCTGGACATCGCTGGCGAGGGCTCCTCGGACAGCCCCCCCGAGGAAGCACCTCGCAAGCATACGTGTAAGAGGAGGCACATAGACTCCCCCGAGTCTTTAACTGAAGACAATGACTTGGAGGAAGGGGAAGGCTCCCCAAGATCACCCCCTGAGGATGTCTCCTTTGGAGACATCATGGAAATGTTACGAATAAGAGGTGGGTGGTCTGCCCCAAAGTCTTCCTCGGACGAGTCCATGTTCTTGGAGGCATTTGAAGCGGGCCCGTCTACCTCTTGGGTGTCCCCTCCTGCCGACCCCCTGGTGGACCTTATTACCACCAGGGCGTGGAAGGAACCGGACACTGTGGAGCCAATCCCCAAGAGGCCAGACAGGATCCTTAGCCCCCCTGCTGACCGTGCCCACTGGAGCAAGGGACCCCCGGTAGATGCCATGTTGTCGGCAGCAGCCACTAAGAGGGAACTCGCTCAGGAGAGTCCCTCAGTCCATCCCCCGTGCAAGGAGTCTCAGATGATGGACCATTTGGGGAAGCGAATGTTTAGTTCAGCGACCTTCTCAGAGAGGGCGCTCAACTATTTGGCACATGTCATTAGGATGCAGCGCGATCTTATCAAGGAATATGCTGCATCCCCCCCAGAGTCCATGTCAGAGGAGGACAAACTTTTGCACTCCACCCGTATGGCCACTCTTCGTTCCGTGACCAACACCTCTATGCGTTTACTTTCCCATGCTACCGAGGGAGCCGCTAGAGCTGCAGGAGTGGGCCTAGTCACAAGACGTCAGGCCTGGCTCCGCCACTGCGATTTCACAGAGCCCTTCAAGGCGTCATTCACGAACTCCCCCTTTGACGGTTCTGCCCTTTTTGGCAAGATGGTTCGCGACACCTTGGTTCAGAGCGAGAAGGATGGGAAGACGCTGTCTGCCATCAGAGTCCGTTTCTCTGTGCCCCAGAGGTCCTACTCTAGGAACCAAAAGGGCCAGAAGAAGATGTGGTTCTGGAAGTCGCAGCAATCCCAATCCGCTCCGGACAACCAGTCCTTCTGTGGCAGAGGAGGACAGGGAGGATGCCGCCCTAGGGGCAGAGGGGCTCCCAGGAACTTTGGGTCCAGAGAACCTTTCTCTGAACGGCCCACGCAGCAACCCTGAGGGGTTGCCCGACTGCTCCACTCTGGAGGCAGTCAGGGGACGTTTTTTGGAGCACCTAGTGGCATGGGAGTCCATTACATCGGACCGCTGGGTACTCCAGATCATATCCAGAGGTTACAAAATCCCCTTTCTTCATGTCCCAAGATTCAAAATCCTCCCCGATGTTCCACCCTATCAAAGGGAGGCCGCTTCAGCAGAAATTGGCCATCTGCTGAGAAAAAGAGCCATCCAGCCCGTCCCCCCAGACCAGATCGTATCAGGGTTCTACTCCAGGTTCTTTTTAGTGCCAAAAAAGACGGGGGACCTAAGACCCATTCTGGAGCTGTCCCTATTGAACCTGGCAGTTCCCAAGGAGAAGTTCCGGATGGTCACTCTACAATCCATCCTCCCCCTTCTAGGGGAGAATCACTGGATGTGCTCTATAGACTTCAAGGATGCGTACTACCACATTCTAATGGACAGACGATCCAGGAGGTTTCTTCGCTTCTGGCTGGGAGCCAGTCACTACCAGTTCAGAGTCCTTCACTTTGGTCTCACCACAGCCCCCAGGGTGTTCACCAAAGTATTAGCAGTGGTTGCGGCCCACCTGAGGCTTCAGGGGGTGCATGTCTTTCCGTACCTGGACGACTGGCTTCTCACCGCCCCAACAAGGCATCTACTATCCTTGGCAAGAGACTCTTTTCTTCGTCTAGCTCCCCGGCTAGACATCACGGTAAACATAGAAAAGTCCAACCTGGTCCCTACTCAGATAATAGAATTTATAGGGGCCAGGTTAGACACGAGAAATTTAAGAGCCTTTCTCACAACCGACAGAGTTTGGAATCTGCGACTCCAGGTGCGGGCCATCCTTCACTCCAGCTCAGCTCCTGCGGAATTGGTCCTGAGGGCACTAGGGTCTATGGCGGCAGCGATTACTCTTCTTCCGCTCGCCCGCTTGAACATGCGGGTGCTTCAGTGGACACTTCAGGTGCAATGGTCATTTCTCTCTCTCTCCCCCTACATCACCCCATTGCAATCAGCAAGGCTTGCAAGTGGTCTCTCTTGTGGTGGCTCCATTCCCCGGATCTCCACAGAGGCCGCCCTTTTTGTGCATCTCCCCCTCTCGCCACAGTGACCACGGATGCTTCCCGCCTCGGGTGGGGGGGGCATTTTGCGGGCCGGATGGTCCAAGGCACATGGAGCGATTCAGAGACCTCCCTGCATATCAATGTTCTGGAAATGAGGGCGGTGCTCTTGGTGTTGCAAGCACTTCAAGCCCTCCTTCCCCTGGGAACAATTGCGATTCAGTCAGACAACATGTCTGTGGTCTGGTACATCAACAAACAGGGGGGAACCAGGTCTTACCCTTTATGTCGAGAAGCCATGAGAGTGTGGGAATGGGCGATCTCCACCAACCGCTTTCTCATCGCAACGCATATTCCGGGTCGATCCAACATCCTAGCGGACAAGCTCAGTCGTACCATTCTCTCCCCGTACGAGTGGTCTCTCAATGCTCAAGTAGCGAAACGTATCTTCGCACAGTGGGAGACTCCCTGTTGCGATCTCTTTGCTTCTCCCTTAAACACCAAGTGCGACAGTTTTTTTGCTCTAATCCCCCCTCCAGAGGATTCCCCGAGAGACGCTCTGGTGCATGCTTGGCCTCCCGGACTTCTTTACGCATACCCCCCTCTGCCTCTGATGCTCCAAGTACTTCAGAAAGCCTCTCGGTTGGGGTGCAGAATGATCCTCATTGCCCCATTCTGGCCTCGACAGATCTGGTTCCCTTACCTAAGGTCTCATTCAGTGAATCCACCTTGGATTCTAGATCCCATTCCGGATCTGATATCACACCCATCGAACCTACCAACTCCGAACCTGGACAACCTGAAGTTAACTGCTTGGCTGCTCCAGTTCCACTCCTAATCAGGACTCCCAGTATCTCGTCCCCAGTTAAGGCCATTCTGGTAGCAGCCCACAAGCCCTCTACCAGGAAAATTTACCGCAGTAAATGGAAGCGTTTCTCCATTTGGGTGGAGCAGCAAGGTCTAGATCCCTTCACAGTTCCCCTTCCTTTGGTTCTAGACTTCCTTACTACTCTCTTTAATGATGGCGCCAGTAGTTCCACGGTCAAAGTTCAGCTAGTGGCCATTTCTCATTACCATGTTGGTCATGACTCTGGGCCTCTTATGTCAGCTAAGTTATGCAAAATCTTCCTAAAAGGCACCTTTTTGCTCAGACCCCCTGTCAAAGAAACGGTTCCCCCGTGGGATCTTTCCTTGGTACTTCAGGCCTTGACCGCTCCCCCCTTCGAGCCTGCGGCCACAGTAGATCTTAAATTCTTGTCTCTTAAGACTGCTTTTTTAGTAGCCATTACTTCGGCTAAGAGAGTTTCTGAACTTCAGGCCCTGTCCATGAAACCGCCTTATTTGATCTTCCATCCGGACCGGGTGTGCCTCAGGATCAATCCCTCCTTTCTTCCTAAGGTAGCTTCGGAAGCTAACATTAATCAGTCCATCAGCCTCCCTGTTTTCTTTCCTAAGTATCAAAACAAAGGTGAATACTAGCTGCATTCCTTGGATGTTCACAGGCAGCTTCATTTTTATCTTCACAGAACAGCTGGTCATAGGCAATCCGACCAATTGTTCATTTCCTTTGCCAAATCCAATCTGGGTAAACCAATTTCCAAAGTTTCTTTGTCACGCTGGATTTCTCAGTGTATTCTATTAGCGTACCAAGCTTCTGGGAGGCCCGCATCAGAGGGAGTCCATGCTCATTCGACCCGGTCTGTCTCTACTCCATCGGCCTTTAAGTCTAGGGTTCCTCTGGATGACATTTGTTCAGCAGCCACTTGGGCTTCATCTCATACCTTTATTTCTCATTACAAGCTGGACATCACGTCTAGAGGTAGAGCATCCTTTGGCTCCGTGGTGCTCCGGAATATCCTTCCATGATGGCCACCCAAGATTCAGGTAGCTGGGGACTCTGTCCCACAGGTTGCTGACAAATGAATCTCCTACTTCAGATTTAGAAGTTATGTACTTACCATAATGTTCCATCTGAGTAGGTGGATTCATTTGTCTGCAACCATCCCGCCCTCCTATCCCCCTGGCCTTGTCAGTTCCTGCATTGGATGTGTTACCCTTTAGCTAGGGTAGTTGGTGCAGGGCAAACTCGATCTGAGGTCATGTAGGGAGAGCAGGGCATTATGGGTGAGGGGAGGAGCTAGGAGCTCGGATCCATAGCTGGATAAACCATGCCGGTTCGGATCCGATATCGGATCCATACCCACAGGTTGCAGACAAATGAATCCACCTACTCAGATGGAACGTTATGGTAAGTACATAACTTCTAATTTCTTTCTACTGTTACACATCAGTTAGCAACTATATCGATTTTTCAATCTGGAAACATATTCCTTCCTTTGATGACTTCCAGATTGTGTAAAGGTTTCCTGAAAGGAATCTTTCTGCTTAGACCTTCCATGAAAGACTCCTCTTCTCCTTTGGATCTCACAGTTATAATTCAGGAAATGACACACAAAAAAAATGTGAACCAGCGAGCAATTGTGTTATGAGATTTCTTTCATGGAATACTTTCTCTTTGGTAGTAATTACATCGACAAAATGTATTTCAGAGCTTCAGGCCTTGTTTGCCAAGCCTTACATTATTTTCCATAAAGACAGGGTGTCCCTCCTGACTAGTATTTCATTTATGAACAAAGTAGCAACATAGGTGAACATGAATCAATCCATACAGTTGCCAGTTATCGTTCCCAATTACTTTGATTACGGCAAACACGTTACACCTTTTTTTGATGTTCATATACAATTACATTTCTACTTCACAGGACCATTCAGTACAGAAAGTCTGACCAGCTGTTTTTTTTTTCTACTAACCTCTTAGGTCAAATGGTCTCCAAAATTACCCTGGCCATATAGATTATTCATGGTATTTCATTAATTTATTACCCAAATTATTTGGAGTTACCTCATCATCCTAGAGACCATTCTACCAGATCTATGGCTATCTCATCTACTTTTTTTCTCCCAGAACATCTATTTTTTAAACACCTTTATTGAATTGTCAGAATTATCACTTGTGACATAGGCACATTTACATTTATATAAAAGTAATCAAACTGTATTAACAAGTTAAAATTAACAAGCATTATGCTTCACATATATTACTATGTATCATATAACCTAAGCAACATTACATAAATTATTCAATTTCTATCTCCCTTTTTTAAACAAGAAACATCATTATTAAACCATCACTTATGACATAAGCAATCATACATTTATATAAATGAAAACAAACCACACCAACACAATCCTAGTTGCAAGCATTTTACACCGCAAACCATGCTGACACACTCCCAGTTGCACACATTGTACATCACTTATAATCTGCCCAGTTGTTTTCAGTCAAACATTACATAGCTCATTTAAGCCCTGCCTTCTTTTAAACCTCATTCCTCCCCAGTATGTATTGTTCATACAATTCCCATTTTTTCCTGTGTAGTTTGCTCTTACCTTTTTCCTAAAGATCTTAATTCCAGTTGTTTTATCTCTGTTACTATATTCACTATTTCTAATATAGTTGGTTTAGATTTTAATTTCCATTTTCTAGTATTTGCTTTTTTTGGCAGCCACAAGAATTAGAGACAGAAAGGCCTTACCATGGCTAGGCAATCCCAATTCTGTATCAAAGCTCAGAAAAATCATCTCCCTCATCAGACCAATCTGCTTACCCAGCATCTCCAACAGTGCATCCCGCAGGGAATCCTTAAAAATGCTATATGTGTTGTAGCTATTTGGTTTAAGGCATACCTGTGTGGCACATTACAAGTTGGGTTTGGTTCAGCAGGGATCAGACATCCTTTTTTCAAGGTCTCCCAGGAGTTATGTTGCTGGTGACTCTGACCCATCAGTGAGGAAGAATGAAAAGGAAAGATCAGATTTAGGAGTTATGTACTTACCATAATTTAGCATATGTGTTGTCCATTTTCATTCTTCCTCACTTTCCCTCCCAGCCATCCCCTGGCCTAAGATTCTTAGAAGGATCTTGGATGATATAGGAACTTTCACGTTCCTAATTTGAACCTTTTCCTTATTTGTCCTGTCTTTATAAATCAGTAAGCAGTATGCAGAAAACTCGATCTGAGGAGTTTAGGGATGGTGTAGTGCATTATGGGAAGAGAGAGGAGCTCCAGACTGGGATCCAAAGTCTTGGAACTGCAGCCCAATCAAATCCGAGGGTCAGATCTGAGAACCATCAGTGAAGAAGAATGAAAATGGACAACAAAGATGCCGAGTTATACATATATATGATGAACATAACTCATCAGTTTTTGAATGATCACTGCTGAAGTAGCCACTCCTTTCCTCCAACCCCCCCACTTTATTTTTTTTAATGCCAGACTGTGGTCATTTATTTTTGTTATTCCTAGAATTGTCCTTTCAGTGCTTAGCCTCCCCCTGTCTGCTGGCAGGAAAGCTCTGAAGGGCTTCATGCCGAAACTTGTGAGGTTATGCTGTCCTATCTCGCCTTCATTCTTACTGGATGGGTTTTGGAGCCGATCCTCGGCTCCGACTCGGCCGAATACACTAGCTCAAAGTCTTTCACTGGGCTCGTGGCTGAATAGCTATCCCATAATGCAGTCGTGTAATTCCCCAGAACTCGTTTGCCGCTTTAAAAGTTCAGATGCTCTCATCTTGGCCATGGCTAAGTTTGTTTAAAAACTTTATATTTTCTTGCTTTTTGATATAATTATTGGTCTAGTTCTAGTATTATAGATAGTTTTTCTCTGCTGTAATGCTGCGTGTGTTATTTAATCTTGCTACTGTGCTATTGCTTTGTTGGCCATCATTTAGTCGGAAGGCCGTTTCTCTCTATCCTGACAAATTTTTTTCTGTAGAATAGATGTGAGAGTGTTCGATCTCGCCGTTTGTTCTTACACCTGGGTTCGGAGCCGATCCTCGGCTCCATGTCGGCCGCTTGCAAGCTCTGCATCGAGAAGAAGCTCGAGACCAACCTAACTCCCACAATCCCCCTCTGCCTTTACCTCAGATCTAGTTTGCCGCTGCAGCGTTCGCATCAGTTTGATGAGCTCGAGCAGCCTTAAGCTAAGATTTATATTTTTTCTTATATTTCTTAAGAAATTTTCTTCAAAATATTATCTAGTGACTGTGTGTGTGTGTGTGTTTATAGTGTTTCGAGGAATCCTCGGTTCCATATAAAGTTAACCAAGTAGGAAAGGAAGGTGCCGGCTGAACAAGTAACCAAAATGAAAGCACCCAGTCAACAAACAACACAGAAACAAGGTAAAAGGTTTAATTGGGCATAGAACAAAAAATACTCCAGACAATCACAATAAAAAAACAAAAAACAATCCACACATCAACATCATCTATCCTTCTCTTCAGCATTAAAAGTTAATTAATTATTAATTAACCACCACCTAAATGATGATTCAAAACAATGTTGTTCACAAAAAAAAACACAAATGTTGAAAAAAATACACTGGTTGTAAAAAGTAAAAAAATTAAAAAAAAATGAAAAAAAAAATAGATCTGATGTCCTTGAATTAAATACAAAAATATATGATAAAGTATATAAAAGTACTGTAATTAGAATCACTACTCCCTCTGCTGGTAGCAAATGATAGTGCAACTATATGAATTTTTTTCAAAAAAAAAACTGTAAAAAAAAATGATATCATATCCTTCTCTTCAATTTTGCTGCTCTTGGTTTCAATATAGAGAGTTAAAATCATGTCATTTTTTTCCAGGATATTTATTAGATTCTAATGTTATTGCCAATATAACTCTCTGTATTCTCTTCTAATGTTCCCCTCTTCCCCTTCCCCCTTTTCTGATGTCATATGAGTGTTCGTAATTTCTTTGTTTGATTTTCTCTCACTTTTTCCAACATCACCATTCATTTTCAAAAATTTTTCTCCATTCTTTGTTGAAAACTTCATCATCTTGTCCCATTGATGTATTCCACAAAACATCAAATTCATTGCATACGCCGGTGCACAATGGGCACCACCCATGGCCACTAGTCCTGCCTGTATATTCTCCTTCAAAAAATAAAAATTGTCTTCAATCCAGTGTCGTGTGGGATACTTGTAAAAAGATCTATGACATAAGCCAAAAAAACCTGCAGTTTCTGTATGTAAGGTAGTTTTAGAATCTTTTAAGATGTTCTCGTTGTCATTTACTAAGTTTTTTCTTGACATCAATATATACTTGCAAGGGGTGAAGTAATTGATCCCTCTGAAAACATGAATACTCTGCGTCTAAAGTTTATTGTAAACATCTGTGTACCCCTTGCCTGAAAAGAGATATTTCAAGGTTTTCTTCCTGATAAATAGTTTGATGTCTAACAGTAGTTTAAACACATTGGTTAACACTTTGTGGAATGAAAAAACCACCCTTGGAAAAAAGGGTCCCAAACTTGTTGTCCCCCCTCGTGAAGTTTTTGAATTGTAACTGACTGAATTCATTCTCCTGTTAGAAAACCTGGGTTTGGGGTATTGTATCTTATTTTTTTATTCTCATATATCTATCAATTCACCAAATTTTCTTTTTTGTTTTTAAAACAAAAACAATCAATTTTCAATAGTAATTTCTTATTTCTTATACTTTCCTCTATTTTAAACCAAAGATAATAAATTACTTAATGCTAAGTTTTTTTTTGTTTTTGATAGGATTAACATTTCAGTTTTCATTGTTCACCCCTAATTTTAGCTTCCTATGATAGCAAATTACATTTAAAAAAAGCCTTTTAACAAATTGTTGTGAAATTCAGTCCTAAATTCACATTGTTAGGTAACATTGTACCTCAAACCCTTGGGTGGGTACAATTTCTAATTTCAAACAGTGTTTAAGATAGGTATTCTATTATAAATATTTTATATTTGTTTAAATTAAAAAATTTTAAATCATTTTGAATAATTCCTCCTTTGTTGGTGACCATTCTTTGTTTTTTTGTTGGAAAATCAAATTTGATTGACTGTCACTAAAAAAAAAGTCTCTCAATTGTGTGTTTGGACCTCACGGGTGGAGTCCTTGCCTTTGCTGGCTGGCCCCGCGCTGGTAAAGGGCGCTCTAATCTGACTGTCTGCAAAAAAAAAAAAAAGAAAATAAATCAACGCGTTGGTAGTTTCCTCATCATCCATCATGGATCCATTGTCCGTGTTGTTTGCGTTCAACTGTCTTCATCTCAAGCTATACGCCATAGCTTCATAGTTCCCCTAGCAGAGAGAGAGCTAGAAGCTAAGAAATGTAGCCCTGGCTAACAGGTGTGTCAGCAGACTGACAAGCTGAGTGTTGTCCATGAGCTTTCGTGCTTCCTCAATCTCATTTCTCCTGCCCTCACCTTCTTGTCTTTCGCTGTCGTCGTGCTGTCTACCAAACAAAAGTGAAAGTGGGAAAGGAAGGCTGGAAGGAGCACCCAAAACACAAGTAGTCAACAGAAAACGCAGTCACAACTTTAAACAAACACAGAAACAAAAGGGTCCACAATACTCCGAACAAAAACGCCACGTAAAAAACAAAACAATCAACAATTCAAAACATCCCTGCCTTCAGCGCTTTCGCCTGAATAAACCGAGAAACCTGGTGTTTAAATACAAATAAGAAGATGCTCACAACCAATGAATTTTAACAATATAAAGTTATTTTAACTTTGTTAGAGTTTTCCCTTGGGGCCTAACCCCACTAAAGTTATTGGATTGGACATCCCTTTTACTGGATTGACTATTGGATTGACCTTTTTACCGGATTTGACTAAACTTACTGGATTAGACATACTACTGGATTTGACTTTTATTAAATTTAACCTTGTTACTTTAATAAGATGTCTGAGAAAGCTAAGTCTGGCTTTAAACGTTGCCAATGTGGGCAAAAGATGTCAGTGACTGATAACCATAGTTCCTGCGTCTACTGTCTTGGCCCTCTCCATTTGCAAGAAGACTGTTCAATTTGTCATTCTTTCAGTGGAAGGGTCATGACAGATAGGCGCAGGAAACTTATGGATAGGGGTCTTTAAAACCTACCTTTCAAGAGGCTCTGGATGCATCAGACCAGGCATCCAAATCCTCAAGGAATCAAGACGCCGGAGCCCAGGTCATCGGCTCCGAGCTCTTCAGTTAAAGTTCGATCACCGGTTCCACAGACTTCGGGCCGAGTATTGAACTTTTGTCAGTATCCGAGCCTCGAGTCTTGAACCGTGACGGAGCTCCTCCACCGACACTGTTGAGGTCAGCTCCGTCTTGATTCCTTCGACGCTCTTCCAGACCCTCTCCGACACCGATGTAGACCGTGGTGCAGAAACTAATGGAGAATACGGCCTTATCCAAACTCATCTCTGTCTCCCCAGTTGGTGTTGAGACTCAAGGCCTACCCTTATCTCCATCTGTTCCTCCTCCGAAACCTATCCAGTCTTTGGAGCCGGAAGAGGCTGATCTGCTGATTGTGGAGCCCTCGGTGCCAGAACCGCCCTTCTCTCGGTCGGCGCTGCTCACCTCGACTCCGCCGGATCCGTACCGAGTCTCGGAGCGAAGATCCATCCTTGGTTCCAGGACCGAGAGTCAGACCGATGTTTCAGTTCCGACTCTCCTCTCGGGCCTCTGCTCGGATCGACTCGGCTCCGCTCGGGTCGATGCCTTCGTGCCTGTCTCGGGATTCTTCCCATTTCCTCGAACCGGGAGATACCTCACTCGGGACCCGGGGCCTTCGACCTCATGAGGAAGGTGTTGTCTACCCAGACAACCACATCAGCAGAAACAGCTTCTCCTCCCCATAAAGGACCGTTATCCTCCTCTGCACCCACGGCTACATCTAAGCTGCCCAGCACCTGTGTCTCAGCCACCCCTGGAGGGTGCTCTTCCTCGGAGGCTTCTTCGGATGCTCCCACCGAAGAAGTTCCGAGGAAAAGATTGTGTAAGAGGAGACACTTAGATTCTCCACAAGAATCATTGACATCGGACACTGACTTAGATGAGTCAGAAGGGTCCCCAAAGTCACCCTCAGAGGATGTCTCTTTTTCTGACATCCTGGAGATCCTAAAGCAGAGAGGTGATTGGCAAGCCCTCCCCCCTTCTGAGGATGAGTCAGTTTTGCTGAAGGCATTCGGTGCTC
Organism: Protopterus annectens; assembly: GCF_019279795.1. NCBI lineage: Eukaryota > Metazoa > Chordata > Ceratodontiformes > Protopteridae > Protopterus > Protopterus annectens. The sequence goes on from NC_056741.1 coordinate 1,503,684,090, forward strand.
GCCCTTCCTCCTCCTGGGTCACTCCGCCCTTCGATGAGTTGATGGAGCTGATTGCTCGAAGGGCGTGGGAGACGCCTGACACGGTGGAGCCAGTCCCTAGAAAGCCTAACAAATATATTACTGCCCCTCAGGATAAGGCTTATCTGACAAAGGGAGTGCCAGTGGACACTATGGTGGTAGCGGCAGCCACGAAAAAGGAGATGTCTGAATCTTCCTCATCTGTCCATCCGCCTAACAGAGATTCTAGGACTATGGACAGGTATGGGAAGCACATTTTTAGTTCAGCGGCTTTTTCTATGCGATCCCTGAACTACTTGACCCACTTCACACGGCTACAGAGGGATCTAATCAAAGAGTTGGGAGATACCCTCCAGGGTACTACAGATGCTGCTATTTCAGAAAAAGTTACAGCACATCTCAATACCCTTACATCCATTGTAAACTCGTCCATGAGGCTGATCTCATACGCAGCCGAAGGATCGAGTAGGGCAGCAGCTTCAGCGATTGCTCTTCGCAGACAATCCTGGATGCGCTTATGTTCTTTTGTGGAAGCCTTCAAGTCTTCCTTTACTAACGCCCCATTTCATGGTGCCACTCTCTTTGGCCCCAAAGTAAAGGAGACCCTTACCCGGTGTGAGCAGGAGGGAAAGACTCTGTCTGCTGTTGGAGTCCGTTTTTCCACCCCATCCAGACCGTACCCCAAAGGGCAACGTGGTGGAAAAATGTGGTTTCGAAAACCCCAAGGATCTTTCCCAGCCACCCAGGGTGATGCCCCCTCTAGAGGCAGAGGAGGGGCAGAGGTGGAAGACGCCGCCCTGGCGGCAGAGGGGGTCCGCAAAACCAAGGTGACAGGGATACACCCCCTGGAAAACCTTTCCAGCACTCCTGAGAGGAGGCCCGACTGTCCTGCTCTGGAGGCAGTCGGGGGTCGCTTAGCTTTATACCCTCAGGCCTGGAAAAATTTTACATCAGACAACTGGGTAAAAAGCGTTGTTACCAGAGGCTACAGAATACCCTTCCTATTGCCCCCAATTCCGAAGAGAAGACTCCCAGATGTACCTCCTCATCTGCGAGACCCTGCAGCTATAGAAATTTCAAAGCTGCTAGAAAAAAAGAGTCATCCAACCAGTCCCAGCGGACCAAAGAGGATTCAAAACTTACTCAAGGTTCTTTTTAGTTCCAAAGAAGACAGGGGACTGGAGGCCGATTCTGGACCTAAGCAACCTCAATACCTTCGTCAAGAAAGAAAAGTTCCGAATGGTCACGCTTCAATTGATCCTTCCATTTTTACAGAAGGACGACTGGATGTGCTCAATAGATCTGAAGGACGCATACTACGACATCAAAATGGCCAGGGCGTCCAGGGATCACTTGCGCTTCCGGCTGGGAGCCAGCCACTTTCAGTTTCGAGCCCTGCCCTTTGGTCTGACCTCAGCCCCCAGGGTTTTCACCAAATGCATGGCAGTGGTGGCGTCACACCTGAGATGCCTGGGATTCCAGGTGTTTCCGTATCTGGACGACTGGCTCCTTTCTGCCACCACCCAGCGTCAACTAGTTCAGGCCAGGGATTACACACTACGGCTTTGTGTTCATCTCGGAATTTCTGTAAATTTCGAAAAATCATCACTACAGCCATCACAGCATATCTCATTCATAGGAGCAGAATTGGATACGCATCATTTAATTCTAAGACTTCCTCCAGAAAGGATAGCCTCACTACAAAGCCACATTTCTCTCCTTCTGTCATCCAGAAAGTCCCCAGCAAAACTGGTTCTGAAGGTTTTGGGTCTCATGGCAGCTTCTCTCATTGCGATACCATTAGGAAGACTGCACATGAGAGTTCTACAATGGCTACTGTTTGCACAATGGTCGTTCCAACAGCTACCTCTGACACACGAAATTCTGATCACAAACACATGCAAATCACACCTAGACTGGTGGCTTCAGACTTGCAACCTTTCCGGTGAAGACCATTTGTGCTACCCACCGACAGCTACGGTGACCACGGACACTTCCCTGATAGGGTGGGGGGGCATCTTTCAGGGACAGACAGTCCAAGGCGAATGGACCAATTTAGAGTACAATCTGCACATCAATGTCCTAGAGTTGAGGGCAGTGTTTCTAGCATTGCAACACTTTGCTCCCCTTCTTCCTCTAGGGACTATTGCAGTTCAGACGGACAACATGTCCGTAGTCTGGTACATAAACAAACAAGGGGGAACCAAGTCTTATCAGCTATGCAGAGAGGCCATGAGAATCTGGCAATGGGCGGAGTCCACGGGTCGCTTTCTGATTGCAACGCACATCCTTGGGTCATCCAACGTCATAGCCAACAGGCTGAGCAGAGCAATCCTGCTGCCTCACGAGTGGTCCCTAAAACAGTCAGTTGCGAAGAAGATTTTTCGCAAGTGGGGCCAGCCGTCCTGCAATCTTTTTGCGTCTCCAATGAATGCCAAATGCAGGAGCTACTTTGCCCTATTACCCGCTCCAGGGGAAGTCCCCAGGGACGCGCTGGTTCCCGATTGGCCCCCGGGTCTCCTGTACGCTTTTCCTCCCTTTCCCCTGATTGCGAAGTTTCTGCAGAAAGCCAACAACCTGCAAAGGACGATTATCCTCATTGCCCCATTCTGGCCTCGTCAAATTTGGATTCCCTTTCTTCGGGCACACCGCATTCGGGGACCCTGGATCCTGGACCCGGAGCCAGATCTACTGACCCACTCATCAGGGGCTCCCCACCCCTCGCTCTTCTCACTCCATCTAGCAGCTTGGCTGCTCCGCTTCCCTACTTAGCCAGGTCTGATCTTCTTTCACCTGCAGTTCAGAATATACTAGTGGCTTCTCATAAAGCTTCCACTACAAAGACCTACACTAGTAAATGGAAGCTTTGTTTTTTGGGCAAATACACAGCATTTGGATCCTGTTATGGCTCCCTTAAACAAGATCTTGGAGTTTTTAACAGAGTTGTTCCACCAAGGAGCTTCTCCTGCCACTTTAAGAGTGCAATTGGCTGCCATTTACAATTTTCATGTGGAAGAAGGTGGGGCACCTATTATGGCCCACAGACTTTGTAAGGCCTTTTTAAAAGGATCTTTCCATATTAGACCACCAGTTAGAACTCCTACATCTCCTTGGAATCTGAACCTTTTATTGTCTAAATTGATGTTGCTTCCATTTGAACCGGCTTCCTCTTGTCCATTGAAGTATTTGTCGTGGAAGACCCTATTCTTGGTGACCATTACATCGGCTAGGTGGGTGTCAGAGCTTCAGGCTCTTTCTATTAAGCACCCTTATCTGATTTTTCACTCTGACAGAGTATCTCTTCGCACTAATCCATCCTTTCTCCCCAAAGTCTGTTCTATTAATAACATTAATCAATCCATTGAACTCCCTACCTTTTTCAAAAATCACTCCAATAAGTTGGAGTATATGTTACACAAGTTGGATGTTCATAGACAACTTAGATTTTACTTGGATAGAACAAAGGATCACAGGAAATCAGATCAACTTTTTATAGTCTTTGCTGACAGCAGGAAAGGTGTAGCAGTTACCAAACGAACCCTTTCCAAATGGCTAACTGATTGCATTATATTTGTTTATGCTACTTCGGAACAAACCTTACCTTTCAAACCCAAAGGACACTCTACAAGATCAGTATCTACATCCCTGGCTCATGCAGCTCGTTTACCATTAGACACTATTTGTGCAGCTGCCACTTGGTCTAAACCACATACATTCATTTCTCATTACAAGGTGGACAAGGTTTCTAGGGATAGGGCAACCTTTGTTTCCACTGTGCTCAAGAACGTTCTCCCATGATTTCCTCAGGAATATGGAGCTAGGGACGCTACCCAGGTGTAAGAACAAACGGCGAGATCGAACACTCTCACATTTAGAAGTTATGTCCTTACCATAACGTTCCATGTGGAGTGTTCATCTCGCCTTTGTTCTTACATTCCCACCCTCCCACCCTCAGGAAGAACGTACAGTTTGGTGCCTGGTCTGGTTTATTCTGCTTCTGCATTCGCAGTTGTTGTGTATATATGTATGTACATATGTATATATAGGTATAAGTGTTCTTGCAGTTATGTAGTTTTTGCATGAGTATGTTTCTCTCTCTGACTTCTGGTTTGGTTGCAAACTAGATCTGAGGTAAAGGCAGAGGGGGATTGTGGGAGTTAGGTTGGTCTCGAGCTTCTTCTCGATGCAGAGCTTGCAAGCGGCTGACATGGAGCCGAGGATCGGCTCCGAACCCTGGTGTAAGAACAAAGGCGAGATGAACACTCCACATGGAACGTTATGGTAAGGACATAACTTCTGATTAGATGTTATGTGATCCTATCTCGCCTACATTCTGTACTGATGGGTTCGGAGCCGATCCTCGGCTCTGACTCGGCACGCTATACTATAGAGTGAAGTCTCTAATTGGCTGAGCTATTCTACATCCCAGGATGCACTACCACTACTTCCCCAGATCTCGTTTGCCGCTTGACAGCAATAGACATGGTCTCGACTTGGCTGGGCTAAGTACTCTTTACTGACTAATTTCCTGTCAGAACTTTGATAATTTTTCAACCAAAAGCTGTTTTAACAGCTACTAAATGTTTTTGTAGAGTTTGTGTGAGTTTGAGTTTGTGTGGATTGTTGTTAGCGTTAGGTTCCCGCTTAATTTAGTAGGGATTCCCTCACGCTCTATTTTGGACATTCTTAAGGTCCTTTTTGTCACAAAATTGTTTGTTACAAAATTTTTTGTGTCTGGTATTTGTCTACACATCGAGGTTCCGTTTTAGTTAGAGGGGCCTTGCCCTCGCGCTCTGCTAGAGCTGTGTTACAACTTTTTTCGCCTGTGTGAGTTGTTGGCCTATCCTGTTTAAGTTAGAAGGATTAGGCTTTTCTGTGTTCTCAGTTACCTTGATTTTTGTGTGTGTATTTGTGATATGTCGAAGGAACATAGGCCTTCGGGCTTTAAGAAGTGTACCAAGTGTGGGTACAAAATGTCAATCACGGATGATCACTCTCTGTGTGTTTATTGTTTAGGCCCCAAACACCTTCAAGAGTCGTGCAGTGTATGCCACACTTTTTCTTCACGTGTCCTGCAAGAGAGGAAAAACAAATTAATATTGAAAGGGCTTATCACCCCTTCTTTTGAAGAGGCTTTATTATCTTCTCCCTCTCCTTCCAAAAAGAAGAGGTCTTCGGCTCCGACCAGTCCGTCGGAGCTGACAGCAAAGAAATCAAGGCAGGCTTCTCCGTCGGCTCCACGGACTTCGGAGCCGAGGTCGGAACGGTCTGCCTCGATGCCTCCAGCCTCGACTCCTCTGTCTTCGGAGCCGAGTGCTCGAGCATCGAGAGGTGGGTCACTTTCTCCGGCTCCATTGGTTTCGGAGCCGAGAAAGGTCGCTCGCTCAGACTCTTCTACCTCGGCGCCGAAGTCCCTGTCGGCTCCGAGGGAAATTGCTGTACTGGTGGAATCTCCCTCGGCGCCGATATTACTCGAGACTATTCGGAGCCGGTCCCCCAGTCTTTCGGAACTGGCAGAGAAGTCAACTCGGGCCCGATCGGTCTCTTCTCGGTCTTCGAGGATGTCCGATTCGGATATAGACAGGGTGCTGCAAAGGCTGTTCCAGTCTCCAGTTTTCCAAAAATTAGTCTCGGCTCCAGCCCAGTCGGCTTCGGAGCCGATCGTCCATCCTGTGGTATTGGTTCCTCCTCCAACAGCCTCGGCGCCATTGGAGTCGGTGCTAGTGGAGCCAGTGGAGGTTCTCGGGTCGGCTCCGACCCTTACTCCAACCCCGACCTTCGGGTCGGAGTTCGGTACACGGACCTCCTCGGTCGGCCCCGGGGGTGACTTTTCGGGTCCGATGCTTTCGGTCCCGAGCCTCCCTCTCAGTGCGTCAGCTGCGGGAGTGCCGTCTACTGTTGTGGCCTCGGGGATCGGACCTTCCCAGGACTCGGGGGGTCCGGCCTTCAGGGCCATGAGGAGTGCTTTGGCCAAATCTTCCTTGGTTACCTCCACCATCTCTCCAGCACCTTCCCTTGGCATGGAGACTAGTTCCTTTGTTGTCCCCCTGTCTCAAGACAGCGGAGCCTGGGGCCTGAGGTCACCCCCATTGGGGATTCCTCCCTTCCTGGGGTTCCTTCCGAGGCTTCCTCGGAGGAACCTCCCAGGAAGAGACAGTGTAAGAGGAAGCACGTCAACTCGCCTGATGAGTCTCTCACATCGGACACCGACCTTGATGATGCAGAGGGGTCCCCCAAGTCGTCCTCGGATGATGTCTCCTTTGTGGACATCTTAGAAATCCTCAAGCAATGAGGCGACTGGCAGTCCAAACCCCCTTCTGCTGAGGAGTCGGTCTTCCTCAAGGCCTTCGGGGCTCAGCCTTCCACCTCCTGGGTGTCTCCGCCCTTTGATGAGCTCCTGGATTTGGTCTCTTGAAGGGCGTGGGAGCACCCGGATTCTGTGGAACCGGTGCCAGCTCGCCCGAATAAATTTCTGTCAGCCCCCCCTGAAAAGGAATTTTTATCTAAAGGTGTGGCCGTAGATGCCCTGGTGGTGGCATCTGCTACCCAGCAAGATGTGGCAGAGGCTTCGATGTCCGTCCATCCTCCTAATAAAGAGTCCAGGAGTATGGATCGGTACGGCAAGCGCACCCTTACTTCAGCAGCCTTTACTTTAAGGTCTCTAAATTACCTGACGCACTTCACTAGACTTCAGAGGGATCTGGTCAAGGAGCTTTCAGATACCCTCTCTGGTAACCTACCTGAGCAGTTGGCCCAGACGGTTAGCTCTCAGTTGGCTACCCTGTCATCTATCTTGAACTCGTCCATGAGGCTCATTTCATATGCGGCCGAGGGGGCGAGTAGAGCGGCGGGTACAGGTGTTGCTCTACAGAGACAGGCCTGGCTCCGCCTGTGTCATTTTGCGGAGGCCTTCAAGTCTTCCTTTGCCGACGCTCCCTTTGATGGGTCCTCCTTGTTTGGACCCAAGGTAAAGGACACCTTGACCCGCTGTGAACAAGAGGGTAAGACTTTGACTGCCGTAGGGGCACGGTTTTCCACTCCCTTCTGGCCTTATCCCAAGGCTAGAAGAGGGGGGAAAATGTGGTTCCACAAATCTCAGAAGACTTACCCCTCACAGCAGGATGATCCCCCTTCTAGAGGCAGGGGGGGGGGAATTTTTCAGGAAGATGCCATCCCAGAGGCGGCAGGGGTCCCCGCAACACTGGAGACTGCGAGTCCTTTCGTGGCTCCTCAACCTTCCAGCATCCCTGAAGGATTGCCTGACTGTGCCGCTCCAGAGCCAGTCGGGGGTCATTTTTCGAGGCACCTAAAGGCCTGCGAGAATATCACCCAGGACCGATGGGTGCTCCGGATCATTGCCGGAGGTTACAACATCCCCTTTTCTCAGCCCCCCCACCATCCCGGAAAATCCCGGACCCGCCACCCAGTCAACGGGATTTCGCAGCCATCGAAATTTCAAAGCTGCTTCAAAAAGGAGTCATCCAACTGGTCCCCGAAGACCAGACCGGATTAGGGACTTACTCAAGATTCTTTTTGGTGCCAAAAAAGACCGGGGACATGAGGCCCATCTTGGATCTCAGCAAGCTCAACCGTTCTGTCAAGAAGTCCAAGTTCCGGATGGTCACCTTACAATCCATTCTCCCCCTGCTGGAGAAAGGTGTTTGGATGTGTTCCATAGATCTCAAGGACGCCTATTATCACATCCTGATAGATCAGGCGTCCAGGAGACACTTGCGCTTCAGCCTGGGAGACAGTCATTACCAGTTCTGTGCACTGCCCTTTGGTCTCACCACAGCCCCCCAGGGTGTTCACCAAATGTTTGGCGGTGGTGACTGCTCACCTGAGAAGTCTAGGATTCCAGGTGTTTCCATACCTAGACGACTGGCTCCTAACTGCCACCTCCAGGCGTCTACTCTTACAAAACCTAGCAGCCACTATTTCTCTAGGCAATTCCCTAGGAATCACCTTCAGTTGGGCAAAGTCTGTGTTGCTGCCATCTCAGCGCATACGGTTTATCGGAGTAGAGATAGACTCAAAGCAAATGCGGGTCTATCTTCCTACAGAGAGGATAGAAACGTTACAATCTCAGGTCCGAGCATTGCTCTTCAAACGCCGAGCCCCAGCAAGGATGGTCCTACAACTGTTGGGTTCCATGTCGGCTACCGTTCTCCTAGTTCCCTTAGCAAGATTGCACATGAGGATTCTCCAGTGGCTCCTGTCAGTCCAGTGGTCATATCAGGATCTCCCTCTCAGTCACCTCATTATAATCACGGAGACGTGCAGACAGGACCTCCGTTGGTGGCTTCTGTCCTCCAACCTAGATCAGGGGCAACCCTTTGTTCCTCCACCTCCAGTGGCCACTTTGACTACGGACGCCTCCCAGATGAGGTGGGGGGGACATTACCTGGGCAGGTCAGTCCAAGGCAAGTGGCACCCCGACGAGTGTTCCCTACACATCAACATACTGGAAATGAGGGCGGTGCTTCTATCGCTACTAGCACTACACAGTTACCTCCCCCAGGGCATGATTTCCGTTCAGTCCGACAACATGTCAGTAGTCTGGTACCTGAACAAGCAGGGAGGGACCAGGTCCTACCCCCTTTGCAGAGACGCATGAAAGTATGGGATTGGGCTGTTGCAACCAACCGTTTCTTGGTAGCAACACACATTCCGGGGAAATCCAATGTGATAGCCGGCAGGCTGAGCAGAACTATTCTCTCCCCGCACGAGTGGTCTCTGAACAACAGAGTGGCAGCTCAGATCTTCAGAAGATGGGGAACTCCTTGTTGTGACCTCTTTGCAACTCCCCTCAACACGAAATGTCTACAGTTTTTTTCTCTCACCCCAGTTCCGGGGGGGTTTCCCAAGGACTCCCTAGTCCAAGCTTGGCCCAACGGCCTACTGTACGCCTTTCCACCGGTTCCCCTACTTCCCAGGGTGATCCAGAAGGTGATTCACTTGCAGTGCAAGATGATTTTAGTTGCCCCATACTGGCCTCATCAAGTTTGGCTGCCCTTTCTTCAGAAATATGCACTGGACGGTCCATGATTCCTGGACCAGGTTCCAGATCTCTTGATTCACCAGTCGGGACAGCTGCATCAGTCCCTTCACTCATTGAGGTTAACAGCTTGGCTCCTCCACTTCCGACCATAGTCAGGAACCAGGTTTTGGACTCAGAAGTTATACATATCTTGTCCTCGGCCCACAAGAATTCCACTAAGAAAATGTATAACAGCAAATGGAAGAGATTCGCCATTTGGGCCCAGCTCCGGGGATTGGATCCCATTACTGCCCCGGTGTCAGAAGTTTTAAAATTTTTAGCTTCCTTATTCAATCAAGGTTCTTCAGTCTCTACCATCAAAGTTCAATTAGCAGCTATTTCTAATTTTCATGAAAGTATAGACCCACCTTTGATGAGCAATAAGTTGTGTAAAGCCTTCATGAAAGGTGCTGGGCTGCTACGACCTCCGATTTCTCATCCAGCTCCACCGTGGGATCTTAATTTCGTGTTAGGTGCTTTGACCTCTTCCCCCTTGCAACCGGCAGCAACTTGTGACTTGAAATTTCTTTCTTGGAAGACTGCCTTTTTGGTGGCAATTACATCAGCCAGAAGAGTTTCGGAACTTCAAGCCCTATGTGTCAAACCACCGTACCTGGTTTTTCATAAGGATAGAGTATCCCTCAGGCCTAATCCATCCTTTGTTCCCAAAGTTTGTTCTAGTTTTTGTCTTCAACAGTCATTGGAACTCCCAGTTTTCTTCCCCAACTACTCAGACAGAGCGGAATATATCTTCCATTCATTGGATGTTCACAGGCAATTGCGTTTCTACTTAGATAGGACGCACCAATCACGGAAAACAGATCAGTTGTTTATGTCCTTTTCGGACAATAAATTGGGCAAAGCCATCACGAAGGTCACTATTGCCAAGTGGATCAGAGACTGTATCAGTCATACTTACTTTCTTTCTAATAGAGAGCTTACAACCACTGTGAAAGCTCATTCTACAAGGGCTATGGCTACTTCGACAGCCTTTCATTCCAAGCTTGCCATTAGTGACATCTGTGCTTCGGCTACCTGGTCTTCTCCTCACACCTTCATTTCTCATTACAAATTGGATGTGGCATCTCAGGGGTGAGCTTCCTTCGGTTCCACAGTTCTCAGGAGTGTTTTCCAGTGAGCCACACAGGAATCAGGTGCTAGGGACGCTGTCCCATCAGTACAGAATGTAGGCGAGATAGGATCACATAACATCTTTTAGTTATGTACTTACCATAACTTTAGATGTTTGGGATCCATCTCGCCTACATTCCTAATATCCCACCCTCCTTCCCCCTGCCTTGGAGATCAGAAGAGACCGGACGGTTCGGTTTAGCCGTTTCATCTTGAAACACCTGGCAATGTTATTTCAACTGTCTATGACTGTGTGCATGTGTGCGGACAAACAAGATCTGGGGAAGTAGTGGTGGTGCATCCTGGGATGTAGAATAGCTCAGCCAATTAGAGACTTCGCTCTATAGTATAGCGTGCCGAGTCGGAGCCGAGGATCGGCTCCGAACCCATCAGTACAGAATGTAGGCGAGATGGATCCCAAACATCTAAAGTTATGGTAAGTACATAACTAAAAGTTATTGTGTGTATTCCCTTGTCTGTATTTATTAGCTTGTTTTAATTAGAGAGCTAAGTACCCGCTTAAGTTAGAGGGTTTGTCTGTTATGTCCCCTTGTTATAGCTCTACTAGGTCTGTTTAAGTTAGAAGGCCTAGTGCCCATTTAACTTAGAGGGCAGAGCTGTTTTTTTCCCTTTTTTCTTCAATAGATTTGCTGTGCTTTATTATAGTGTGTTATTAGTATACTTAAATTTTGCATGTGTTAATTTTTCTATAGAGGTGTAGTTAGTGCTTAACTTTTTCTTTTTTCAGTATTGGTAGTTGTGTTTCCTTCTCATGATGTCTAAGGAAAGCAGAGAGAAGGAACCTAAGCCATCAGGCTTCAAAAAGTGTCAGAAATGTTCACAAAAGATGTCAATCACTGATGGGCATAATATTTGTGTTTATTGTTTGGGGGCCATTCACCTTCAAGAGACATGTACTTTCTGTCACTCTTTTAGCTCCTGTGTCTTACAGGAAAGAAGGAACAAGTTAATTCTCAAAGGACCCCTGAAACCTCCTTTTGAGGAGGTTTTACAGAGTACCTCTTTTAGAAGTAAGTTCCCCTCCTCTAAAGGTGACAAGCCTACAAAAAGGCCATCTTCCTCTTCCTCTTCATTGACTCATTCAGAGCCACTTCAAAAACTAGCCAAAACTTTAGAAACATCAATCTCTTTGGCTCCACAGCCCTCGGAACTGAGAGAGATCATTGAAGTAGACAAATCAAGTCCTTTGGCTTCATGGCCTTCAGACCCAAAAGAGACTACCTTTCAGAGCCAGTCCACTGAACTAGTATTGATCTCCTCTACCTTGAGATCTCCCATATTGCAGAGATCTCGCTCACCAGCCCTCTCCTCCAGGTCTGATAGGAGCTTGTTGAATGATGACGTGGACAGGGTGGTGCGTAGACTTTTGAAGTCGCCGGCACTGGCTAAATTGTTTTCGGCTCTGACCCAACCGGTTTTGGAGCCATCCAAGTCTATTACATCCATGACTATTCCTCCTCTGAGCCAAGCTGGATCTTCAGAGCCAGAATGCCAGATACCACTTTCTGTAGACTTTTCGGTTCCAGCAGATTATTGAACTGATTCCTGCTCTGACACTCTCAGTGTCGTCCTGGGTGTCTAGGAGCCAAATTTCTCCAGTCGGCTCCGGGGGGGGGGGCACTCGGACTCAAGTTTCTTTGGTTCCAAGTTTACCTCTTGGGGATTTTGCATGGCTGAGCTTGGTTCCTACATCAGCCTCAGAGCCGGTGTCCTTGGAGGCGGGGATTCCCTCTGTTTCCTCGGAACCAGAGTTTTCCTCGCAGCCGGGGGATCTGCTTTTGAGCTGATGAGGAGTGTGCTGTCCCCACCTACAGCTCTACACAAGGATACTGGTATTCTTCTCCACAAGGCACCGGCTTCTGTCTCGGCACCACCCCATCCACAGGACAGCAGAGATTCAGAGCCTCAGGGAACCCCATTGGGCAAACCCCACTCTTCCAAGACCTCCCCAGAATGCCCTTCTGAGGAGGGCCCTCGAAAGAGAACATGCAAGAGGAAGCATATAGACTCCCCTCATGAGTCCATCACCTCTGACACTGACCTTGAGGGGTCAGAAGGGGCCCCATGGTCATCCTCTGAACATATCTCCTTTGCAGATATCTTAGAAATCCTGAAACAGAGAGGCAGCTGAAAGTCCATCAACCCTTCTGATGAGGAGTCGGTGTACCTGAAGGCTTTTGGAGCTCAGCCTTCAGCTCTCTGGGTGTCTCCACCTTTTGACGAGCTATTGGAGTTGGTTAGTCAAAAGGTGTGGGCGTCACCAGACACTATGGAACCAGTCCCTCGGAGGCCAAATAAGTTCTTATCAGCTCCATCTGAAAAAGATTTTCTCACAAAAGGCATCCCTGTATATGCTATGGTGGTGGCAGCAGCTACCAAGAAGGAACTTTCTGAAATGTCCTCATCTGTCCATCCACTGAACAAGGACTCTCGAACAATGGACAGATATGGGAAGCGTGTTTTTTCATCAGCGACTTTTACCCTTAGATCGCTGAACTACCTTATGCACTTTACAAGACTACAAAGAGATCTCCTGAAGGTGTTAGGAGATGCTTTCCAAGGTTTGTTATCTGCGGGGGTCTCAGACAAGGTGACCTCTCAGCTATCCACCTTAAATTCCATAGTTAACTCCTCCATGAGATTGATATCCTATGTAGCAGATGGAACGAGCATGGCAGCAGGTTCAGGAGTTTGCCTGAGGAGACACTCCTGGATGCGCTTGTGTAACTTTATGGAACCTTTCAAGTCTACCTTTGTCAAATTCCCTTTTGATGGTTCCTCACTCTTTGGACCCAAAGTCAAGGACACGCTCACCAGATGCGAGCAGGAAGGAAAAACTCTCTCTGCTGTTGGAGTACATTTTTCCGTACCTTCAAGACCTTATCCTAATGGTCAGAAGAGTGGGAAAATGTGGTTCAAAAGATCCCAGGGAGTTTTTCAGGACTCATGAGGTAAACCCTTCCCCGGGGGCAGAGGGGAAGGCAATAATGTAGACATCGTCCATGAGGCAGAGGGGGTCCACAAAACCAGGGTGACCATGAATCCTTTCGCAGCCAGCCCTACCAGCGCTCCTGAAAGGAGGCCCATCTGCTCTACTCTGGAGGCAGTTGGGAGTGGTTAACTTTGTACCCAGAAGCCTGGGGAGATGTCACAAGAGACAAGTGGGTACAAAGTATAATATCCATAGGCTATTCCATTACTTTTGCCATCCTGCCTCAGAGCAGAACAATTCCAGCTGTTCCACCCAGTCAAAGGGAAAAGACAACTATAGAAATTAAAAAGTTGCTAGAAAAAGGAGTCATCCAAAAAGTCCCCACAGACCAAAAAGGATTTGGAACTTACTCAAGATTCTTTTTAGTGCCAAAATGAACAGGGGACTGGAGATCCATACTGGATCTTAGCAAAATAAACAAATCCACGAAGAAGTCCAAGTTCTGAGTGGTGACACTGCAATCAATTCTTCCGTTTTTAGGGAAAGACGACTGGATGTGCTCTATAGACCTCAAAGATGTGTACTACCACATAAAAATGGACAGAGCATCAGGGAGTCATTTCCATTTCCAACTGGGAAGCAGTCATCAGCAGTTTCGAGCTCTGCCCTTTGGTCTCACTACAGCCCCCAGAGTGTTCGCCAAATACATGGCAGTAGTCATGGCTCACTTGAGATGTCTAGGATACCAAGTGTTTCCATATCTAGATGACTGATTCCTTACTATTACCACCAAGCATCTACTTCAACAGGCTAGAGACACCACATTACAAACCTGCTCTCAGTTAGGCATAACAGTGAATTTAGAAAAATCTGCCTCCTTGCCCTGTCAGCATATCGCATTCATAGGTGCAGATCTCAACACCATTTCCATGATGGCACATCTGCCTCCCAACAGAGTCTCTGTTCTCAGACAGCAAATAGCTGACCTTCTACGCAGAAACAAGGTGAAAGCAAAAGCAATTTTGAAAGTCCTAGGAAACATGGCATTAACTATCACCCTAGTTCGTCAAGCCAGGATGCATATGAGAATTTTTCAGTGGCTTCTTTTTGCTCAGTGGTCATTACAAGAACTTCCCATGTCTCGCCAGATCAGAATTACAGAGTCATGCAAGAGAAATTTTCTTTGGTGGCTACCGTCCAGCCACGTGACTACCGGACGACCTTTTGTGCCACAACAACCTGTAGCTACAGTGACCACGGACACCTCCCAGATTAGGGGGGGGGTCATTGTCTGGGAAGAACAGTCCAAGGTACATGACAAGAACACGAGGCCCATTTGCAGATCAGTGTTCTAGAGATGAGAGTAGTGCTTCTGGCGTTGCAAGTACTCCAGGACTCTCTTCCATTAGGAACGATTGCAATCCAGTCATACAACATGTTGGTAGTCTGGTACATAAACAAATAAGGAGGAACCAGATCATAGCCCCTTTGTCAAGAGGCACTGAGAGTATGGCAATGAGCAATCTCTTCCCAGTGTTTTCTGGTAGCAACGCATATCCTGGGGAAATCCAACGTGATAGCGGACAAACTCAGCAGGGCGATATTAATGCCTCACAAGTGGTCTCGAAACCAAAACATAGCGGAGAAGATTTTCCAAAAATGGGGCCAGCCTTGCTACGACCTATTTGCCACCACCATGAATACCAAATGCAGCAGCTACTTTGCCCTAATCCCCTCTATGGGGGAGACACTGTAAGATACATTTGTTCATGATTTGCCGTCAGGACTACTGTATGCCTTTCCCCACTTTCCCCTGATATCCAAAGTCATTCAGAAAGCAAAATGCTTATCAGATTTGGTTCCCCATTCTCTGGCCTCACCTACAGGAGAAACCATGGATTCTGGACCCAGTTCCAGACCTTTTGACCCATATGTCAGGAAAATTTCATCCTTCTCTCCAAACCCTAAATTTGACAGCTTGGCTGTTCCACTTTCAAAACTTAGTCAGGCTTCAAGACTTCAGACCAGCAGTAAAACACATTTTGATATCTTGTAAACCAAAAAGGTGTGTAAAAGAGTGGCAACAACCACTAATAACATCCAATGAACCACTCCTTGAGCCAAAAACCTACGACCACCATATAACAAACACCTTTATTCAGGCCACATAAAATGATCCACTGTACACAAAACGAGTCAGCAATCCAACAATCCAAAATGGTAAAATAATCCACAGGATAGGTCAAGCGCTTTCGTCGATAGACTTCATCAGAACAATTAATAGTAGGTACTAACACCATTTTTATATGCACCTAGTACCATCAATTGAAAAGAACCAATTCAAAATTAAAGTGACAGTGTGTTTTCAACCTTAAAAACTTAAACTACCCAAACAAAACTATTTATCTTATAAAACATTCATTCAATTGTAAAAATCTTTTTAATAAAAGAGTCTTTCTAATAAAAAATTTATTATTCTAAAAAATGAAGTTTTGAAAAACTGAGGTTGTCAAGGTTAAATGAAAAGTTAAAACCAGTATCAAAACTGTGTTGCTCGATATCTCAATTCAGGTTTTAAGCTGACGTGTTCATTTAAACCTGGGGGAACTGTTGCATTTAACCTCAACTGCCATCTAATCTCAGCCCGAAGTAACTGGTTTCCCCAGTCACCCCCCCTAAAGTTCTTACCTACAATTTCCAAAATACCAAATCTAAAAAAATGGTCAGCATGGCTAACTTTAGTGTGTTTGTATAGGGCGTTGTTGTCATCCTTTTTCAAAATACTATACATGTGCTCGTATATTCTCCTACTCAAACGCCTTTCTGTTTTTCCAACATAAAAGTGACCACAGGTCTGACAAACGGCTAAATATACTAAGCCCTGAGAGGTACATGTACCTGCCACAAAGTTGACTATTATTTGGTTAGGTCCAAGTAAAACAGAGGGGGTGTCAATAATAAATTTACAATAATCACAGGCCCCATATTTGTGAGTATCTCTTCTAAAACTTCTTTTATCAGATGTTGGATTTTCTAAAAGGTTCTTTAGGTACCTATTCACCCGATATGTAAATTGAGGGCTATCACCGATATTTTTAAGCAACTCCGTATTCCCTTTAAACATCGTCCAGTTGTTTTTAATTATATTTTTAACATACTGTGATGTCTCACCATAGGTTAATACCATAGTTTGTGTAAAATCTGTATCTACACATATATCTTGACTAACCTTCTCCTCATCTTCACCTAATAGTGGTTTAAATCTAGTACTCCATTCGAAACACACCTGGTCCTTTATGTTGTTAATAAAACTCAATGGGTAACCTCGAGCCCCAAACATGTTGACCAGTTTTTCCACCTCTAGTTTGAATAGATCAAAATTTGAACACATACGGGCAACTCGCACCATTTGCCCTTTTACTATGTTCCTCTTCACAAATATGGGGTGGCTACTTGAAAATTCCAAGTAGTCATTGGAAAATGTTGGTTTTCAATATACACATGAAGTGAAACTATTAATACTCTCTTCTTTCATTAGTTTCACATCTAAATAATTGATGGAAGAATTTCCACTGTCACCAGTGAATTTAAAGTAATCACAAATTCCATTCAAATAGTCCAAGAATGTATCGTGTAAGTCACCACCCTTCCATAAAATAAAAACATCATCCAAAAATCTGAGGTAAATTGACCAATTTCCATTGTAAGGTGACCCAAAAATGTACTCTGTTTCCCATTTAAACATTACAAGGTTGGCAAACAGTGGGGCACAACTGTTTCCCATAGCTACACCCCTTGTTTGTCGGACAAACTCACCATCAAAACAAAAAAAGTTGTTTTTAAGAATCACTTCCATCAATTCCAAAATGAAGTTGATCATACTGTGACTCAAACTAGTTTTTTCCACCAAAACATCATAAAAGAACTCAAGCCCCTTGTCATGTGGTATTGAGGTAAAAAGGTCAACCACATCTATGATGGAAAAACTAACATTTTTGTTGTAGTACTGTCCCTTAATCCTCCTGAGAAAATCCCATGAGTCAATTAAAATATGGTCAATAGGTGCCAATGCCTCTCTGACCATACGGTCAATAAATACTCCTAGTGGGTAGGTAATACTGTTTGGGCCAGAAATTATGAGCCTGTAAGGGGAGTCATAAACATCCTTATGTGTTTTAGGAATACCCAAGGCTATGGGGATAGTAGGATGTTCAACATTCAAAAAATTGAATACCTCCTCATTAATTGCACCTTGGTATAGTGAATCCTCCAACAGTAATCTAATCTTTCTGTAAGAAATGTTAATTTCATTCCTAGAAACACATTCATATTTTGTTTCATCTTGCAACATGCTAAAGATTCTATTGTTATAATCCTCTGTGTTTGCTATTACCATGCCCCCTCCCTTATCCGGTTTCATGAACCTGATATCGGTGTTACCTCTGAACCTATCCAAAAGACACTTCTCTGTCTTACTTAAATTGAAAACTTTTGACTTGTGCTCACTAATCTTACGATAAATCTCTTGAGAGCATACATTTTCAAAAGAATTTAATAGAGGGTGTAGTGAAGGGTTGAAACAACTCTTTTTCTTAACACAAACATTTGTTCTTTCCTTAGTGTATTGTGAGTCTTTAAATAAGAGTTTTAAATTTAACTTCCTCACAAACAATTTTAATTCAATTAATGTGTCACAAATATTTTCCTTAAATTTAACCCCCTTCATAAGCAAATGAAACAGGTCTCTATTTATTTCAACCTCAGAGTAGTTAAAAATGTTAAATCCCCTATAGGCGTAAACTATACCGTTGGTTTGAACAACAATTGTTTCATCTGTTCCTGGGTCACAGCAATTAACATTATCTAAACCTGATGGTAACTGTTCTTTCTCCACACGTTTTGATTTCTGTAGCTGTTCCGTCTCCCACCCCTGCCTGTTGCCCCTAAAAAACTACTATTGTCTTCCCTATGTTTGTATTTGTCCTGGAGCCTTGCTGATCTTCTAAGGGGTGGGTAGTCAGAATCATATGTATTATTAATATTGTTTAATCTACCACCTTGCATAGCCCTGTAATGGCTCCCTTCATTATCAAGTTGTCTATCAAGTAGTTCTTCTCCTTCCAAATATGCTTTAGGGAGAGCGTATGCCAGGTGGTTTTTATACTCATATTCATCCCTTGACAACTTCTTCTTTTTCCTCTCTATGTTAACATTCACTTCATTTTCTACTTTATCGAATAAAACATTATAATGTTAAGTTGTTTATCTCGCCTTCATTCTTGCTGGATGGGTTCAGAGCCGAACCTCGGCTCCGACTCGGCCACTCTAAAAGCTCGAGAGCTAGTTCCACCGGCTCGAGGCTCCCCTATATCCCACAATGCTAGGCGGTAACTCCCCAGATCTCGTTTGCCGCTACGCAATCGAGGTGCTTTTTCAACCGGCTCGCCAGGTTAGTTGAAATACTTGGTTTCATCACTAGATAGACCCCTTTTAAGTTAGTGTTTTCTTCATAGTTTTAATAGTTAAATAGTTTACTCCCCTTTATAGTCAGTTTTTCCCCAGTTTTTCCTCCTAAATTTCCTAATTTTATTCCCTTGGGCTTTAGGCCCAGTCCCTCCCTTCCTTAATTGTTGGAGTGATTGTGTTGGCAGGGATTTAATTTATAAGTTGATTTTAATTTTAATTTAAAATTTTTACAAGTGTAATCAGTGTGTGTGTGTGTGTGTGTGTGTGTGTGTGTGCTTGTGGTTACACTTGGACTCTTCCTTGGACATGTCCAAAGAATCGAAGGTCTCAGGCTTCAAGAAGTGTGACTCGTGCTGTCAGAAGATGTCTCTGACAGACGGTCACACTTCTTGTGTATACTGCCTGGGGCCTTTGCACCTGCAGGACTCATGTGCTGTTTGCCATGACTTCAGCCCTAGAGTCCTGCAGGAGCGAAAAAATAAACTAATACTAAGAGGCTTATTGAAGCCTGAGGGTCCCTCGACTCAATCCTCGGGGAAACCCTCCAAGCCTTCCAGACCTTCGGCTCCAGTATCTGAGCCGTCTTCTGGGGGTCCTAAGGCTGTTCGAACATCGGCTCCAGCCGGAGCCGATGAATCTCGAACACATGCCCCTACTATTTTTTCGGCTCCGGCCGGAGCCGAGGAAGACATAACTGAGTCGGCTTCGATCAAGTTGTCGGAACCGACATCTAGGAAAAGGTCCCGATCTCCATCTATCGGCTCCATTCATTCGGCTCCAGCATCACCTTTGCTGTCTGAATGGAGCCATAGATCTCACTCCTCTAGGTCTTCCAGACTATCGGATCATGACCTTCAGAGAGTAGTGAGTCGACTTCTTAAGTCCGAGGCACTAGCCCAGATGCTTCAAAGTCCGACTCAACAGTCAAGAACTATTCCCATTACTCAAAATGTTCCTCCTCTGACTCTTTTGAGTTCGGAGCCGGGGCGGCTCGGACCCGAGACTGTGGTGGCGTCGGAACCAATACCTTTGTCTTCGGTGCCGTCGTCTGCTCCGATGTCTTCCTTGGAAGAATCTCGGCGCCGGACTTCCCTCGTCAGCTCCGAGGGAGCGAGTGGCATCGGACCCTTGTCCGACCCCGCTCTCCCTCTCGGTGCTTCGGCGCTGGTGAGTTCAGCTCTGACATCGGCCTCGGAGCCATCACTGTCAGTGCCGGGGGAGGTTTTCAGCTTTCCGGAGTGGAGACCTCTGGCTCTGCCTGACAGGGGTGCCTTCGAGGTCATGAGGAGCGTGATGGAACCAGGTTCAACTCCACAGTCGGCTCCTTCTGCCCCTCCCTTCACGGTGCCTCCGGTGATTTCTGCTCACTCTCTCATCCCTGACCGCAGAGAGCCAGCTCCTCAAGTTTCCCCAGTGGGGATCTCCTCCTCTTCCGAGGCCTCTCCTGACCCGGTAGGAGAGCCCCTTAGGAAGAGGCAGTGCAAGAGGAAGCACATTGACTCCCCTGAGTCTGTCACCTCTGACACTGATTTAGAGGATTCTGAAGGTTCCCCTCATTCCCCCTCTGAAGATGTCTCCTTTGCAGACATCCTCGAAATCTTAAAACAGAGGGGGAATTGGCCAGCCCTCAACCCTTTAGAGGATGAATCAGTGTATCTTGAGGCGTTTGGCTCTCGCCCTTCCATCTCCTGGGTGTCCCCTTCCTTTGACCCCCTTATGCAAGTGGTGGCAAAGAAGGCCTGGGCGGCTCCTGATTCAGTGGAACCCACCCCCAGGAGACCATCAAAATTCATCACCGCCCCCAAGGACAAAGAATTTTTAACCAAGGGTGTCTCTGTTGATGATATGGTGGTGGCTGTGGCCACCAAGAAGGAGTTAGCTGATCCTTCGGTGCCTGTTCATCCTCCTAACAAGGAGTCTAGGTCGATGGACAGGTACTGGAAGCAGATGTTCTCATCAGCGACTTTTACCATGAGATCACTGAATTACCTGTGCCATTTCACTCATCTTCAGAGGGATCTGCTCAAGGAAGCGAGCGAAATGTTAAAGGACCCAACAGCTGCGGGTTTTCAGGATAGAATGAACTCTCAGCTGGCAACCCTTAATTCTATAACTAACTCCTCCATGCGCCTCCTTTCATATGCGGCAGATGGAGCAAGTAGAGCGGCAGGTACAGGTGTAGCCTTGCGTCGGCATGCCTGGATGCGGCTATGCAACTTTGTGGACCCTTTCAAGGCGTCCTTCACTAATTCCCCCTTTGATGGATCATCCCTCTTTGGTCCTCAAGTGAAGGAAACCCTGACTAGGTGCGAGACTGATGGCAAAACTCTCTCTGCCATCGGATTCCGTTTTTCTACTCCTTGTAGGCCTTACCCCAAAGGCCAGAAGGGGGGAAAGATGTGGTTCCACAAACAATCCCAGGGAGATTTGCCTGATGCACAGAGTCGCTTCCCCTCTAGAGGCAGAGGGGGGAACAATAATACGCCGTCCTAGAGTCAGAGGGGGCCCGCAAAATCAGGGCAGTCGAGAATCCTTTTCCGACAAGCCCTTTCAGCATCCCTGAGGTGTTGCCCAACTGTCCACCTTCAGAGGCAGTCGGGGGAAGATTATCGCTGTACCCAGAAGCCTGGCTATCCCTAACTGAAGACAAGTGGGTACAGTCTATCATTTCCAAAGGCTACAGAATCCCATTCCTTTTCATTCCGAAGCAATCCAAAAAATCCCTTCCAGACATTCCACCCAGTCAAAGGGAGCAAGCAGCATTAGAAATTTCAAAGCTGCTCACAAAAAGAGCCATTCAACCAGTTCCAGCAGACCAAACAGGATCCGGAATCTACTCCAAATTCTTTTTGGTTCCAAAGAAAACAGGGGACTGGAGACCCATTTTGGATCTCAGCAACTTGAACAAGTTTGTCAAGAAAACAAAGTTCCGGATGGTCACGCTGCAGTCCATTCTACCCCTTTTGGGGCGGGACAACTGGATGTGCTCAATAGATCTCCAGGATGCGTACTATCACATCAGGATGAGTCAACGCTCCAGGAGATTCCTCCGCTTCAGGCTGGGAACCAGTCATTTCCAATTCAGAGCCCTGCCCTTTGGTCTCACTACAGCCCCTCCCGAGTATTTACCAAATGCATGGCAGTGGTAGCCTCTCACCTGAGATGACAAGGATTCCAGGTGTTTCCTTATTTAGACGACTGGCTCCTTACAGCCCCCACCAAGCATCTTTTGCTTCTCGCCAGAGACTATACCTTCCACACATGTCAGGCACTAGGCATTTCAATAAATTACGAAAAGTCTGTCGTGTTGCCTTGTCATGTTATTACCTTTATAGGCGCAAATCTAGACACAGTCAACATGTCAGCCAGACTCACAAAGCAGAGAATAGCAGACATACACAAACAGGTCTCTCTTGTCTTGCAGAGCAACAAAGTCAAAGCCAGATTGATCCTGAAAGTCTTAGGGATTATGGCGGCGGCCATCCCTCTTCTACCATTAGCTCACTTCCATATGAGAATTTTACAATGGATGCTTTTCACACAATGGTCTTTCCAATGACTTCCAATGTCCCATCCTATTCGGATAACTCAATCGTGCAAGAATCATCTCTCTTGGTGGATCACATCTCCCCAGCTCCACCTAGGGAGACCTTTCGTCCCCTCCCCTCCAGTTGCTACAGTGACAATGGACGCCTCCCTGATCAGGTGGGGGGGGCATTACCAGGGCAGGACAGTCCAAGGCATGTGGCAACCCTTCGAGTGCCACTTGCACATAAATGTCCTAGAGATGAGAGCAGTGCTTCTAGCGTTGCAAGCCTTACAAGACTCTCTTCCCAAGGGAACTATAGCAATTCAGACAGACATGTCTGTAGTGTGGTACATCAACAAACAAGGTGGAACCAGATCTTACCCCCTATGTCGAGAGGCACTCAGACTGTGGCAATGGGCGATTTCTTCTCAGCGGTTTCTGTTAGCAACGCACATTCCCGGGAAGTCCAATGTGATTGCAGACAAATTGAGCAGAGCTATTCTCATGCCTCACGAGTGGTCTCTGAAGAATTCAGTGTTGGAGAAAGTTTTTCGAAAGTGGGGCCGGCCTTGCTGCGACCTTTTCGCTACTCCCCAAAACAGCAAGTGCGATGATTTTTTCACCCTCTTTCCCCAACCAGGCCACCCCAGCAGAGATGCTGTAGTACACGATTGGCCCCGGGGACTTCTGTATGCTTTTCCTCCCTTCCCACTGATATCTCAGCTAATACAGAAAGCCATCGCTCAGAAAGCTTCCATGATCCTTATTGCCACATACTGGCCTCGACAGGTTTGGTTCCCGTTTCTCCATCGTTATCTGTTGGAGCAACCTTGGCATCTGGACCCAGTTCCAGACCTCTTGACCCATCAGTCGGGTCAGTTGCACCACTCCCTTCCCTCTCTGAACCTCACAGCGTGGTTCCTCCAATTCCAACTCTAGCCAGGCTTCCTCTGATATCTCGCTCAGTTAGAGATATTTTGATAGCCTCTCATAAATCTTCCACTAGGAAGATTTATCATAACAAGTGGAAACGTTTTTCCTATTGGGCGCAGTCAAAGAATATAGATCCTTTCACTGCTTCCATTCAATCAGTTCTAGACTTTCTAGCTGAACTTTTCCACTCAGGTTCATCTCCGTCTACCATCAGAGTTCAATTGGCAGCAATATCGAACTTTCATGTTGGAGTCTCAGAGTCCTCCATTATGTCTCACAAACTCTGCAAAGCCTTTTTAAAGGGAGTTTTTCTCCTCAAACCTCCAATCAGGGATCCTCCTCCTCAATGGGATCTCAACTTGGTTCTGGCTTCCTTAATTCTTTCCCCCTTTGAACCTGCAGCTTCATATTCAATAAAGTTACTATCTTGGAAAACACTCTTTTTAGTAGCTATCACCTCAGCTAGAAGAGTCTCTGAACTCCATGCTCTGTGTAGTCGACCCCCTTATCTTGTGTTTCATAAGGATAGGGTGTCCTTACGTACTAACCCGTCTTTTTTGCCCAAGGTGGCTTCACTGGCAAATTTGAATCAAACCATTGAGCTTCCTATCTTCTTCCCTAATTATTCTAATAGGTCAGAACAAAAGTTACACTGTTTAGATGTCCATCGCCAACTTAGGTACTATTTAGACAGGACCAAACAGTTCAGGAAGTCTGATCAACTGTTTGTTTGTTATGCAGAAGGTAGAATGGGCCGTCCAGTTTCTAAAGTATCTCTCTCCAGATGGCTTACTTCATTGATTACCCTTGTGTATGAGATCAGACATCAACAGTTGCCATCCAAACCCAGGGCTCATTCAACTAGAGCTTTAGCAACTTCTATAGCTTTCCAAGATAGGCTGCTTATTGATTCGATTTCTTCTGCAGCTACTTGGGCTTCTCCCCATACCTTCATTTCTCATTATAAGTTGGATTTGGCCTCTAGAGACCGAGCCAACTTTGGTTCCACTGTACTCAAGAGTCTGTTCCGATAGGCCACCCAGGACAAGGTGCTAGGGACGCGGTCCCATCCAGCAAGAATGAAGGCGAGATAGACAACTTAACATTTAGAAGTTATGTACCTACCATAACGTTCCATGTTAGTTGTCTTCTTCTCGCCTTCTTTCTTGCGTCCCACCCTCCTTCCCCCTAGCCAGGACAGACCTAGAGGAGTTTTTCTTTTGTTCCTTTTGGAATTTTCTTGCTGGGCTTAGCTTTCAAACGAGATCTGAGGAGTTACCGCCTAGCATTGTGGGATATAGGGGAGCCTCGAGCCGGTGGAACTAGCTCTCGAGCTTTTAGAGTGGCCGAGTCGGAGCCGAGGTTCGGCTCCGAACCCATCCAGCAAGAAAGAAGGCGAGAAGAAGACAACTAACATGGAACGTTATGGTAGGTACTTAACTTCTAATTTATGGTTATATCTATCAAAATCATTATCCATTAAAATCAAACTATTCAATTCATCAACATCTTTTAAATACTCAGAAATTCGCTTGTTGTTAATTTTTATAATAAACTCAATTCGTTCCAACCTGTGTCTGTCAAACATTTGTAAAAGCTCCAAACATTCGGGTTGTCCCTTTTTAATGCCATTAGGGACCTAAAAACTCTGAGTCCCTTAGGGACTCTCTTTTTATCTACACATTCGTTAAGATACGCATTGTCACACTGAAGTCCGCGTACTTTTAAAAGTTTCATCTCAAGGTCAACTAACCTGGAGTCTATATAGTTCATTTTTTCAACCCTATTGCCTTCCCGAAAAAAGAAATGGTCGTTTTTAATCCACTCTTTTAGGCGATTGTGTGTTTGTTTAGTCCCTTGACAACTTATTCTGACCTCCGCATCATTGCTAGAAGGCTCCACAATATTCTTTTTGTTCCGAGCCCCCTGGTGTAGCCTACTAACAGTCCTAGGTGGTAATTCCCTTCCTTCCGGGTTGACACTGACGTCAGAAACACTTTTAACCGGAAATGATGGGTTTTGTAGTTTAACAGCTTCCTGCAACTCTGAAACCTTATTCGTAAGGTTCAGAATAAGATCCAAAATACGATCCCCTCCATCGTTCATCTGCTGTCCGCAGGGAAAAGGAAAATTGTCAAGTTCATCTTCGAACACAGGGGAAAGTCCGTTTTCCTCCATAGTAGGTCTAGGTAGCTCAACAACACACCAAACTGTAACTAGTAAACCAAAAAGGTGTGTAAAAGAGTGGCAACAACCACTAATAACATCCAATGAACCACTCCTTGAGCCAAAAACCTACGACCACCGTATAACAAACACCTTTATTCAGGCCACATAAAATGATCCACTGTACACAAAACGAGTCAGCAATCCAACAATCCAAAATGGTAAAATAATCCACAGGATAGGTCAAGCGCTTTCGTCGATAGACTTCATCAGAACAATTAATAGTAGGTACTAACACCATTTTTATATGCACCTAGTACCATCAATTGAAAAGAACCAATTCAAAATTAAAGTGACAGTGTGTTTTCAACCTTAAAAACTTAAACTACCCAAACAAAACTATTTATCTTATAAAACATTCATTCAATTGTAAAAATCTTTTTAATAAAATAATCTTTCTAATAAAAAATGTATTATTCTAAAAAATGAAGTTTTGAAAAACTGAGGTTGTCAAGGTTAAATGAAAAGTTAAAACCAGTATCAAAACTGTGTTGCTCGATATCTCAATTCAGGTTTTAAGCTGACGTGTTCGTTTAAACCTGGGGAAACTGTTGTATTTAACCTCAACGGCCATCTAACCTCAGCCCAAAGTAACTGGTTTCCCCAGTCACCCCCCCCCCTAAAGTTCTTACCTACAATTTCCAAAATACCAAATCTAAAAAAATGGTCAGCATGGCTAACTTTAGTGTGTTTGTATAGGGCGTGGTGGTCTCTAAACCAAAACATAGCGGAGAAGATTTTCCAAAAATGGGGCCAGCCTTGCTATGACCTATTTGCCACCACCATGAATACCAAATGCAGCAGCTACTTTGCCCTAATCCCCTCTATGGGGGAGACACTGTAAGATACATTTGTTCACGATTTGCCATCAGGACTACTGTATGCCTTTCCCCACTTTCCCCTGATACCCAAAGTCATTCAGAAAGCAAAATGCTTGGGAAGCAGGCTAATTCTCATTGCTCCATATTGGCCTCATCAAATTTGATTCCCCGTTCTCTGGCCTCACCTACAGGAGAAACCGTGGATTCTGGACCCAGTTCCAGACCTTTTGACCCATATGTCAGGAAAATTTCATCCTTCTCTCCAAACCCTAAATTTGACAGCTTGGCTGTTCCACTTTCAAACTTAGTCAGGCTTCAAGACTTCACACCAGCAGTAAAACACATTTTGATATCTTCTTACAAGGCTTCTACCAGGAAGTTATATTCTAGTAAATGGAAGAGGTTCTCCTACTGGGCAAAGGAAAAAACATTGATCCCTTTTCTGCCCCAATTAGTTCAATTTTACAGTTTCTTGCAGAAGTTTTCCAGCAAGGTTCCACCACAGCTACAATTAGAGTTCAGCTGGCTGTAATTTCTAATTTTCACATAGGTGAATACACTCCTAACCTGATGTCACACAAATTGTGTAAAGCATTTTGGTACTTACGTATTATCGCAACCAGATTTTCACGGTTGCGTTCACGCATACCTGCACAGATAGAACCGCATGAAACATTTCAAAGTGTCAGGGGAACTCCTTAGTAGTGGCATGAAACTTCCCACAACTTTTTAGGAACAGAAACAAGTACCGAAAACCACTTCCTGTTTTGCGTGTGTTACACACACACGCTGCAGTTGTAATGGGTGCTATCAATTTGTCACTTGCATTACTTTCAACTGGTGAAAGGCATTCTGCTGCGAAGGAGAAGACAGGCACACAGAAAGGGTTATTGGTAAACCTTTGGTTATTTTTTAGACATACTTTTATGCGATCTTTAAAAAGATGCACTGCATTGGTAATGACTTTAAATGTTTTATTTCGTACCCTTCCACTTGAAATGGCTAACAACTGGTGTGATATTCCAAGGCAGCATATACTGCTGATGAAAGTGTTGCACTTAACTACATGAAGTACAGCCCTACACATAACGGTTTACATACATACAGAAAGGTTTCTAATCACTGAAACTGACATTCCAGACAACAGCAGTTTTAAAAACATGGCTAACAAGCAATGTCAAATTGCAAGGCAGCGTTTTCTGCTCATGTAAATGTTCGACGAGCACCGCACAAAGTACAGCCATACACATATGCTTTATTCAAATACACAAATGTTTATAACAACTTGCATTCACATAGCAGCCAGCACCAGTTTCAGAAACAGTATGTAGGAGTTTGCACAAATTTCTGGTAAACTGTTTATTCATCATAGCTGTACAAACTGTATTTTTAAGGTATCTTTTACAATGTTCCACTAAGTATTATTGTAAATGGTGACATGAGATGGTGGCGCTAAAGGGGGTATCTGCAATGAAACATTACTTTCTCATGTATTTAAGTCATACACCTGCCTAAACACACAAAATCTTATAGAAAACATGGTTTCTGTGCTTCTCAATACTTTCTGATAGTAGTTTACACAATGGGAAGCAACCAGTGTTAACACAAAAATCTGGTTGGGATAATACGCAAGTGCCAGCATTTTTAAAAGGTACCTGCTTATTGAGACCTCCCATAAAAGAACCTCTCTCACCATGGGATCTGAATTTTGTCCTGACTTACCTAACCTTCCCTCCCTTTGAACCTTTATCAGCATGTGATCTCAAATTTCTCTCTTGGAAAACTATTTTGTCAGCAGCCATTACATCTGCAAGAAGAGTCCCGGAATTGCAAGATCTATCAATCAAGCCACCATACTTGATTTTCCATAAGGACAGAGTATCTCTGCAAACTAATCCATCCTTTGTGCCAAAAGTCTGTTCTCCGACCAATCTGAATCAATCAATTGAGCTTGCAGTGTTTTTTCCTAATCATACGAACAAGGCAGAATACAAACTTCACCAATTGGATGTGCATAGGCAACTTAGGTTTTATCTGAATAGAACTAAAGATTTTAAGAAAACAGAACAATTGTTCTTCTCCTTTTCAGAAGCTAAAAAGGGCATGCTAGTTTCAAAAGTTACTCTTTCAAATTGGCTCTCAAATTGCATTACCTTTATATACGCCTCAAACTACAGGAAATTACCATTCAAAGTTAGAGACCACTCAACTAGAGCCTTAGCAACATCCTCTGCTGACCTAGCCAGCTTATCAATGGACAGTATTTGTGCCACTGCTACGTGGGCAAGACCCCATACTTTTATTACTCTTTACAAAGTTGATTTGGCCTCCAGGGACAGGGCTTCCTTTGGTTCCACTGTGCTCAAAGGTATACTCTTGTGAGCCACCCAGGAAAATGGTGCTATGCATGCTGTCCCATTCAGTAAGAAGGAAGGCGAGATAGAACAACATAACATAAAGAAGTTATGTGCTCACCATAACGTTCCATGTTTGTTGTCCATCTTGCTCTTCATTCTTACGACCCTCCCACCTTTCCCCCAGCCCAGGGCTCCTAGAGGACTTAGATGAGAGATCTTTCTTCCTTAGTGAAGGAGCTCCACTGAATTTCCTTGTTACTTCTATACCTGATGCTGCATGACGGATGTAGACACATTGCTATGATTAGCAGCAAACAAGATCTGGGGAATTACACCACTGCATGATGGGATAGCTATTAATCCATGAGCCAAGTGAAAGACTTCGAGCTAATGTATTTGGCCGAGTCAGAGCTGGGGATCGGCTCCAACCTATCCAGTAAGAATGAAGGGTGAGATGGACAACAAACATGGAATGTTATGGTGAGTACATAACTTCTTTTTTTAGTCATTTTAGCTTGAGCTGTTGAGCAGTTTGGGTAAATGGAAGGTGCCCTGAAATTTTGGAAGCTGGCCAGCTGTTATATCCTTTGCAGTACATAACCACCATATAGCTAAGACTACTGCAGCAGTGATTATTCTAACATATACTGTTATGGCAAAGTTCAACTTACACAACTGTACTTTGCACAAATCATGGCAAGTGGTTACCAGGAATAGTTAAAGCCCACACTACCATGCTAGCAGCTATTTCAGGGGTTTTCATGCAAAGGGTATACTATAAAACCATTTTCAAAGCAAGCATTTTGTCCTGAATCCATGTCTTCATTAAACATTACAAACAGGATGTTAGTCTAGAGCCAGAACTGGGTATACTATAGCATCCTAAATTTGGAGGGAGTTCCCTCTTCTTCCACTTAATCTGTTCAGGCCCTGGGAATGATCTCATATGTTAAGAATACCGTGATTTAATGAAGAGCATATTACAATCATGTGAGTAGCTTAGTGTAACACACGTTCAAATAAATCACTGTTGCAGTAGCTATACCCTACCTCCATCCTAGAGGGTATACTTCTGAAATTTTATCTTGTGGCCAGGGTATTATTCATTAACTTCTTTCCTTTCCCCTCCTTACAAGTTCCTGTTTTTTTTCAAAATTCACTTTTGCTTTAATATTTTTATCTTAGGGTTCTGACTTTTCCTTTGGAAGTTATTTTCATCTCCTACTTATTCTTTATAAAGGCAAGAAAACTCTGAAAATATCACAAATGTACATTACATTCTTCTTCTACCAGTGTGTGCATGCCTAGGGCAACCATATACCTCATGGGTGAAGGACCCTGAGCTTTAGAAGGCTAGCTGAGCAGACAAGATTTTTATGGGGAAAATCCCAGATGTTAAGAATACTGCAACAGTGATCTAACATAAGTTACCTACCCAATTGTACTTTATCAAGTCAAATCTTAATATATTCATTTGTTTGGCTTTCTTCCCAAAAGTTCAAACCAATGGGAGAGGTTTTTGACATTTCTTGGATGTTCATAGTCCAATGACAAATTATTTGTACACAACAGCTTCTTTTTTTTTGCAAAGTTAACTGGTTGTTTTTTCCCTTTGCCGAATGTCAAGAAGACAAAAATGTTACTAAATTGCATCATTCTAAGTGCTTTCCAGTTCTATTCTGTTGTGCTCCAATAAGTATGACAAACACTTCCAAAATACACTTAAAGGTCATTCTACTAGAACATCAGCTACATCAGCATTTTTTGTTTTGAAATAATTCTGCAGAAGGTGTTTGTGTAGCTGCTACTCTGTCTTATGTGTTTATATTTGGAAAGCATTATAAGCTAGACATGATTTCAAGAGCCAGAATCTCCTTTGGAAGCACTGGTATCAAACATATGTTGTCATATTTACTCCCTCCTAAGAGATCTATTCTGTTTTAGACTTTGTCATTGTAGTTAAGGTTAGATACAGATGTAAGGTGCACTTACTGCAACAGTGGACCTGTGAGAATACTCAGTACTATGTTGTGTGGTTCTGGAACATAATTTCTGTTAGATTTAGGTCACTGAGTTAAACAGAAAAAAAAGTTGTAAAGAAAAAGAAGTAGTAAGTGTAAGGAACCTGTTTTTTTTTAATGTTCTGAAAAAAAGTTAAATTAGAATGTGAAGTTGTTCTATCTCGCCGTTCATTCTTTACTGATGGGTTCAGAGCCGATCCTTCGGCTCCGAGTCGGCCAATTGCAAAGCTCCAGGTCTTCAAATAGCTCGAGGCCAAGTCCCTATCCCATGAAGCACCTAGAGTTACCCCAGATCTAGTTTGCCACTGCAACATATCAGAGGTTCTGCATTAGCTTGGGCCAGTAAAACTGTTTTTCTTTTCATTTTTTTCTTACATATATTGATATTGAGGTAGTTTTAGGTAGTTTAGATAGCTCTTATAGCTTTTTGGTGTGTTTACCTATATTGTATCCCTTCCCTTAGTGTATAGTTATTTGCTGTGTAGTGTGATTAGCCTTAATTTTCTAAAAGGCTTGGATTTGATAATTACTGTTGAAGATTTTTGCAGTTGACAGTAATTTTTGTCTGATATAGTTATTGTTTAGAATATATTTAATATCTTAGATAAGGCTTAGTGTGTCTTTATAGCAGCTATTCTCTTTTTCATTGTATAGTCTGCTTATATTTATTATTGTGTGCTTTAGACAGACTTTTTTTTCTGTCACTTTAATATTATTACTCTGTGTGTGTCTGACTCAGCCTGAATTTATATAGGGTCTTTGTTAATAATTACTGTTAAGAATTTTCTTTTGTAGTAGACAGTAATTTTCTGTCTGAGGTTATAATGGCTGACCAAGAGATGCACCCCAAGTTAGGTTTCAAAAAGTGCCCTAAATGTGGCCAGAAGATGTCTGTAACAGACAACCATGTAAATTGTGTGTACTGTCTAGGAGCCCTGCATTTACAGGATAGCTGCTCCATATGCCATTCCTTCTCCTCCAGAGTTCTACAGGAAAGAAAAAGGAAATTAATAGACAGAGCTTTGTTGAAACCCTCCTTCCAAGAAGCTTTGAGTGACCAAGATGGATCCAGCAAGTCCTCAAAGTCTTCTAAGACTTCTGAATCAAAGAAATAAAAAAAATCTTCGATTTTGGCTCCACAGACATCAAAGCCGACAGTCTTTTCTTTTCGGAGCCGGTCCCCAGTCTTGGAACTGATATCCGAAATTCCTAAGAGTCCATTATTACAGTCGGTACCACCTTCGGTCTGTTCATCTCGGTCCTCTATCAGTCTTTCAGATCTGGATGTGGATCGTGTGGTGCAGAAGCTGTTACAGGCACCGGCCTTTGCAAAAATGTTATCAGCTCCAACCCAAATGGCTTTTTAGCAGAAGACCCTTACACCAGCTATAACTGTTCCTCCCATCAGTAAAGAATGAAGGCGAAATGAACAACTCACATGGAACGTTATGGTAAGTACATAAGTTTTTTTTCATGTGTGGGTTTGCTTTGGTTTTAACATATTCGGAATATGCACTAAATTGTTTGGGGCAAGTAGTTTCAGGGTGCTGTATGTAATGAACTGCACCCAGGTCTCCTTGTACAGCATTTTATATATATATATATATATATATATATATATATATATATATATATATATATATTTGTGTGTGTGTGTGTGTGTGTGTGTGTGTGTGTGTGTGTGTGTGTATATATATATATATATATATATATATATATATATATGTATGTATGTATATATATGTGTGTGTATATATATATATATATATATATATATATATATATATATATATATATATATATATATACATGTGTGTGTGTACATATGCATAAACATTTGGGTCTCACATAGACTCAATAGTGAATATCAATCAAGTTTTGTCTACGGTAAAAGACATGTACAGAGCAAGAAGATGAATATTTAATCACCAGATAAACTGATTGTAGATCTGTTAAAAATGTTTACTTATGCACCACTTTTCATACTTCAAAGAAATGTTTTACACACAGTGCTGGAGGCTGATAGTAAGGTGACTGCTTGTGTGGCAGAAGCCAGTATGCACTCCACGACCCACATATGGACAAGAAATTGAATGCACTAGTTTTGTGCCACATTTTAATTTCTCAGCTAAATGATGGCACACCCCATTAATAAAGCATTAAGATCCTTCTGCATCTTTTTCTGTAATACAAGTCAGTATAGCATGAAACAACTGATTTTTTCATTATTTTTCTTAACAGAATGTATCTGAAGTTTCTGATGCAACACCTTCAGAGGCTAAAGATTCAGCTATTCAGTCTGAGAAGTCCGTTTCATTTTATAATGTGGAAGCCATGGAAAAGATTTTAAATGGTATACTGTAAATAAATTGTACATGTAATAGTATTTATGTTATTAGATAAGCATAAATTATATTGAATATATTGAATGGAAAAATCTTTTTTTTATCACCAGATATGAATAAACAGGTTAACCAATTGTTATCCACATATGCTCAAATGTTAAGGCAAGTAAATATGAACCTGCAACTTATTTATAATGTTTTTGGTCTTGTTTGTATAAAGTATTGTATTTATAAATGATTTTTAATCAGAATTAATTGCTGTGGAATAAAAACACATATAAATGTATATAGCTGCTAGCCATTGGCACAGATATGTACCACTCTCATTTCACATCTGTTGTGTTGTTGGTTTGCATGATGGTAACATTTCTGATGCAGTTAGTTTGTAGATATATGCTGATGTTTTTCATTGGATCACTGTTGCAGTAGCCGAACTATATGGCACATATCCTACCAAATATATCAGATGTTCGACCAGTCTACAAAGCTTTGTGCAACTTTCTTGCCCACTATATGTTTGCTTTATGCACAAGATTATGTGTTAGTTTAAGAGGGATGTATGGTGCACCAAAATCAAAACTTTCTTGCCATATGTATGCTTATATATGTTTTTCATCAGCTTATCTGCTGGAAAGTTTTAGTTTTGAGCAGGTAAGTACCCCATTGGGGAACTTTCCTTTTTTCTGGAAAAGTTTATGTAAAATCACCTTATGCAATAGACAGATTCGCTAAAAGGGCACCCATTCTTTCTGTGGTTTTACATAGAGGATAATCACATTGTAAAATCTTGGCAGATTTGCCTTTCAGTTACTCTCCAAACCATAAGGAGTAGGGTAAATTCTTTCAAAAATTTTCTTGAGGATAAACACCTTAAGAAGCTGTTTTGAGTAACTGTTGAGACTGATCCTACTTCAGCACCCCTTCCAGAAGAAGAAAAGATGTTTAGAAAGAGGTTTCTGAAAAAATTCAGACATCCTTCTAATTTCTGCAGTCTGGGTCTGATGTCTCTGCTTAGGTGCTTTCACAGCACTAAGACTGTCAGTCTGACTCTTCTGGACCATCTGGCATGAACCATCTGAGACTGCTAAGGCCCAGGATCTTAGTAAGTCCTTTCGAACCATATATCATCTGATGCAGATTAGGGAAACCTAGCACTATTCTTTCTGAGGGTAGGGAGGTAATCCCCAAGTTCTGGTGAGAGGATATTTCCACATCACTAGTGGAGGTCAAGCCTTTGGATTCTGCAACAAACATTAAGGCTTGACACCCCTAAAAGAGGACACAAAAAACTAAATATTTGCCCATTCCTTCTACGCCTTCCATGCAGAAAACTTCACAAGGAGATTTGTATAATTTTGCTGAAGGCCTGTTTAAGGCAGTCTAGTCTCCCAAGCCTTCTTTTCCAGTTTCTACCCCATTTAGGAAAAAGATATTCCCATCTTTGTCAGAAGATGAGGATCTTTCTGAATCTGATGTTGAGAGTCTGGACTATGCCTCACAGCTATCCTCCCAACTACTTGTGATTCTGGATATGAAGGTACAGTGTCTTCTGACTCCTCCAATTAAGAAATATCTTTTGAGAATACAATTTCAAAAAATGAAAGATTTTTTTTAATTGGAGGGTAAGCAGGTTTCAGAATCTCAGAAGAGATATTATGAATTGTTGAGTATGGATTCCTCAGATCTAGTGGCTATATCCTCAGTGTTATGCGCCTTGGAAGATGCTTTTGCTTCTGCCTCTTTTTCCCCAGATTCTTAACCCCTTCTCTCTAGAAATTTGACAGATTTTGCAGGGTATTTGACACACACTATTTCCTTTATGAAAATCTTGTGGCAGACCCTACTATTATTTTTATGGATGGGGATATAATTTCTAAGGCCATTTATGCTTCTAACCCTGCACCAAATAACATAGACAGACATGCATTTAACTGTTTTGGGAAAGGGTCTATATGTCCTCCACTCTGGTGTTTACAGCAATCAATTGCCAACTTCACATATCTAAATATATATTATCTGTGCAAAAGTGCATCCAACTTTAAGTTGCTTGTGTTACTCAGATGATGCATCTTGTCTTTTGGCCATGTTAAACTTTGCTTCACAGATCACTCAGCATTCTATTAAGTGTGTCTGTGATGCAGTGTATGCTGTGCCTGGAGTTGCTACTGCAGGTAGTGCAATGTGCAGGAAAGCATGGGCAAGATTATAGAATTTCCCTGAAAATGTCAAGACCTGGATGTCATACATACCACTTGCCATGGATCATTTGTTCGGGAATTCTTATGCTGAAGTACTAAAGAAACCAGAAAACTAGGGAAGGCTGATGCAAGGAGTCAAATGACTCTATGTCTCCTATCCCAAAACACCAAAGGAGTTTCTCTTGTTCCTCTTGTCCATTTTTTTTCAAAATTCTTTTAAATCCTCCCAGCAAAAGCCTAACAAAAACAAATTAAAAAAAATGGCAGAAATTTCAAAAAAGGAAAGGAGACAGATGTCAAGAACCTTCCTTTCAAAAGAAATCTGTATGAGTACCTATGCCTGTTTAACTCCCCCTCCCTCAAAACCACTCTTCCCAAATTATAGTCACTCTTTGTCTCTCTCATGCTGCCTTCATCTCTGGAAACCGATAACTTCAGATAATTGTCACTTGGTCTCTGCTGCAGTAGTCTTAACTATATGGTTATATCCTGCTGAGGATATAACAACTGGCTAGCTTCCAAAATTTAACGGCATCCTGTAAGCAGCCAAATTGTTACCAGCTTGAGTAGAGATGAATAAAAAGAGTGGTTTTTGTGGCATGCCCTTCAGAGCTTTCATGTCAACTATGAGAAGGAGACTATGCCTTGAAAGGACATTGCTATTAACTAAAAAAAAAATGCCTACACCCTGACATAAAAAAACACATGAAAACAATGGGGGAATGGAGGGAGTGAGCATCTACTGTTATGCTAACTTTACTTACACAACTGTACTATGTTCAGCATTTGTTCATTGCTGCAATAACCTTAGTTATATAGATATACTGCTACAGCTTATACAAACTGATAGGAGGAGGGATGTCCAGGAGCCCCTGTGGAAAAGTCTTAGCAAATCCTGCTCTAGACATGGAGAAAGAATCTTTGTTGTGATTTGTAAAGATGGGCACAGAGGGCCAAGTTCCTGCTTCTAGAATACTTCTAAAATTCAACCCTTTCCAAAAAGCCACAGATGAAGCCAAGGCCCTGTTAGAGTGAGCTTTAACCCTGCCTGGAATTGCTTTACTGTGGTGGGTATAACAATAGATAATAACATAAGATAACCATTTGGAGATACTCTCTTATGACACAAGTTGTCCTTTTTCTTTCCTTCATAAGAAATGAATAGCTGATTAGAGTTTCTGAAAGTATTAGATGGTATGTTGTCCATATTGTGCCTTTGCTTTTGCTGTTTGGGTTCGGAGCTAATCCTCAGCTCTGACTCAGCCGTATACTATAGCTCGAGAGCTTTTACTGACTCGAGGCTAGACCCTATCCCAGCATACCTAGCAGTAGTTACCCAGATCTCGTTTGTCTCTTGGAGCGTCAAGATTGCAGATACTGGCTCAGGCTAAGTGTTTTTTTTCTATTTGTTATTCTTGTTGAAATAAATCTTATTTATCTCTCTAACTAGTTATCAGTACCTGTCCTTTCGTTCTTATACCTTCTCTATCCGTCCAAGTGACTTGCGTTTGTTAGAGACTAACTGTTTTTTTCTCTGGCCCTTTTCCCTCTTCTAGACCCATTTAACTTAGAGGGTCCTTTGTTTTTTTTCTGCCTTCTTTAACTTTTAAGGAGTTGCCTTTAAGTTAGCGGCTCTCCTTAGGTGGGGAGTTTGCCATTTGACTTACAGGCTGTCCCCCCCCTTCTCTGCTTTCCTGTTTTTTCTTCTTTTTTTTTGTATGTTTTTGGATAGTTATCTTGTCTTTACATAGTGCTGTTCTGTGTTATGTCCAAAGATACTGCCAAGGCATCAAAACCTTCGGGTTTCAAAAAGTGCGACTCGTGCTGCCAAAAGAAGTCCCTTATGGACAGGCACACGAATTGTGTATATTGTTTAGCACCTGTTCACCTGCAGGATTTGAGCACTATCTGCCATGCTTTTAGTTCACGAGTCCTGCAGGAGAGAAGAAACAAATTAATCTTAAGAGGTTTACTGAAGGGCCCCTTTGATGCTGCTATGGAGGGGACTCAACCAGCAAAAAAATCGGAAAAAGTCAAGCCTTAATCCTCTTCAACTCTGAGTTCAGACCCATCTAAAGAGAAGGGCAAGCCACAAGCTAAATCAGACCCAACTGTTGGTTCCAACAAGACACTTTCACCTATGGCTCCATCTGTGTTTTCGTAGTCAGTAAGGTCCCACAAGTGTTCCAGGTCTCCTGCCTTGGAACTGGTGCAGTCTGCTCCACAGTCTCCATTACTACAATCTGTTGCGGTCAGTCACCGGTCTTAAAGCCATTCCTCTTGGTCATCCAGGAGCTTCTTGGATGATGATGTTTAGAGGGTGGTAAAGAGGCTTCTTAGGACACCAGCATTAGCCAAAATACTTTCGGGCCCATCCCAAACGGAAATGATGCTGACAGCCCAAACAACACCTGTCTTGATTCCTCCTCTGATGCCTCTGGATCAGAGCCAGAGTGTATGAAAGTCATAGTGGTAGAACCGTTTGTTCCAGCACCCCCCCCCTCCGGTCTTTTGGTTCTGACTACTGCTCCAATCTCCTCGATACCTCCTTCTATTGAGGGATCTGGGAGCCGACACTCCCTCGTCGGCTCTGGGGGGGGGGGGAGTAGCATTGGACCTTTGTCCGATCCTACTCTCCCTCTCAGAGCTTTGATGCAGGTCAGCTTGGCTCCTACATTGGCCTCGGCGCCTTCACCCTTGGTTTGGAAGAAGTCTCCGGCACTGAAGATTCTTTCTAGGTAGAGACCGTG
This sequence comes from Protopterus annectens, assembly GCF_019279795.1. Classification (NCBI taxonomy): domain Eukaryota; kingdom Metazoa; phylum Chordata; order Ceratodontiformes; family Protopteridae; genus Protopterus; species Protopterus annectens. Next base: position 1,503,721,878 of record NC_056741.1, read on the forward strand.
ATGCCTTTGAGGTGATGAGGAGCATGCTGTCTGCTGAGACAGCTCCACCCTCTGCTCCATTTGCTTCTTTGCCTTCGGTGCTGGTGTTCACTTTCAAACCTCCCCTCCGCCTCAAGCATAGGGAACTCATGCTCCAGGATGCCCCATTGGGCGATCCCACCTCTTCCAAAACCTCCCCTTGAGCATACCTTGGAGGAGGTCCCTCAGAAAAGGACTTGCAAGAGGAAGCATGTGAATTCTCCTGAGCTCTTGACATCAGACACAGACTTGGATGACTCAGAAGGGTCCCCACGGTCCCCCTCTGAAGATGTCTCCTTTTCAGACATCTTAGAAATCCTTAGACAGAGGGGTGACTGGAAGTTCCTTGCCCCTTATGAAGATGAGTCAGTGTACCTGGATGCATTCAGTTCCCAACCTTCCACCTCTTTGGTGGGTCAGGTCCCGATCCTCCACCTCTTGGGTATCTCCTCCTTTTGACCCACTATTGCACGTGGTGAGTCAGAAGACTTGGAGCTCTCCAGACACGATGGAACCAGTTTCACAGAGGCCCAGTAAATTCATTACAGCCCCTGAAGACAGACTCTTCTCATCTAAAGGTGTTCCCATTGATGCTATGGTGGTGGCAGCAGCCACCAAGAAGGAATTAGTGGAAACTTCATCTGTCCATCCGCCGAATAAAGAGTCTCGTACGATGGACAGATATGGGAAGCGAATGTTTTCTTCAGCGACCTTTACACTCAGGTCGCTGAACTATTTGTCCCACTTTACAAGGCTTCAAAGGGATCTCCTCAAAGAGTTAGGAGATACTTTACAGGATCCTACAGCTGCGGGAGCCTCAGACAAGGCGGCTTCTCAGCTTGCGACCTTGACTTCGGTGGTTAACTCCTCCATGCAGCTAATTTCTTACACAGCCGATGGGGTGAACAGGGTGGCAGGCACAGCAGTAGCCTTATGCAGACACTCCTGGATGCACCTTTGTCATTTTGTGGAGCCCATCAAGTCTTCCTTTACCATTGCCGCCTTTGATGGCTCATCCTTGTTTGTGCCTCAGGTAAAAGAGTCTCTAACCCAGTGTGAACAGGATGGTAAAACTCTCTCTGCCGTGGAAGTACATTTTTCTGCACCATCTAGGCCCTATCCTAAAGGCCAGAAGAGTGGGAAAATGTGGTTCTGGAAATCCCAGGGAGCTTCGCCTGACACATGTGGAGATTTTTCTCCCAGGGGCAGAGGGGGAAATAATAACGGAAGACGCCGACCTCGCAGCAGGGGAGGGTCTGCAGAATCAGGGTGACAGAGATACCTTCTCTGATAGGCCCTTCCAGTGCTCCTGAAGGGAGGCCCAACTGTCTGACTCTGGAAACAGTCGGGGGGAGATTATCCTTGTACCCAAAAGCCTGGCAGAGATTCACAGAAGATACATGGGTACTATCGATAATATCCGGAGGTCACAATATCCCCTTCTCCCAACTTCCCCTGTCAAAAAGACAACACTATCCCAGATGGTCCACCCAGTCTTCAGGATCAAGCAAACCTAGAGGTTCAATGGTTGCTAAGAAAAATAGACATCCAGGAAGTCCCCGCAGACCAAATCGGATCCCAAACTTACTCTAGGTTCTTTTTAGTTCTAAAGAAAACAGTGGACTGGAGACCCATTTTGATTCTCATCAGGCTGAACAAGTCAGTCAAGAAAACAAAGTTCCGGATGGTAACACTGCAGTCTATTCTTCCCTTTCTGGGACAGGACAATTGGATGTGCCCTATCGATCTCTAGGATGCATACTACCACATACAAATGGACAGACGGTCAAGAAGATATCTACGCTTCTGGCTGGGAGCCAGTCACTATCAGTTCAGAACGCTGCCCTTTGGTCTCACCACAGCCCCCAGGGTGTTCACCAAATGCGTGGCAGTAGTTATGGCTCACCTGAGGCGTCAGTGATTCCGAGTGTTTCCATATCTAGATGACTGGCTCCTTACTGCCACCACTGAGCATCAACTAATCTGGGCAAGGGAAGCCACAATTCGGTCTTGTTCTCAACTTGGGATCACCATAATTTATGAAAAATCTGCCTTGTTGCCTTGTCAGTATATTACCTTCATAGGGGCAGATTTAGACACAAGGGCCATGATAGCAAAGCTGCATCAAGAAAGAGTATTAATGATCTGTCGCCAAGTTGTCATGATGTTCACACAAAAGAGAATTCAAGCAAGATTTGTCCTGAAAACAGGAGCCTAAAAGCCATAAAACTATATTGTACAGGCAGTTAGGTGAAGTTGAAGTTTAAACTGGGATGTATCAAATGCTCCCCTTGTCTTGTGTGAATAGGTCTAGTCTGTGAGGAAGATTGTGATTATTGGTTCTGGCAATTTCCAAAGGAAGGGAGAATCACTGTTTCCTGGACCAGAAGGGAGTCATCAGAATGATCTTTGGAGAGTCCTTCTGAATCTTTAGAGTGACCCTCGATATCAGTGGAAAGGGTAGAAAAGCATGCAACAACATTCATGTCCAAGAAAATGAGAATGCATCTGTTTTCTGGATCTTCTTGCATGCAGTCCTGTGAATGAAGACAAGTAGATCATTCTGAGGTGTTCCCCACAGCTGGATGAATTCCTGGAAGGTCTCTGATTCGGTTACCATTCTTGAGGGTTTTCCCTGGTCCTGCTCAGTTTGTCTGCCACTTGATTCTGCTCTTATGGGATGTAAGATGCCTGTAGAGTGAGATTGTGCTGAAAAGCTATATTCCGGGCTACCATGGCTAGTCTGTGCAGGGATAAGATTTGGTTACCACCTGTTTATGCACCACATTATTGTGGTGTTGTTTGTAACCACTTGTAATGGTCCTCGGACCCATTAATGATTGACAGTTGAAAACATATATCACTGCTAACATCTCTTTTATGTTTATATGTTTTTTTTTTTTGTTCTAAAGACCCTGCACTATTACTTTCATAGACACTGCTTCCCAAGCAAAGTCTGAGTCATTTGTATTTACAGACTGTGCTGGAGCTGGAAGGGAAAATGGGATACCATGATTCAGATAAAACTAGCCTCTTCACCAAAGAAGTTCGCTTTACAAAAATCCAAAAATGGAACCTTGTATGTCAATGGATGTTGATGTTAGGACCATTCTGATTTTAGGTAATGCTGAATTTGTCTCATATGGATTCTGGCTAGAGAAATCAGGACAATTTTGCTATCATGAATCCTAGTATCCTGAGAAGTTCCCTTGCTGAGGCCTTGGTTTGAGGGGAACCTCAGGAATATAATGAAATATGGATCCACTTTTTCCTGTGGAAAAATACCTCTTTGAACTGAGGAATCTAGGAGACACCCCTGGAAAACAATCCTATGAGAAAGAGTCAAGAAAGACTTTTCGGTGTTCTCCTGAAACCCTAGTGTGTACAGGAGATCTCTCGCCCGTCTGAGATATTCTTGGCACTTTGAAAAAGACGCTACAAAGATAATCAAGTCATCTAAATAAGGACAAATGTGAATACCTTTAAGTCTGCAGTAGGATAGATACTTTGTGAATAGCCTTGGAGGAGTGGATAAAACAAGCTTAATGCAGGGAACTGAAAGTGTGATCCAGACACAAGAAAACCTTAAGAAACATTTAAAATCTGGTCCTACAGGAATGTGATGATAAGCTTCTTTTTAATCTAGTGTTACTAAAAAACTTAAATGGGAATGAACTGATAACATTTTGAAATTTGGAACTTTCACAATCTGTTTTTGAAAGAAAAGATCTAGGACTGGTCTGGATTAAGTTTCTTTCTTTGGTACTAGAAACATTCTTGAATAAAGACTTTCCCCTTTCTAATAAGGAAGAACACCTTTTATCACCCCCTCCCCAAGTTAGCAGATACTGATTGACAGAAGGGAAAAAAGAAGTTTGATCAGGTGGAGGAGGAGAAATCCCCTGAAAAGTAGAGGGTTTCCCACTGCCATCACTCTCAGAACCACTTTGTTGGAAACTATATGATGCCAAAGAGCGAAACAGAGCATCAGATTTTGGAGAAGAACTGTTGGCTTGCTAGGGTGGGAAGAGGGTGACATTCTGTAGATACTCATTTAGACTTGTTAGACTATCCTTGTTTTGGGGATCTTTCTTTCTTTTTGGAGTCCCTTTCCACTGCTTACTAGCAGCTTGCTGTGTCTGCTTATTTTGTTTTTGTAAAATGATGGAGAGGTAACTGTAAAGCCTTGACATATTTAGAAAAGGAAGGCAGAAAAATCTGACAAACTCCCTGAACAACTCCCATTTTCTAATCATACTTTTAAGGACCTCTGCAGGAAATGGTCCAAACATCACTCCTCTACTCAAGGGAGAATTTAAATTTTCAGCTTTACCATCTTCAGGAAGGTTTTGTGAATACAACCAAGCAAACTTTCTCAAAACAGTTCCCTTAGCAGAGCTCTGGTAGTGGCGTCAGCTGAATCATAATCATACTTCAAGGAGTGTTAATCTCTTGAGACACACGAGCAATAAGATTAAAAAAATATGATTTTTCCTCAGAAGAGGGACAAGATGCTATAATGTTCCTCATATTCTTAAAAAAACATAAACCTTAACACGTGAGCTTGACAGTTAAAAGTTTTAAAAATAAGATTTGATGTTGTTAATCTTCATTCCATTCAACACTAATGGATTTCTGTCAACTACCTGTTGGTAATCGCTGTACCATTGCTGGTACACTCCCTTTTCTCTACCCGCTGTGGTAATCTTCCAATATCATTGTTGGCATTTTCTTCTGTGATTTCTAACTAAGCTGTGATTGTAATATTGTTTTTGTTGTTGTAGTCTGTTTTTTCTGGTACTGTATTATTTGTATTGGTGTTAACATGTCTGAAAAAAAGGAAACTTCAGGCTTCAAACAATGCCTGAAGTGTGGGAGAAAAATTTCGAATAGTGACACTCATGATGACTGTGTTTATTGTTTGGGAGTGCCTCACCTCTCTGTACAACCGCCTTGCTCAATCTGTCAAGGTTTTAGTTCACGTACCTTGAATGAGCGCAAGAATAAACTGATTTTTAAAGGGCCTTATTAAATCGTGTCTATATTATAACCACGAAACCTCACATATGTGAATACGGAAACATTGACACATATTGAATGAACTGCAAAAACACCGAACGTCCCGGACTGAGAAATTCAAAATGTCGAATCGGCATAGTTGGCCAACCCCACCACCTGCTATGTACTACCTACCCAAACAAAATAAATAATCCACATACATACACTTAACAAAACCGTACTACTAATCCTAAACTAAAGCTTACATATATTACTATGTATGCACTTACCTTAACCCGCACCCTAACCCTAAGGTCCGTAACTATTGCACAACTACGTTAAGGAGCTATACCCAAACAAAATAAATAATCCACATACATACACTTAACAAAACGCTACTTCTAACCCTAAACTAAAGCTTACATATATTACTATGTATGCACTTACCTTAACCTGCACTCTAACCCTAAGGTCCGTAAGTATTACACACTTACCTTAAGGAGCTATACCAAAGAAGGGCCAACTATGACAGTTCGACATTTCAAATTTTGTGCTTCAGGATGTTCAGTGTTTTTGCGGTCTGCTCAATATGTGTCGATGTTTCCGTATTCGCGCAACTGCGGTTTCGCGGTTGTAATAGGTAACCTCTTAAATTGCCCTTTTCAGAGACTCTCTTTGTGTCAGAGGGTTCAACCCCTCCTAGAAAAGAGAAAAAGAGGCCACATTCCGTTCCTTCCTCACCCTCTGATGAGAAAGAAAGACCACCGAAACCAAAACTTCCAAAACTTTCTGCTTCGGACCAGAAGTCTTCATCTATGGCACCGATTTAAGTACCATCTACGTTAGTTGTGTCGGCACCGACAACGTCTATGGCACTGACTTTGGCTGAAACTAAGAATGTTAAGTTGTCAATCTCGCCTTCATTCTTGCTTGATGGGTTCGGAGCCGATCCCTTGCTAAGCTCGAGAGTCACTTTTACCAGCTCGAGGCAGCCCCATATCCCATGATGCAAGGTGGTAAGTACCCAGATCTCGGAGGTCTTCTTTTACCAGCTCCTGGTAAGTTGTTCACTTTGTGATATTTAAGCCCCTTTTAGTAAAAACCTTTATTGATAGTTTTAAGTTTATTTTGTACCTTTTCTGACAGAAATTCCCTGTCTACTTTAATTTTTGTTAGTCAATCTTTTCCTATCCCATCCCCCTGTTAGGGTGTGTGTGTTGGTTTTATAGAATACCTTTTGGTATTTTATTTAATTAATTTTGACTGGTGTGTGTGTGTGTGTGTTTTTCAGCACCATGTCAAAGGAGAGGTCTCAGGTTTTAAGAAGTGTGACTCGTGCTGTCAGAAGATGTCTCTGACAGGCGGTCACACTTGCCTTGTCTGGGCCCTCTTCACCTGCAGGACTCCTGTGCTATTTGTCACTCCTTCAGCCAGAGAGTCCTGCAGGAGAGAATAAGCTGATTCTTAGGGGCCTTCTTAAGCCGGAGGGCTCTCTGGCTAAGTCAGCTCCACCAAAATCAGCAAAACCTTCCAAGGCCCAGGCTTCTGTATCTAAGCCTGCGGCCTCGGCTCCACTGAGTCGAGATCGGCTCGGCTGGAGCCGATTCTGCGGTGCGAATCTGTTTTGACCGCCGATGTCGGCTCCGATCGGTTCCGACACCCATGTACGATCGGCTCCGACACCGTTACTTTGGTGGCTGTATCGGCTCCGGCTGGAGCCGATACATCGAGCTTCCTGTCGGCTCCGAAGTCGGCTCCGACAGGATCTATAGTATCGGCTCCGATGGCTCAATCCAGGAAGAGGTCGAGGTCTCCTTCCTTGGAGCCGATACTTTCGCCCCGGCTTCACCTATTCTATCGGAACGGAGCCATCGGAGCCGATCTTCAAGGTCATCCAGGTTGTCAGATCATGACCTAGAGAGTGGTCAGTAGATTACTCAAGTCACAGGTACTGGCCCAAATGTTACACAGTCCGTCTCAACAGGCGACTGTTGGTCCACACCCGTTACAGTTCCTCCCTCAACCCTACCCCAGAGCTTGGAGTTGGAGTCTTCGGGAATGGTTACTGCTACGGCTGGAGGGCGGATACCCCCTTCTGTTCCTTCAGCCTCTACTCTTATCTCCTCTTCGAGACCTTCCTTAGAGGGATTCGGTGGTCGGGCTTCCATGGTCTCCTCCGAGGGGTGAGTGGCATCGGACCCTTGTCCGAACCGCTCTTCCCCTTGGAGCCTCGGCCTTGGTGAGCTCGGCTCCGACATCTGCCTCGGAGACTTCCCTTCGGTGGTCCCTGGGTTCCTAGCTCTTGGGGCGGGTTCTCTCGGACCTGCCTGGGAGGGAGCATTGTGATGAAGAGTGTACTGGCCACTGGTATCAGTCAGCAGTCTGTTCCCGTAGCTCCTCCCTCTATAGTACCTGTTGACATCTCTGCCACTTCTCTTGCTACAGGACCCAGAGATCCTCCGCCTCAGGTTTCCCCATTGGGAATTTCCCCTCTTCCGAGGATTCTCCTGATGTTTGGAGATCCTCCTAGGAAGAGGACTTGTAAGAGGAAGCATGTAGACTCCCCGGTCTGTCACCCGGATACTGACTTTGATGAGTCAGAGGGATCCCTAGATCCCCTCTGAGGATGTCTCCTTCTCAGACATCCTAGAACTCTGAAACAGAGGGAAACTGGCCCACCAACAATCCCTCTGAGGATGAGTCAGTATACCTAGAGGCATTTGGATCTCGGCCCTCCACCTCCTGGGTGTCTGACCCCTTATGCAGGTGATTGGGCAGCTCCTGACTCTGTAGAGCCAGTCCCTAGGAGGCCTTCAAAATTTATCACTGCCCAGTGACAAACAATTCCTTACTAAGGGTGTCCCCGCTGATGCCATGGTGGTGGCTGAACTTGCAGATCCTTCCGTGCCCGTCCATCCTCCTAATAAGGACTCTAGGACCATGGATGGATGTTTTCCTCAGCGACCTTTGCTATGCTCGCTGAATTACCTATGTCACTTCACCAGACTCCAGAGGGATATCCTGAAGGAGCTGGGAGAAGTAGTTCAGGATCCTACAGCTGCAGGGGCTCAAGAAAAATTGCTTCTCAGCTAGGAACCCTCAATTCCATTGCAAACTCCTCCATGCTAATATCTTATGCTGCGGATGGGCGGCACAGGTGTGGCTCTTAGGCGCCAAGCCTGGATGCGGCTATGTGATTTTGGATCCCTTTAAGGCGTCCTTCACAAATTCTCCCTTTGATGGGTCAGCTTTGTTTGGCCCTCAGGTGAAAACCTTGACCAGGTGCGAGCAGGACGGCAAGACTCTTTCTGCTGTTGGAGTCCGTTTTCCACCCCTTCTAGGCCTTATCCCAAAGGACAGAAGGGTGGGAAAATCCCAAGGAGTCGTGGTCAGTTTACCCCTAGAGGCAGAGGGGTAACAATAACAGCTCTAGAGGCAGAGGGGTCGAAGAACCAGGGAAACAGGGAGCCTCTCTCTGACAAGCCCTTTCAGCATCCCTGAGGTGTTGCCCGGCTGTCCCTCCTTGGAGGCAGTCGGGGAAGATTATCACTGTACCCAGAAGCCTGGCATTCCCTCACTCAAGACAGATGGGTACAGTCGATCATATCCAAGGGTTACATAATTCCTTTCGAGGAAAGTCCTTTCCCTCAAATTCCCTTCCAGATGTACCACCCGGTCTAAGGGCATTGCAGAGTCAGAAATCAAAACTACTGCAAAAGAGCCATTCAGCCAGTTACAATAGACCATTCAGAGCCGGAATCTACTCAAGGTTCTTTTGGTCCCCAAAAGACGGGAGACTGGAGACCAATATTGGATCTCAGCAGACTCAACAAGTCTGTCAGGAAGACAAGATTCGAATGGTCACTCTTCAGTCAATTCTGCCCTTCTTACAGAAGGACAACTGGATGTGCTCAATAGATCTTCAGGATGCGTACTATCACATCAAAATTCACAGACGCTCCAGGAGATTTCTCCGCGCTGGGGTCCAGTCATTTCCAGTTCAGAGCCCTGCCCTTTGGTCTCACTACAGCCCCAGAGTGTTCACCAAATGCATGGCAGTGGTCACGGCTCACCTGAGACGTCAAGGATTCCAGGTGTTTCCGACTGGCTCCTGTCAGCCACCACCAGGCATCAGCTTATACAAGCCAGGGATTACACAATAGACCTTTGTTCTCATTTGGGCATCTCAATCAACAAAGTCATCCTTATCGCCCTGCCAGTCTATTACCTTCATAAACTTAAACACTGTTGATGTCAGCTACCCTTACAGAACAAAGAGTTTCAGACATTCGGACTCATGTCAGGATCATTCTGGCCAGCAAGAAAATACAGGCCAGAATGGTTCTAAATAGGTCTCATGGCTGCGGCCATTACTCTTCTTCCCTGGCTCGATTCTACATGCGCCTTCTTCAGTGGATGCTGTTCACACAGTGGTCATACCAGCAACTTCCAGATTCTGGTGACACAGACATCTAAAGAGCATCTTGCTTGGTGGATCACATCGTCTCAGGTTCACCAAGGCAGGTGCTTTGTACCTCCGTCCCGATAGCCACTGTCACCACGGATGCCTCCCTGATCGGGTGGGGGTCATTATCAGGGCAGGATGGTTCATGGGACGTGGCAACCGTTCGAGTACCATCTGCACATAAATGTCCTGGAGATGAGAGCAGTGCCCTCAACGACTTTCTTCCCGTAGGGACAATTGCAGTCCACACAGACAACATGTCTGTAGTTTGGTATATCAACAAACAGGGCGGAACCAAGTCCTACCCCTTGTGTTCAGACTTTGGCAATGGGCGATCTCCTCTCATCGGTTTCTGGTAGCAACGCATATCCCTGGGAAAACCAACATTATAGCGGACAGATTGAGCAGAGCTATCCTCATGCCTCACGAGTGGTCTCTCAAGCAATCTATAGCGGAAGAGATTTTTCTGGAATCCATGTTGCGATCTTTTGCTACTCCCCAAAACAGCAAATGTCCAGACTTCTTCAGCCTCTTCCCTCTATCAGGCCATCCCAGAGACGCTCTGACCCAGGATTGGCCCCAGGGACTTCTTTATGCCTTCCCTCCATTTCCTCTGATCCCTCAGGTGATCCAGAAAGCTACCGTTTGAGAGCCAAATTGATTTTCATTGCCCCTACTGGCCTCGACAAGTTTGGTTCCCGTTCCTCCATCATCACCTTTTGGTGCAGCCGTGGCATCTGGACCCAGTGCCAGATCTTCTGATTCACCAATCCGGTCAGCTGCACCGGTCAATCCCTTCTCTCAACCTCACAGCATGGTTGCTCCACTTCCTTCCTTAGCCAGGCTTCCTTTGATCTCTAACCCAGTTAGAGACATCATAGTAGCTTCACTAAAATCCTCTACCAGGAGGATTTACACAAGCTAATGGCGTTTCTCTTATTGGGCTAAGGCCCAAAATATTGATCCTTTTACTGCCCCTGTTCAGGCAGTTCTGGACTTCTTAGCAGAGATTTTTCATGCAGGCTCCTCTTCTTCCACAGTCAGAGTTCAATTGGCTGCTATTTCCAATTTTCATGTCGGATAGCAGATCATAATATTATGTCCCATAGGCTCTGCAGGGCCTTCTTGAAAGGAATTTTCCTACTAAAACCTCCAATCAGGAATCCTCCTCCTCAGTGGGATCTAAATTTAGTGCTGAGATCCTTGATTCTTCCGGCCTTCGAGCCAGCTGTTTCTTGTTCCCTGAAATATCTTTCTTGGAAAACGTTATTTCTAGTGGCTATTACATCTGCCAGGAGGGTGTCTGAACTTCATGCTCTTTCGGTTCGACCCCTATTTGGTTTTCACAAAGACAGAGTATCTTTGAGAACTAACCCAACCTTTTTACCTAAGGTAAAGAACAATTTGAATCAATCCATTGATCTCCGGTATTTTTCCTAACTATTCAGACAGAGCTGAACAAAAGCTACATTATCTTGATGTCCATCGTCAACTTAGATATTATTTGGACAGAACAAAAATTTAGAAAATCTGATCAACTTTTTGTTTCCTATGAGGATAATAAAAAGGCCTTCCTGTTTCTAAAGTGACTTTGTCCAGATGGCTTTCTTGTCATCTCTGAAATTTATGGGAAAACAGCTGTGCTCAAAACCTAAAGCACATTCAACTAGGAGCTTAGCTACTTCTACAGCTTTTCAAGCTAGACTTCCTTTGGACACTATTTGGGCTACTCCTCACACTTTTGTTTCCCATTACAAATTGGACTTGGCCTCCAGGGACAGAGCCAGTTTTGGCTCTACAGTCCTCAAGAGTTTGTTCCATTGAGCCACCCAGGATAGAGGTGCTAGGGGCCGGTCCCATCAAGCAAGAATGAAGGCGAGATTGACAACTTCCATGTTAGTTGTCTTCTCTCGCCTTCTTTCTTGCGACCCTCCCTCCTTCCCCTGGCCTGGACAGACCTTGTATAAGAAACTATTATGCTAAAGACCATTCAGACCTGGTCCTTTTTCCATCTGTAAGTTTCTTCTTCCTTTGGGAAGTATTTTATGCTTGGTGCTATTGCCCTTTGTCAACAAACGAGATCTCCTTGCATCATGGGATATGGGGCTGCCTCGAGCTGGTAAAAGTGACTCTCGAGCTTAGCCATCAAAGAAGACAACTAACATGGAACGTTATGGTAGGTACATAACTTCTTATTTTGACCTCAACCCCAATTATGGCTCTGAGCCTTCCCAAGGTTCCACTAGCTCAGATGGACACTACTGCCCCTATCATCTCAAAATTGGAGACAGTGGTGCCATTAGACGTGGAAGCATGAACCTGATATTCCCTGTTTGTGGACCCCATCTTGGGACAGGCTTATAGTCCCTTCTTAGGGCATCCAGAGTCCCCCTTCGGGGATATCCATTAGATCCACCAGGAGCCTCTCTGAACTAGATGTGGTGCGCCTTGTGGACCAGCTGCTAACAGCCAGGGGCTCCCTTCTGATTCAAAAACCCAATCCCTTTTAGACCTTGGGATTTCTGCTTCAATTACTCCATCTTACTCTTCTCCTTTGTCATCCTTGCAGGGTTCAAAGCCTTTGGCACCCTCGGCTTTGGTGCCCATAGTGGATCTCACTTTGGCCCCAGAGCTGACCCCTTGGCCTTCAGTTCCATTGGAACCCAGTCTTCCTCAGTCCTGGGAATGGACTACAAGCTCCTCAGTTCTGGGTTCAGCACCGACCCTTTCTATGGTACCACCTACGATACCAGGAGCCCTGTCGGTACCGATCCAGCTTGAGGCTCCATTCCTGGGACCGGGCTCAAAGGAGCAGGGTGTGACCCCAGTTCCAAGGTTGACTTTCTTGGTTCCGGGCTCCCATTCCTCTTTGGGCGGCCCTGCCTTCCAGGAGTTGGAGAGGGTTGTTGTCTCTGTAGGCAGGCCTTCGGCATTGGAACCTCCATGTCCTCCCCCTGAGCTGCAGCTGTCTCAGGCCACCATCTCAGATTGGGCACAGGAGTCATAGGATACCCTATTGCAGGGTGCCCTTTCCTTCAGTTCCTCAGAAGCTCTCACTGGGGAAGTTCCTAGGAAGAAATTGTGCAAGAGGAAGCATGTGGACTCCCTTGAGGAGTCCCTCACCGAGGATATGGATTACGATGAAGAGGAAGGGACCCCATGATTACCCTCTGAAGATATCTTCTTTGGAGACATCCTTGAGATTTTGAAACAGAAGGGTGATTGGAAGCCCAAAAACTCTTCCTCTGAGGAATCCGCTTTTCTGCAGGCTTTTTGTGCTCGACCATCTACTTCTTGGATGACCCCGCCTGCAGACAAGTTGGTTCACCTTGTAGTGCAGCACACCTGGAAGAAATCTGATGCTCTTGAAGCAATCCTCAGGAGACCAGACAAGATCCTCTCCCCCCCTAAAGAAAATCCACATTGATCAAAAGGTTTACCAGTAGATGTTATGGTGGTGGTGGTAGCCACCAAGAAAGAGCTCACTGAGGAGAGCCATACTGTTCACCTGCCTAACAGGGAGTCCCAAGCAGTGGACAGACTGGGGAAGTGAGTATTTGCTTCATCGACCTTTGCAATTCGGTCCTTGAACTACCTGGCACATTTCACCAGACTCCAGAGAGACCTCATCTCCAAGCTCTCTGGTACTCTATCAGGAAAGGTGTCTGACAAGGTTAAAGACAAGGTAGCCTCACAGGTAGCGACTTTAGAATCAATTTCTAATTTGTCCATGAGGTTAATTTCACATGCGACTGAAGGGGCAGCTAGAGCTGCGGGTTCAAGTGTAGTTATGAGAAGTCATGCCTGGATGCACCTATGTGACTTCACGGATCCTTTTAAGTCTTCCTTCCTTAATGCTCCAGTAGAGCCATCTTCCCTGTTTGGCCCTAAAGTGAAGGACACGCTAGCCAGGTGTGAGCAGGATGGTAAGACCCTGTCTGCAGTTGGTGTACATTTCTCCACTCCTCAGCATTCCTTTTTCAGGAACCAGAGAAGTGGGAAATTGTGACACAAAAAGTCTCGAGGTCCTTTTTGTGACACACATGGCAAGTTCACCCCCAGAGGCAGAGGGGACAACTCTTCCAGAAGACACCACTATCAGCGCACCTGAAGAGCAACCCGATTGCTTTCTGCTGGAAGCAGTCAGGGGACATCTTTCTCTGCACCCCAATGCCTGGCTATCAATTACCACCGATTCTTGGGTGCAGAAGATAATAACCAGAGGTTACCAAATCCCATTTGACTCCTAACCAAAACCACCAACACGAATTCCAGATGTTCCACCCAGTTTAAGGGAAGAAGCAGCTCTACAAAAGCTGTACTTAAAAAGAGTCATCCATAAAGTCCCACCAGACCAGATAAGATCCAGATTTTACTCGAGGTTTTTTTGGTGCCAAAGAAGACAGGGGACTGGAGACCAGTTTTGGATCTCAGCTGTTTAAACAAATTCATCAGCCAGACAAAATTCCAGATGGTCACAATTCAGTCCATTCTCCCCTTTCTGGAGGAAGGCAATTGGATGTGCTCGATAGACTTCAGGATGCATATTACCACATCAAGATGGACAAATGCACCAGAAAGTTCCTTCACTTCCAACTGGGAGCCCTGCCCTTTGGACACTCTACAGCCCCCAGAGTGTTCACCAAATGCATGGCAGCAGTGACAGCTCACTTGAGACTACAAGGATTCCAGGTGTTTCCATATCTGGACGATTGGCTCCTCATCGCCCCCACCAAGCATCTACTGGTAACAACCTTGCACTGCACCCTCTCTTTGGCAAATCGCCTGGGAATCTTTATAAACTGGGAGAAATCCAATCTAACTCCAACCCAAACCTTGGAATTTATAGGGGTGACATTCAATACGTGCTCTTGCTTAATCTTTCTCCCAGATCACAGGCTTCAAAGACTAAGGATCCAGCTCCAAGTGATACTCTGCCATAACTTGGTTCTGTCTCGACAGGTCCTGCAGCTGTTAGGGTCAATGGCAGCATCTATATCAATAATACCCCTAACAAGGCTTCACATGAGACTCCTACAGTGGCTTCTGTTAACCCAATGGTATCTGAATCGCCACCCATTGTCCTTCCAGATTCGAATTACAAATCGATGCAAACTAGATCTTCCTTGGTGGATGAAGCCAGAGACAGAACTTTAGAGCCGATCCTTCTACCCTCCCTCAGCCCAGTGCCATTGTGACCATGGATGCTTCCCTGATACGTTAGGGGGGCATTTTCAGGGAAAGACTGCCCAAGGCACATGGTCCAATTTAGAGGCCAATCTGCTTATAAATGTTCTAAAACTGAGAGCAGTGCTTTTGGTGTTGCAAGCATTTCAGTCTGCCCTTCCTTTGGGAACAATTGCTCTCCAATCGGACAACATGTTGGTCATTTGGTATATCAGCAAACAAGGAGGAACCAAGTCCTATCCCCCATGTCGAGAGGCCATAAGAGTTTGGCAATGGGTGTTAGCTTCCAACCGCTTTCTAACAGCAATGCATATCCCAGGGAATTCCAACGTGATCACAGACAAATTGAGCAGATGCATTCTCCTGCCTCACAAGTGGTCCTTCAACCTTTACTTAGCGGCAAAGATTTTCAGCCGTTGGGGTCAGCCTTGCTGTAACCTATTCTCCTCCCCATCTAACCATAAATGTAGCAACTACTTCACCCTAATTCCCCCGCAGGGAGAGTCCCTGAGGGATGCTCTTATCCACAAATGGCCCATGGGACTGCTTTATGCTTATTCTCCCATTCCTTTGATCCTCTAGTTCTGAAGAAAGCTCTTTGGTTGAAAAGCAAAATGATCCTCATAGCACCATATTGGCCTCAACAGGTATGGTTCCCCTTTCTCTGGGCTCATCTACTTTGTAGACCATGGACCTTGGATCCAACTACAGATCTGATTTCTCACCCATAAGGTTTGAGCCACCCAAACTTAACCAGTCTCAAGCTCACAGCTTGGCTTCTCCACTTCTGATGATCGCCAGGCATTGTAATCTTCCCTGTCCGGTATGTGACATTATTCTGGCTTTGCATAAACCATCCACCAGAAAAAATTATGCTGACAAATTGAAAAATATTTTCTATTTGGTCTAGACAGAGAAAACTAGATCAATTTTCTGCACCAGTCTCTACTGTACTCCAGTACTTATCTAACTTCTTTGAAGAGGGCATCACAGCATCTACTATGAGTTCATTTAGCTGCCATTTTGAATTTTCATAATGTTTTTTGTGATACCTCTTTAATTTCTCATCGTCTGAGCAAAACTTTTTGAAAGGAGTCTATCAATCCAGACCTCCAATTATGCAGCCCAGAGAACCCTGGAGTCTCACACTTGTCTTACAATCTTTGACATGGCCTCCTTTTGAGCCAGCAGCCACGTGTGCCATCAAGTTTCTGTCTTGGAAATCTCTTTTTCTGGTGGCTATTACTTCGGCCAGATGCATTTCCGAGCTCCAGGTTCTTTGTACCAAGCGTCCTTATTTGATTTTCCATAAGGATAGAGTATCACTATGGACCCAACCCTTCCTTCCTGCCCAAAGTAATCTATGAACTTTCTATTAATCAGACTATTGATCTGCCAGTATTTTTTCCTAATTTTTCAAACAAGGGAGAGTATTGTTTACATTTACTTGATGTCTGCAGACAATTGAAATTTTACTTAGGCAGGACAAAAACAATCTGAAAATCAGACCAGTTATTTATATCCTTTTCTGGTCCAAAAAATAGGAAAGTCAGTCTCTCAAGTTACCCGATCCAAATGGCTGAGAGACTGTATAATTTTCATTTATAACCAAGAAAGAAAGTCTGTTCCACCAAACATCAGAGTTGACTCCACCAGAACAATGGCAACATCTGTGGCTTTCCACTCCAGAGCTTCGATGGACAACATCTGTGCAGCAGCTACATGGGCTTCCCCCCATACCTTTATCACTCATTACAAGTTGGATCTGGTCTCCAGGAAAAGAGCATCTTTTGGTTCAATGGTACTCCGGAATGTTCTTCCATAGGGCCACCCAAATGATATAAGATAGGTGGGGACTCTGTCCCATCAGTGATGAATGGAATGAAGATTAACAACATTAGATAAAGAAGTTATGTCTTGCCATAATGTTTCATCTGTGTTGTTGATCTTCATCCATTCATCATGTCCCACCCTCCTTCTCCCCTCCTAGAGGTTCCTGGGGTTCATAGGTTCATAGGTTCATCCTAGGCTATCTGCCCTAGGGCATTTATAAGCCTAGCCAGAATGTGTTTGGCTTTCATCACCCATTTTAAATTTATTTTGCTATGCCCTTTTTTGAGGTTAGTATACTGTGCCTCTGTCTAACAGTGACACAGAAGTGATAACCGGGGTAAACCTACGATCTCCCATCCACTCATCAAGATTCCTCTTGAAGAGAGTCAATGAGGGACTCTGCCTAACCTGGACTGGGATTTTATTCCAGAGTGAAGGGAGCCTCTGTGTTATGAATCTGTCCCTCCAGCATGTCCTATTTATTTCAGTGCTGAGGTTCAAGTCTCTCGAGCGCGTAGCTCGATGGGATTTGGATTTTCTGAGGTGCAGCATGTCCATTAATTCCGGGTTGGACATGGCTTTATACATCAGGCACAGATTGCCTCTGAACAGGCAGTATGCCACTGAGAAGAGCTGGAGTTTCTTTAACTGGGCAGCATATGGCATCTGTTTGAGCCCTTTGATCCTCTTGGTGAGGTACTTTTGGGGTCTTTCCAGTTGCTGCAGGTGTCTGGTAAGGTACATCCCAAAAGGGGCATTGTACTCAATTATGGGCATGATGAGGGATGAGTAAAGAGGCACGATGACCTCCCCTGATCTAGATGTGAATCCCTTCATGATTAGGTGGGCAATATAAAATGTTTTTCTAACCACTTTGGCCACGTGGTTGTCAAATGAGAGATTGCTATCAACTTGGGTCCCCAGGTCCCTAATTATGTCTTCTGTACTTAATGGATTACCACCTATGTGGTAATTTGTGGGCACTTTGTTTTTGCCAAAGGGGATGACTATACACTTTTTGGCATTTAGCTTGAGGCCATGGCTCTGGCACCAGTTGTCTGTTTCTATGAGGCCCTTTTGGAGGATGCTTGTGTCGGCTGGAGAGTCGATTATGGCGCCCAGTTTGCAGTCATCTGCGAACATGGGCAGCCACAGTCCTTCCATGTTGGCCTGTACCTCCGAGAAATATATACCGAACAAGAGAGGTCCCAGGACTGAGCCTTGTGGGACACCACTTGTAACTGGTTTGGAGTCTGACATGGCTCCAGCAATTCTAACCATGTGGGTTCTGTCCTTGAGCCAGTTTGCAATCCATCTAGTGACATAGGGGTTTATATTTAAGCTGGTGAGCTTATCTATAATGCCCGAGTGGGGTATTGTATCGAAGGCTTTTGCAAGGTCCAGGTAGGCTGTGTGGACCACCTTCCCCTCATCAATGGCCTTGGTGACTGTTTCAAAGAAATCAACCAGGTTTAAGAGGCAGGATCTGCCCTTAACAAAGCCGAACTGGGTAGGATCCAGTGTCTGTAGGTCCCTAATATCTTTATTTATGAGGTCCATGATGATCCTTTCCATAGCTTTGCAGACCAAGCTAGTCAGGCTTATGGGGCAATAGTTTCCAGGATCCGTTGAGGCACCACCTTTATGGAGAGGGACCACTGTTGCTGTACGCCACTCTTTGGGCACATATCCTGTAGTAAGGCTGAGATTGAACAGTAGTTTTATGTTTGGGTTTAGCTCTTCTTGGAGTTCATGTAGGATGCAGCCCGGGACACTGTCTGGTCCCATTGATGCTGTGTTTTTTGCTTTGGAGAGGGCGGCTGTTACCTGAGCATCTGAGCTGTCAGGGGGGCAGCACTCTGCTGGGATAGATATTTGCCCTTTTGGTGGGGAGGGAGGGGAGAATTTTGCGCTGAACCTGTCAGCTAGGATGTTGGCAATGTCTGTGGGCTCAGTGTATTTTTTGTCATTTTGGACTAATTCTGAGCATATCTGGGAATTACCACCCAGGTTCCTAACATAACTAAAGAAAGCCTTGTGATTATCCTTAGTGTCCTGTGTAATTTTTCTCTCGAAGCTGGCCTTAGACAATTTTATGAGTGCCCGTAGTTTTTGCTAATACTGATCAGTGATGCCTTCCCTTTTTGGGATTTTGCTCTATCATTTAGTAGCTTCCTCCTTCTATTGTATAGTTTGTTATTGGCTGGGGTCCACCAGACAGGACGTCTGCCTTTGGAGGATTGGGTCTTGGTTTTATTTGGGATCGCATGATCCATGCATTCCTGAAGGTGTTCATAGAATGCGTTTATAAAGGATTCTGCGGTCTGGGCCGTATTTTCCACAGGCCCGGGGGCTTTGAAGGATTCCACCTCAGTTTTGAGGAGTGTGAAATTTGCTTTAGAGAATTTTTTCACTGTGGTTTTCTGGGCAGGGGGTGGGGTCGGGATGTGAATATCCAGTGAGATTAGTTTATGGTCTGATCTTACCAGTGAGGGATACACTTCTGGTCTGGAGCATAGAGTCTCCATGTTGGTGATGATCAGGTCCAGTATGTTTTCCCCTCTTGTGGGAGCGGTAACAAGTTGTTCCATAGCATTTGAGTTTATAAATTCTAGGAACCTTTGGGCTAGGGTGTTGGAGCTAGAGTAATGCTCCCAGTCTATGTTTGGGTAGTTGAAGTCGCCCAATATAATGGTGTTTGGAGAGACCTTCATATTTTCCAGTGTTCTCAGGAAGGCCTAGTGGGGTTCCTGGGTTTGGGAGGGTGGTCTGTAGCAGGCTATAAACTGGAAGGCAGTTTTACCCACTGTTAGTTGCACATGGATAGTCTCTGATGCTTCGTGCTTTGCCACCAACCTGGAGGTGTGGGTATCTTTGAATATCGATACTCCCCCTCCTTTTGTGGTTCGGTCCAAGTGTTGGGGCCGAAAAGCATGGTATGAGGGATAACCTGGTAGTGCTGGGATGCTCTCGGGAGCCCTGAACCAGGTTTCTGTTACTGCACAGATATCAATGTTCTCCATGCTAAGGAGAGTTTCGAGTGCGTGCATCTTGAGGTTTAGACTTCTGGCGTTGAGTAGCATTACTCTTAGTTTCTGGTCCATTTCCTGGATTAAGGTTTCTGCTCGGAGTCAGCCTCTGCTTTACTTATTAGGGCATACTCGATCTGAGGTAACAGGGAGAAGGGGGTTTTGGGTAAAAGCTTAGCTTGAGAGTTTTGACTGGCACGAGCTTGGTATAAGGCTGACTCAGTTTCGAGGACGGAACCGAAACCTGATGAATGGATTAAGATCAACAACACAGATGGAACTTTATGGTAAGACATAACTTCTTTTTTTGCAGAAGAATGCAATTTTTCCAAATCTTTCAAAATATTTTTCACCTATATCAGGAGAGGGAATGGAATTTGCCAGATATTTGGCAAAAGCAAGATTTTCCAAAGAAATGACTGCTGGGTCACATCTGGGGCTAGAACATAAAAAAACTTATAAGCTTGAGGAAAGTCTCTACAATCTATCTGCTTTCTTGTGAGCAGCAGGATGGCTATCAGGCAAGCTACAGGCTGTAATAAATGCATCCTCCAGTGATGGAAGAAAAGAAAGAACTGGAGTAGAGTCAGGAAATTCCAGTTGTAATAAATCATGATATTTCTTTAATTACAATCGAAGTTTATTATCTTCCCTCTGAAACAACTGATTCACTCTAAGTATGGTTTCAGGAAAAAGAAAATCCTTTCAATGGACTATAAGAAGAAGCAGTCTACTTAGAATCAGAAACCTGAGAAGAGAAAACAGAAGTTGTTACCTTAACAATCATTTTCCTGTTCAATAACCTGAATATTGTCATACAGTGAAGAATTCATTTTTTCTTACTAGTAACTTATAACACTTAAGGTGGTAGGGTCAAGAGTCTGAGCTAGGTCAAATAAATCACTCCTGCCCAAAGTAAATGAGACAGGCAAATAAATATGTCTAATTTTGTGCTTCTTTTTTGCAGGAATTTCTAAAGAAGCAGACCTGCTTTTGACAGGCAAAACCTCCCTAGGGATAGGCATCCCAGGTTGGGTAGGCAGAGAGGTATCCCCTTCTCTTTCCTCCATGGCCAACAACAGTGATTTTCCCTTGCCCTCCAAGGACACTCCAGCAGCTTCAGGGACTATACCAGATGGAGCCAAGGAAAAAGGTGAATGGTCTGAGGAACCAGAAATGGCCACATCAGAGTCATACCTGCTGCTGAGGCAATTTTGTGTCTTGCTGAAGGGGCAAAGGCTGAGTGGATTTTTTTTCTTTTTGCGACTGGAAAAAGGAAGGACTTTGGAACCAGTAGATTATTCCATGGTGGGGCTGAAAAAGCTGCCTGGATCTGTGGGTAGTCTGATATTAGTAATCAGTGAAACATGAAAGATAAAAACAAAATCAAATTTCCACCAAATAACGCAGAGAAAAGCACTTTAAACTCATTCCCCAGCCTATAAATGTGAATTACCGCAAGTTTCAGATACAAAAAAGAAGTTTTAATTGTTATTTTACCAACTTTTTTCTTCAAAAGTAGAAAGTGACTTAGTCACATGACAGTCTATAAAAACATTTTTTTCCTAGAGCAAAAATACTACTTTTACATGAAAAAAGTTTACTTTATACAACCAAATAAGATGTAGAAGTTTTTTTCCCTGAAAGAAGCTTATTTGGCCATCAATGGAAAAGCATTGGCTGACCATAAACTCTTAAAAGTTTGCAAGAGGAGTGCTCATCAATGGCAGGAAAACACTGCAGCAGTGATTATTCAAACATTTACTGTTATAGTAAGTTTACTTATCCAACTGTACAATGCCTGGGTTCTAAAAATAATCCAGAATAATTCCCCCATGGTTCTCTTCCTTCAGATCTCATTATTTGCTATTGTGAATGGTTGTTTTTCAGCTAGCAGCTAAATAGTCCACTATAATTATTATCTAATTATTCTTTATTGGTGTTATCTGATGCCCCTTTTCATTCTCCCCCACAGATGGGTTCAGATCCAACTGTCAGATCTAACTCGGACGCAAGCAAAAGACTTTGGATCCAATTCTCAAGCTCCTCCCTCTACCCATAATGGTCTGTTCTCTCCCTAACTCCTCAGATCTCATTTTCTGCCATTGTGCTAAGATGGAGGTTCATTCTCAAGCTTGTAGGGGATTTCCTTTTGTATAGTTTCTCTCGAATGTTTGGCTAAACTTTTTCCTCTTCTTCTGTTAGAGTTACTAACTGCTTCTTTCCTCCCTCTAGTTGTTGCTGGCATCAGGGTTTGTTTTTTCCTCATACTCTTGGTACCATTGTTGGTACTTTCCTTTTCTTGCTTCTTACTCCCTTTTAGGTGTTTCTTTCTCTCCTAGGCTCTTTATATATACATAAAAAATTGTTATTTCGTACATTGTTGACTTTTTCTCCTTAGCGGTAACTGCTTGTGTCTGAGAAGCCTAGTGGTTTCAAGAAGTGCACTTTTTGTGGGTATAAGATCCCTAATTCTAATGCCCTCAAGAAGTGCGTCTACTGCTTGGGAGCTGACCATCTTAATTCTTTTTGCACCATTTGCGCCACCTTCAACCCAAGGCCTGTTTTGGATAGGCGCAATAAATTAATACTAAAATACTTGCTCCCTGCTTCTTCTGGGGCTCAAACATCCTCCAAAACACCTTCAGTTTCCTTGGACTCCAGAAAGCAGGCTCTTCAGAAGTCCCTGAGGGGTTCTTCAGAGCCAATAGAGAAAGTGAGGAATATTTTGGATCTGACCTCTTCAGATCCAAAGTATTTTGGCCCGCCCACAGATCCTCAGTCCTCCTCAGATCCAACAGGCTTGGTCCCTGTTGTAGTCTCTCCTTTACATTCTACCTCCTTTTTGGATCCTAAGCCATCAGATCCGACAGGTGGAAGCCATACCCCGGAATACATTTTGAAACCTGTCTTTCAGCTCTACCATTTCAACTCTTCCAAACACCAAGGAAACACTCCAGACCAGTGTCTACTGCATCTTCCAAGTCATTGAGGAGTTTGACAGAGGCAGAAGTGGACAGGATGATGTGGGAATTCCTCAGGGCTCAGATCCAGATGGGGGTCCTGCCAGCTCTGTCCCCTCATGGATCCATGAGAGCACCTGCCAAACACACTCTTTCTCCTTCTCTAACCCAACCAGTGATTTTGGAGCCCCAGGATATGAGATCCATGAAAGGTTTGGAGTGAGATTCAAGGAAAGTAACCTGTTTGACTCCGACAGTATCCTGTTTTACTCCAATACCCTCAGATCAGAGTGGGTCTCAGATCTGAGAGGTTGGCTCCAGGTCAGAGGGGTTCAGTTCAGCCCTAACTTTATAAAATCTGTCCCTTTCCCTCAGACCCTCAGCCCTGGACAGCTCGGATCCAATTTTCCCCAAGAGGCTCAGATCTGGGGGCAACCCCAACCTTACTTCCTCAGAGACTTCAGCTCCAAGGAGGTGGAGAGAGGTTCACCTCATCCATCAGCTTTTAAGGTGATAGAAAGGGCTTTCTGTTTGCATAAAGAACTGTCCTCTCATCTCTGATCCTAGTCATCTTTCCTCACTGGGTCTGAGTGCTAAGCCCATCAGAACTGTTCTACAGGGACAACCAATTCAGGGAAGTCTCCAAACAGGTTCTCTAGAGGAATTTTCCACCTCTTCTGATACCTCTCAAGAGCACCCCACAGAAGAGGTACCTTGGAAGAGGACATGTAAAAAAAGACACATATACTCACTCATGGAGTCTCTTACAAAACACATTAATTTTGATGAGGAAGAAGGATCCCCCAGATTGTCACCCAATGACATCTCCTTTGGCGATATCCTTGAGATCCTCAAATGGAAAGGTGGCTGGTCTTCCCAGCCTCATTCTCCTTTGGAATCAGTGTTTTTGGAGGCTTTTGGTGATGGACCATCTATGTCTTTGGTGACCTCCCCCCCCCCCCAGTGGATGAATATTGAACATTGACTTGGTTTTCTGAAGGGCATGGAAGGAACTGGACACTGTCAATCCTGTCCCCAAGTGCCTGGACACATTTTTGGACCCTTCTTCTGATAGATCCCCACTGGAGCAAGGGAGTCCCAGTTGATGCAATAGTGGTGGCAGCAGCCATCAAGAAGGAGCTAGCTGAACAAAGCTCCTCTGTGCATCCACTGAACAGGGAGTCTGGAGCGATGGACAGATTTGGAAAGTAAGTGTATGCCTCAGCTATGTTTAATCTTAGGTCATTAAACTATTTGGCACAATTTACTCACAGAAAGATTTGATGAAGGAATTATCAAATACTTTCTTGGAGTCCACGTCTGTGGAGGATATAAAAAAGATTTCTTCATAACTGGCCACTGTTCTGCCCATTTTTAATGCATCCATGAGGCTGATCTCCCATGCAGCAGAGGGTGCCTCATGAGCCAGCAGTTCAGGCATAGCCTTTAGGAGACATGCTCAGATGAGGTTACGTGATTTTGTGGAATCCTTCAGGACGTCCTTTGTCTGTGCCCCCTTTGATGTTTCATCCTTGTTCAAACCATCAGTTAAAGACACAGTTACCTGCAGTGAACAAGAAGGAAAGGTTGTCTGCCATAGGAATCCCATTTTCTACTCCTCAACAGACTCTCTCTAGGAACCAGTGAGGTGGTAAGAAGATGTAATTCTGCAAATTTCAGGGTCCTTTCTAGGACTTGTGCAGGGATAATTCATTCAGAGGTAGAGGAGGAAACATTAATGGAAGATGTCCTAGAGGCAGAGGGGGGTCTGCAGAATCAAGGCTTCAGAGATTCCTTCTGTGATAGGCCCTATCAGCACTCCAGAAACTTTGCTTCATTCCTCCACTTCTGGTAGTAGACAGCCCAGGCTTGCTTGCCTAGTTTGTGAGATCATCTTGGCCTCCCAGAAAGCTTCTACCAATAAATTCTAAAGAAACAAATGGAAAAGATTTTCTATTTGGGCTTCCAACCAGAATATCAGCCCTTTTTCAACACTTATTTTGACCATTTTTCTCTTCCTAACAATTCTTTTTAAAGAAAGGAGCTATTTTTTTTTCTACTATTAAACTTCAGTTGGCAACAATCTCTAACTTCCATTCTGGAAACAAATCCCTTTCTCTGGCTACGTCAAGGTTGTGTAAAGCCTTCAAGAAGGGACTCTTTCTTCTTAGACCCCCCCAATAAAAGACCCCTCTCTTCCTTGGGACCTTAATGTGGTTCTTCAGGCATTAACTCAGAAAAGTTTGAACCAGCAGGCAAATGTCATATGAAGTTTTTGTCTTAGTAGACAATTTTTTTAGTAGCAATCACTTCTGCAAAAAGAATTTCTGAGCTTCAGGCCTTATCAGCTAAGCCTCCTTACATTATCTTTCATAAGAAAAGAGTAGCTCTATGGATCAATCCTTCCTTTCTTCCTAAAGTGGCTATGGAGAGTAATATTAACCAATCCACACAATTACCAGTCTTTTTTCCAAAGTTTTCGAATAAGGGGAAGTACATACTTTATCCTTTGATATGCACAGACAATTACTTTTTTACCTTCACAGAGCAAAGCAGCTCAGGAAATCTGATCAGCTGTTTGTATCCTTCTGCTCTAGTCTCCTGGGCCAGACAGTGTCTAAGCTTACTCTAGCCAAATAGATTACTGATTGCATTTCATTGTTTTATTCTCAAAAAGGATTAGATTTACCATGACCCCCTAAAGCTCACTCCACTCAATCTATGGCTACATCATCTGCCTTCTCATCAAGGACATCTACTGATGATATTTGTGCTGCAGCCACTTAGTCTAAGACTCACATCTTTGTTACATGTTACAAACTGAGCATTGTCTCTAGAAGTAGAGCTTCCTTTGGTTCATCAGTGTTCCGGCATGTCCTTCCACGAGGGCCTCCCAAGGGCCATGTAGCTGGGGATTCTGTTCCCATCTGTGAGGAAGAATGAAAAGGGACAGCATCAGATTTATAAGTTATTTAGTTACCATAACTTGGCATCTGTGATGTCCATTTTCATTCTTCCTCACTTTCGCCTCCATCCATCCCTTAGCCTTATCTGTTTTGGAAGTACCTGTTAGATGGTATTGGAACATTTCAGTTCCAGTTTTGAGACCTAACCTTTTCTTATGTTGTTTCTATCTTTTTTATAAATTGGTATATTGGGCAGCAAACTCGATCTGTGGATTTAGAGAGAGAATAGAGCATTGTGGGTAGAGAGAGGAGCTCAAGAACTGGATCCGAAGTCTTTTGTTCTGAGTCAGATCCGAGAGTCTGATCCAAACCCATCTGTGAAGAAAAATGAAGATGGACAACACAGATGCCAAGTTATGTTAAGTACATAACTTCTAAATAATTATTCTGTAGTTAGTGTATATATAGGCCTTTTCTGTGTATCATAGAATCATGGGACAACAGGAGGTTAATAGGCTAATGGCCCTAGAGCCTTTTTAAGCCTAGTCATGCATGCCCCAATTTTCCCAAATCAGTGCCCAAGGACTAGAATGACTTTGGTATATGCCTAAGGGACAGGCAACAACCCAGGGGTGAATTTGTGATTTCTCATTCATTTGTTCAAATTGCATTTAAATAGGCTTAGGGAAGAGCTCTGATTCATATGAATGGGGAGTCTGTTCCAGCAAAGGGGTGATCTCTGCGATACATACCTGTTCCTCCAACATGTTTTGTTTATGTCACATACAAAGGTTAGATATCTAGATCAAGTAATTCTAGTCCTGTTTGTTTTGTGAATATGTAGCAGATCCATCAGAACTGGATCGGAGAATGCCTTGTAGGTTAGGCATGAATCACCCCTCAGATGTCTGTAGGAGAATGAGTACAGGGTTAAGGCTTTGAGGCAGTCTGAATAGGACATTATTTACAGCCTGTATTCTTTTTAGTAAGAAATCTCTGTGGCCACACCAGCTGTTGCAGATGCCTGGTAAGGTACATGCAGGAAGGTGCTTTGAACTTTTTATTGGTATAATGAGGGCTGAGTATAGTGGGGCTATGATTTCAAACAAAACGAAAAGCAGTAAAGCAGCACTCTCTTTTATTCAATAGTAACAGAATAAAGCTTTTGGGTAACACCCTTCATCAGTATGAATTAAGCATCTTATTCACAGTATAAATAGCCTTAGTTTCTAGAAACACATGATACAACCAACCAATAAAAAAATTATCAATTAAGCAAATTAACAAGGCTTTAAAGTCATATTACTAAAATAAAATATTTACATGAACATTCTAGTATTCAATATGTTTGTGCATGACATTCATTTATATTCCTTTTGTCTAGCTACTAATATAGGTTTTAAACTGACCATATTATTCAGGCCTGGATATTTATCTGCCTCTAACATGGTTAACCATCTATATTCAGCTATATCCAACTTATTTACAATATCCCCACCTCTCATGTTTACATACAATACTTGTAACACTTTAAAATTAAACTTATGTGTTAATCCCTTTTCCTTAAGGTGCTTAGCTAGTGCATTGGTCATTACCATCCTTCTAATTTCTGATTTATGTTCAATTATACTGTCTTTCAACCGCCTAGAATATTTTCCTACACAAAATCCAGTACACACTGTGCAAATAGCTAAGTATATTATTAATTCTGTGTTGCATGTTGCATAACAATCCACCTTATATATTCCCTTACTTATAGGATGTTCAAATTCCAATTTACTACATATATCTGTGCAACAACTACAATTATAGCATGACATTGTGTCCTTCTTATTACTCAATATCCTTTCCCTATTATTTAAATTAAAGTTTTTATAACATAAATCTCTCTTTAAATTCAAAGTTTCTGTGTGCAAATATTGGCTTTTCACCTACAATGGCCCTCAACTCTGGCATAGATAATAATATACGCCAATTTTTTTTCTATAATATTTTCCTTTTTCTTACTTAAATCATTCTGAGATGTAATATATCTTAGTTGACTTTTATTTTCATTTGTACCCATATATATTTGCGGGATGTCACTAAATACAGGGGATGCCATTCTATCCCTTTCTTCCAATATTTCTTGTATATTCCTATACACAAGGGCTTCATTATAACCCCTTTCCTTAAATTCTGCAGCTAATATTTTCATTTGTTCCTTGCATTTTTCCACATTTGTATTCGACCTGCTTATTTTCAATAACTGACTTTTTACTATTCTATGAAATACATGTTTAGAATGCATACTCCTAGCACGAATATATCTATTAACTTGTACATCCTTTCTGTATACTGTTGTTTCTAATTTTGTCCCTTCTCTGTACAATAATACATCTAAATAACTTATTTTCTCTGCAGAATAGCTCATCTTAAATTTAAAAAATGCTGTGCTATTATTTAAACATTCAGCAAAATCTAACAAATTTCTAACATCTCCATCCCATATTAAAAAGCAGTCACCCACAAAATGGTGGTAAAATTGCACATTTTTCTTATACATATTTCTTTTCACCATAGATATATTCATCTTCCCATTGATTCAGAGCAATATTAGCATAGGTATTGGCCATGGGAGTTCCCATGGCCACACCTGAAATTTGCAAATATGGGTTACCATTAAATAGAAATACATTATTTGTTAGAACCGTCTCTATCATACTACATATAGTTTCTATGCTAGTTCCATTCATTCCTGTCTTTGCACATAGAAATTCATATATTGCTTCTATACCATGCCCATTAGGTATTACTGTAAATAACAAATTTATATCTAACATCACCAAAAAATAAGTGTCATTAGTCTTCTTATATTTATACCATTGATAAAGCTTTTTCAAATAATCATTTGTATCTTTAACATAACTTGAACATAATGGTAAATACTGTTTCAAGACATCCTGCACATGTATAGACAAAGGTTCAGTGACCCATCCCCTACTTGATATGATTGGTCTCATGGGGGTTCAATGAGAGATTTATGTAATTTAGGTATACCATATATGTGGGACTATGATGTCATTAGGTCTAGAACTCATGCTCTTACTTACAGGTTGAACCATGGATCAGCACTATGAACACATGGTGATCAAAGTACTATATGACCATTTATATTAATTCATGGATTCAGCAATACATGACAGAACAAAATTCTTCTCCTCAAGGAAGATTAAACCTGTCTGGTGGATATCGGCGATAAATAAACCCTACAACAAAAGGAAAAAAATTGCTGTTCAGGACCAAGAAGGAACAGGTGCCAAATTGGAAGCAGTCTCTCCTTGGCCTAAAAAGGCAAAAAAGGTTATTAGTGAAGTCCTCCAAAGCTAACTTCGAGTTCAAATTGGCCACATCTACTAAAGACTGCTACTAAGAACTAAGACATCTACTAAGGCCTTCTTCACGTACATCCGCAGTCTAAGGGGAAACACCCAAATTTGCTCAGAACTGATGGTCAAGGACACCATGTACACAAATGCCATGGATATAGCCAACCTGCTGGCAGACAGGTTCAGTGAAAACTTCACCCTTCTGTCCCCCATCAGTAATCCAGGATATTCCCAGCACCTGCCCCCCACCCCTTTTCTCTAGGGAACAAGTCATTACCACCCTCTCAAAGGCTAAAAACACAACTTCCATGGGACCTGATAACATCCAAGGCTGCATCCTGCATCAACCCAGGCAGGAACTCACAGCACCATTAGGCACCCTATTCAACCTAAGCCTGAGTACTGGTTTCATCCAAGCCAAGTGGAGGATGGCCACTGTCATCCCTCTGCACAAAGGTGGAGCATCCAGTGGCACCAATCCAGGCAGTTATACACCCATCAGCCTAACTAGTCTGATTTACAAGGCCATGGAACACAGTATCATGGACCACATTAACAAGGACATCAACAACCTCCAAACACTTGATCCCACTCAGTTTGGTTTTGTCAATGGGAGATCATGTCTGTTAAATCTGGTAGACTTCTTTGAGTCAGTCACCAAAGCCATGGATGAGGGGAAGACAGTGAACGCTGCTTACTTTGACCTGGCCAAGGCCGTTGACACTATTTCGCACTCGGGCATAATAGATAAACTATCCCAGCTTGAAGTAAATACGTATGTGACCAGATGGGTAGTTAACTGGCTCACTGATAGAACTCATTCAGTCAGAATAGGAGAAACTACCTTGCATAGTAGACCTGTAATGAGTGGCGTACCCCAGGAATTGGTCTTGTGGCTCCTGCTGTTTGAGATATACTTCTCTGAGGTGCAAGCCAAAACCATGTTGCCTCCATTGTACAGAGAACTATCTACATGGCTCACCTCATTAGTAAGGGTGTTTCTTCCAGGAGCAAGGAGGTTATACCTTCCCTGTATCCTCCCTTATCAGGCCCATCATCAAGTATAACGCCCCTTTTTGGATGTACCTCGTGAAGCACATACAGCAGCTGGAGTGACCACAGAGGTTCCTGACCAGGAGAATCCAGGGTTTCACAATCTGTCCTACATGGATAGGCTAAAAGGCCTGTCCCTCTACACCATCTCAGACAGACTCCTCAGAGGTGATCTATATCTGGCATGCAGAGCAATCTCTGACCCCACCTTGATAAAATTGCTGCATATCCACAAGCAAAACTCTGCTCACGTGACCTGCACACAAAACCTCAACTTGGTCTGTGACATCAATAGGACTTGCTGGTGGGGCAGATTTATCTCCCAGAGACTCCCCCCATCTGTGGAATAGACTCCCTTTCCACATCAAGCAGAGTATGTTATTATCCCTCTTTAAGAGGAACCTGGATGACTGGATAGGAAATAGAAAATACACTCCTGAGATTCCACCTGTGTCTCTGCTGGACCAGGCATCAGGTGCTGACTTGTGAGAACATGGGCTAATTTATTGGCTAAGCTTATAAGGGCCTCCTGGCCAGTAGCCTAGTAACTAGTAGGCCACTGTCACCCAGTTCTTTAAGTAATTACTTCAACTTTTCCTTTGATGTTATTTGCCTCAGCTTCTTCATGGCATCTAAGCAGTTTGCCTAACATCTTCTTGTTAATATATGAAAAAAGCTTTCTTTAGCTTATTTTAGTTCTTACTCATATAGCTATGGACAAAATATTTATGAAATACACTAAATGTGGGCATAAAATCCCCCCTCAGGTCAGCCATAATTTATGCATGGCTTGCCTGTGAAAAAACATTTAAAAGTTGACTTCTCTATTTGTAAAAAGTTTGGGACTAGCTACGTTGCAGACAGGTGAAGCAAATTAAAGGCTTGCTTCATGAAAGTTATTCAGATAAGATAGAAAAAAAGAAAAGAAAAAGATAGGGAGAAGGACAGTAAAAAACAGCTGATGAGATGGGTCCTTCCTCCATCCCTAAGCACAGAGAAAAGAATCTTCTCTCACTCCAGCATTGACATGCAAGTCTCCAGTCTTGGAAACTATACTGATTAGGAATAAATCGCCTCCTAGACTTGCAGGCAGGCATTCCTCTGAAAGAGAGCTATCACATTTTTTGACTACACCTTCTACTATTTCTGTGAAATCAGTGCTGTCATTTCAAATTACCACAGATTTGTAGCCCATGATGAGGTATTCTTGAAGTTGCAAATAGAACTGGGTATCATCCCATGCATGTTTATTTCGAGGGTGGATCAGTTTGGTTCCTTTCACCACTTTTAGCGCTTCACCCAGTGCCAGAGTCTGCACCTGTGGCCCTGGAGCCAACTATCCAGACAGATCCCATCAATTTGGCATGAATAGGTGTTCCTACCTCAGTGTTGATAGTCACACATCTCATATACTTGAATCCGACACCTTCTGTGTCAAGTGGCTTTCTGGCTTGAGTGTAGGATGTCCAGGTCTTGGCACCATCATCAGTGACAACTCATTTTGATCCATTTTGGATGCATGAATCCTTGGTATCCAATCCATTTGTTTAGGTCTCCATCTCTGGGCCTTTGAGATCCTCGGTATTGAGGCTTCCTTAATCAGCACCTCTTATCTCTTCTTCAGTGGGGGAGTGAACAGTTCCAAGGGGTGGTTCTTTACTGCTGTTGGATTCCAGATCTGCCTTTGAGAAAATGGAGAAGATGATGTTCTGTCCTTGGCAGGACCTCCATCAATACATTCTCTACTCCTTGATACCATTCTATTGGCTCTTCAGTCTGTTCATCAGAGCTCCCAGAGACAGAGCGGGGCCATAATTACATGTCAAATCTTCTGGAGACTCTGACCAGTCACAGCTAGAGATTCCCTGAAAAAGATTGTATAAAACGAAACATGTAAACTCCCCTTCAGAGTCTATTTAATAAGACATGGACTTGGATGAGAGAGACAACTCCCCATAACCCCTTCCTAAAGACATTGCCATTAGTGAAGTCCTGGAATTGATCACAGATGGGACGTTGGCCATCAGAACCATCCCCTCAGAACATGGAAGGGCTGTTCAAAGTGTGCAGCTCTGCACCCTCCATTTCTTTGGTGGTCCCTCCTGCAGACCATCTTATAGATTTGGTTACCAGGAGGGCACGGTAGGAACCTGACAGTATCGAAGTGATTACTTGCATGCCTGAAAGGGTTTTATGTCCACATAAAAATAGGCAGTATTATTCAAAAGGTCTTCTGGTGGATTCTATGATTGTTGCAGCAACTACAGAACTCACAGGCAAGTCTACAGATGTTCACTGCCTGAATAAGGAATCTAGGATAACTGACAGGATGTAGTTACACCTCTGGAACTTTTGCCTTGAGTGTTAAACTACTTGACCTATATGAATCACTTTCATACTGCTAGTACAACAAACTATGGATACTTTGAAACAGCCTACAGATACTAATAAACACTGTAGATGACAGTAAAGACCAGAGTCATTATAACTAATATCGCCATGTGCCTATATCACAAAGGAACTGATGGAGGAGCAAAAGCAGCAGACACAGGCATAACCCTCAGACATCATGGATGGCTCTGTCTGTATTTTTTGTGGATACCTTTAAGGCATCATAAATAATGCCCCCTTTTATGCATCTGCACTTTTTGACCCTACGGTGACAAAAAAAGTAAATGCAGTACAAATAGGAAGGGAAGACAATGTCTGCCATGGGCATTAGATATAAGAATCCTCACTGATCCTTCAGCAGAAATTAGAAGGGTTCCATATCTCTTTGGTTTAAATATGTCCCTGCATCAACCCTTTGATTCCTCCTCAAATGGGGGTGATTGTGGTAGAAGAGGACGCTTTAATGGATGTCAACCCTGTGGTCAAGGGGGTCCACAAAACCAGGAATATAAGGGCCCCTTTTCCAGAAAACAGAACCAGCACCCTTGAAGGATTGCCTGACTGTCCATCTCTGGCAGCAGTCAGGGAGGTATTTATCTCTCCACTCTACTGCATGGATAGCCATCACACAGGATAATTAGGTTCAAAATATCATATCCAGAGACTATACTATGCCATTTTTCTCGAAACCACCATAGCAAAGATTGATATTATCAAATGTGCCATCCCTCCAGCTGCAGGTAGCCCATCAATGGGTGCCCATCCTCCTTCAAAAAGAGCCTTCCAGGATATCCCACCAGACCACAGAGGGTCAGGAATCTATTAAACATTCTTTTTAGTTCCAAGAAAAAAAACAAGGACCTTGGGCCAATTTTTGCTGTCAGCAACCTAAACCAATACATAAAGAAGACATCCCCTTCAGAATGGCTATGGTGTCAGTGAGCCTGACCAGTCTCAGGGCAAACAACTGAATGTGCTCTCTAAACCTTCAGGATGCTTACCTCCACATAAACATTTCAAAGGAGCAGAAAAGGTTTTTGCACTTTTACCTAGGAACCAGTGACTATCAGTTCAAGGACATGCCCTTTGGTCTCATCAAGTGCATGACTCAAAGGGATGTGCATCCTCCTTTATCTAGATGACTGGTTCCTCACTGCACCAACCAAAGAATATTTACTGTCAGCTAGAGACTACTTTTTCAGCTCTGCCTATCTTTAGGCAACTCCATAAATCACCAGAAATATTACAGCTACAGCCTGCTCATCAGATCACCTTCATCAGGTACTGTCTGGACACAAACACATGAAAGATTATTATCCCTTTATTCTACAATTCATATACTGTCCCAGCATCAGTCCCCCTCCATCATCATTGGTTGTCAAAGCTCTGGGTTTGATGGCAGCCTCCATCCTCATGTTCTGATATGCCTAATTCCACATGTGGATTCATCAGTAGATGCTTTCCACTCAGCAGTCACAACTATCAGATCCTACTTTGAACCTAAGCCACTTAACTCAGACTTGAAGGAATCAATTAAACTGATTGACTTTCCCAGATAATCACACAGGATGAGGAGTTGCATCACCTCTCCTTCGACAACAGTCATCATGAATGCATTCTCTCTGAGGTGGTTGGCATTTCAAGGGAAGGATGGTCTAAGGAACTCTGAGACTGTCAGAAGCCTATCTTATCATCATCATCTTGGATGATGAGAGCAGTTATCCTACTGCTGCAGGAATTTCAGAACCTCCTGTCTCTATGAGTGATAGCCATACAGTTGAATAACAAATGGGGGAGCCAAGTCCTATCTTCTCTGCACAGAGGCCATGAAGTGTGGCAATGAGCATTAGATTCAGGAAGCTTTCTGGCGGCAACGCACATACTGATGAAAGTCAGCTGACTAGTGAACAGGTTCAAAAGGTATATCCTAATGCCTCACAAGTAGTCCCTCAATTTGATAGTGACTCAAGAGAATTTCAGTCACTAGAGCCAGCTTTATTATGACTTGTTTGCTTCAGCCACCAGTACCAGGAGCAGAAGCTACTTCACCCTAATTCCTCCAGAGGAGCAGTCACCAAGGGACACTAATTTCTGGCTTTCTTTATGCCTTCCATCCAATTCCATGAGCTCAAAGTTTCTGTAGAAAGCCTCAACTTGTAAAACAGAAGCAATCCTTTATTATCCATACAGGCCTAGGAAGATATGGTTTGCCCTGCTCAGGACTTATTTGAAAAAGTCTCTATAGCTTCTAAATCCACAGCCTGATCTTCTCTTACTCATCCAAACAGTTTCAGCTGGAACTTCCCAATCTCACATTGACAGCATGGTTTCTCCAATTCCTTTAATGGCCAAATATCCCTCCTTATCAAAAAAAGGTATTATCCACTTCTCAGAAACAATCTGCCCAAAAGGTCTATAAAAGTAATTGGAAGCATTTTACTATCTGGGTCACATGCCAAGAATTGGACCCTTATTCTACCTCTGTTGTGGATGTACTATAATTTCATTCATTACTGTACAATGCAGGTTCCAATTACTCTACCATCAAGGTACAGTTAACTTCCTATTTTGAATTTTCACCCTGGATACTAAAACACCACTTTGGAATCATGTAAATTGTGCAAAGCCTTTCTCAGAGGAATATTTCTTCTCCATCCACCAATAAAGGATCCTTATCCTCCATAAGACCTCAGTCAGGTTTTGGAAGTTCTAACAAAACCTTCCTTTAAGCCAGCTTCTTCTGCAGACCTAACATTTTTATCATGGAAAACCTAATATCTGATGTTATCAGTTTTCGTTCTGTCCTCACCATATGGGTTCGGATCCAATCCCTTGGATCTGACTCAGCCATTGCTAAAGCTTGTGGACCCTAGAAACTCTTACCCACAATGCAGCAAACCCAAGTACCTCAGATATCATTTGCCACTGTGCGTGAAATACACGATGACTGTTGCTCTCAAGCAGATTTATTTTTCTGATTTTATCTCCTTTTTTGTGAAAAAAAAATAAAATTTTTAGGATTCTTTAATTCTTCCACTTAAAGTGTTTTCCTGTTTAAAATATAATCTGTCCCTCTTTCTTTTTTGCATAGAGTTCTGTACCTTGAATACTATAGGTAGTATTCTTTCTCTTTTTCTACACTCTGTGTAGCTCTTTTTTTTTACCATTGCTGGTAATTTTCCATAATTTTACTTGTTTTCTAACAAAAAAATAAATCCTTTACTATTACTTTGTTTACTATCTGGTGTTTTCCTGCTAATTATTCTAAAGTGGCAGAAAAAGAGAAAAACCTGGCTAGGTTTAATTAATGTCTTAAGTGTGGTCACAAGATACCTTTTCCTGATGCACACACATTATGCGTGTACTGCTTAGGACCACTTTGTCTACAAGAAGACTGCTTCATTTGTTATGCTTTTAACACTAGAGCCCTGGCTGGACACAAGAATAGTTGATTTTAAAAGGGTATTCTGGAGAGGCATTATCTGGAGCTCCCATTGAGAAATCAAGAAAGCCTAAATCTTCTCTGAGCCCTTTTACATCCTCTTTCAAGGTTTTGGAGCAGTTGAGAAAAAGACCTCCTTCTGATCCAACCTCCCCTTTGGATCCTGCAAGAAAAAATCTAAACAATTGGATTAGACTTCAACCTTGGATCTGAAGCAAAAGAAGAGATTCATCAGATCTGACCTTAACATTGGATCTGAAACTAAAGAAAAAAGATTTGTTGGCTCCAACTTCTCTAGTATCTCTTACTTCCCAAGGACCAGATACTCTCCTTCAGTGGACAAAGTTCCTTCCAGGGTTCCTGCTCCTTTTTTGGAGAGACCAAGGTCCCTCTTGGTAATTTCCACTTGCTCTTCCAGGAGTCTAATGGAATAAGAAGTTGAGAGATTGGTGAGAAGAATTCTCTTGGTGCAGAGTCTCATGGCTGTTTCTTCATCTCCTACCCCTTTTGGTCAGGAATGCTGATCTTCCACTACACCCCAACTACCAGATCCTCCTCTGACTCCCTCCACAATCTCAGAGTCCACCCAGCTCTGTCTGTCTCAGATCCAAGGATACTCATCCTCAGATCTGAGGTTTGCTCTGAGCATTTCAATTCAGTCAAATCCAGAGAGCTCTTGGAGCTGAAGCTGCTCCATTGGGTCCAAGGTACTGGAGTCAACTCCAAAGTTGTCGGAGTTGTCCCTGCACCTTGGAGGCTCAGCATGGGTTAGTTTGGCTCCTGCTTTGACCTCAGGGGGATTGTCCTCAGAGCAGGGAGGGACATTGGTCCAAAAGCTTGCTTTTTTCAATCCAGGGTCCTTTTCCTCTCTGGGGAGGTCTGTCTTTGAGGCCATGGAAAGAGCATTGTCTATCTCAGCAACACAGATGATTCCTACCCCCTTGGATCCTCAATCTGCAGCTTTAAAATCTCTGCCCTCAGAGTCTCAACCTTCTTTTCCACAGGGACAGCTGATAATGAAACCCAAGGCTTCCCAAGAGGATGTCCTGACTTTGTCTGATACCTCCCCAGAGCATCCCAATGAAGAGGCTCCTAAGAAGAAGACATACAAGAGGAAGCAGGTGGACTCCCCAGAGGAGTCTATCACAGAAGAGACAGACTTTGATGAAGCTGAAAGGTCTCCATGGTCACCTCCTGAAGATGTCTCATTTGGAGTCTAGTAACCCTTCATCTGAGGAGTCTGTATTCTTGGAAGATTTTAGTATTGGCCTGTCTACCTCCTGGGTGACGCCACCCACAGACGAGCTCATTGAGTTGATCTCTCAGTGGGCATGGAATGATCCTGATACCATTCAACCAATACCTTGAAGACCTAACAAATTTATGGCAGCATCAGAAGACAAGCTGTTTTTTGCTAAAGGGGTGCCTGTTAATGCCATGGCTGTGGCAGCAGCCACTAAGAAGGAACTTACTGAGGAGAGTTCCACTGTTCATCCCCCCAACAAGGAGTCTCAGGCAATGGACAGGTTTGAAAAACATGTCTATGCTTCAGCAACCTTTGCCTTGAGGTCACTGAACTATCTGGCTTACAGAGAGACCTGGTTAAGGAACTTTCAGACACTATCAGGATCCAGTTCTGAAGAAGACCAAGCATCTGTGACTTCTCAGGTGGCTACCTTGCAATCGATTTCCAATTCTTCCATGAGGTTCATTTTGTACACAGCCAATGGAACCTCAAGGACAAGGGGTTCAGGCTGTTTCCATAAGGAGGCACGCCTTGATGTGCTTATTTGATTTTGTGGAGTCTGCAAGTCTTCATTCATCAATGCTCCTTTTGATGGCACGTTTTTGTTTGGGCCCAAGGTAAAAGACACATTATCCAGGTGTGAAAAAGACAAAAAGACTGTCTGCCGTGGGTGTACATTTTCCACCCATCAAAGATCCTTTTCCAGGAATCAACAAGGTAGTGGAAAAATGTGGTTCAAAAAAGTCTCAGGGACTTTTCCAGGACACATGTGGATCTAGTTCCCCTAATGGTAGAGGGGGGATCTCTAATGGGAGAGACTGCCCCCGTGGCAGTGGTGGCCTGCAAAACCAAGGATCCAGAGATTCATTCTTTGGCAGACCCTTCCAGCATTCCAGAAAGGAAGCCTGGTGGCTCTCTTCTGCAGGCAATTGGGGGTCAACTATCCCTGCACCAGAAAGTCTGGCTAGAAATAACAACAGATGCTTGGGTGCAGAGGATCATTTCCAGGGGTTATATAATACCACTTTCCTTTCCTTCTCCAACTTCAAGAAAAATACCCAATGTTCCACCCAGTCTGATGGAACAAGTAACAATTCAAGTACAAAGGCTACTAGAAAAAGAATCATTGAAGAGGTCCTGCCAGACCAGATAGGATCCAGAACTTACTCAAGATTATTTTTAGTGTCAAAGAAAACAGGGGACTGGAGACCAATTTTGTATCTCAGCAACTTCAACAAGTCAGTTCAACATGCCAAGTTCCAGGTGGTCACAATTCTGTCCATTCCCCTTTTTTGGGCAAGGATGACTGGATGTGCTTGATAGACCTTCAGGATGTGTACTATCACATAAAGATGAACAGATGTACTTACGCTTCCAGCTGGGAGCCAGTCATTTCCAGTTCAGAGTTCTGCACTTTGGTCTCACCACAGCCCACAGAGTGTTTACCAAGTACATGGCAGTGGTTGCAGCTCACTTGAGACTGCAGGGATTCTGGGTGTTTCAATATCTAGATGACTGTCTCATTTCTGCCCCAACTAGGCATCAGCTGTTAAAGGAAAAATGCCAAGTTTTCCAGACATGTTCTTTTCTGGGGATAACCATAAATTATGAAAAATCTCAACTAGAGTCAACTCACAATTTAGAATTCATAGGAGCACTTCTCAACACAAAATCAACCATAGCTTCAGTACCCTCTTCAGTAGTTCAGACAATAAGATCACAGGTCAGAAAAATAATCTGCAGTACCAGGAATTCAGCCCATTTGGCTCTTCAAATTCTGGCTTCAGTGGCAGCAGCTATAACTCTAGTACCATTAATCAAATTTCATATGACAATTTTACAGTGGATACTAGCAAGACAATGGTCAATACTCTACCAGCCAATGTCAACTCCAATATGAATTACCTGCACATGCAAGAGAGATCTCAGGTGATGAGTTCAGTTGGATCAGGTCCTACAAGGCCATCCATTCATTCTCCCTCAACCCAAGGCCATGGTAATGGGGTGGGGGGCATTATCTGGGGAAAACAATCTAAGGCATTTGGTCTCTCAAAGAGGCCAACTCACATGTCAATGTCCTAGAGATGAGAGCAGCGCTTTTAGCATCGCAGGCCCTCCAAGATGCTCTCTCCTTGGGGACAATTGCAATTCAAATGGACAATATGTCAGTAGTTGGTACATAAACAAACAAAGAAGAACCAGATCATACCTCCTTGTGTTGAGAAGCCCTGAGGGTATGGCAATGGGTGAGTTCTTCCAACTGCCATGGATATTCCGGGGAAGTCCAATTTGATAGCAGACAAACTGAGCAGGTCCATCTAACTATCTCATGAGTAGTCTCTCAGCAACAAAGTGACGAACATAATTTTCCATCAGTGGGGCCAGTCTTGCTGTCATCTCTTTGCATCTCCCCTAAACAACAAGTGCAACAGCTTTTTTGCCAAGATCCCCCCTCCGGGGGAGTCACTGAGGGATGCTGTACTCCACGATTGCCCCCCCCCCGATCTTCTATAAGCTTATCTCTAAACTCTTTTAATTCCCAAATTCCTCCAGTAAGCAGCCAAGTTGAAGAGCAATGTCATTCTCATTGCACCTTATTGGCCTCAACAAATTTGGTTCCCCTTCCTTTGGCCTCATCTTCTATACCCACCTTAGATTCTGGATCTGACTCCAGACTTTCTCTCTCACTCGACCGGCATGATTCACCCAGACATCTCAAATGTCAAAATGACTGCATGATTTCTCTAATTCCATTAATAGCCAGGCAACCTATTCTGTCTTTGCCTCTCTGTTCCTTTCTGTTATATTGCCATAAACCATCTATGAGAAAACTCTACAGACATAAATAGAGAAGATTTGTTTACTGGGCAGAGTAGAATCAGGTAAAACCTTTCTCAGCCCTGCTACATACTGTTCTTGATTTTTTTGCAAGCTTATTTAATGAATGTGCTAGTTCATTTACTATTAAAGTCCAACTCACAGCCATTTCAAATTTCCATGTGGGATTTCAGAATACTGCCTGGCTTCCTCTAAACTATACAAAGCTTTTTTGAAAGTTATTCTTCTACTTAGACCTCCTTACAAAGATCCTATATCACCATGCTATTTAAATGTGGTGTTGCAAGTCTTAACACAGTCTCCCATTGAACCTGCAGCTAAATGTGATTTAAAATTCTTAACCTGGAAGACTATATTTTTGGGGTCTATATTATTTCTTCAACAGCTTAGGCTGTCAAATGCTCAATGATTGACACCTAAGCGTCGAAGTTTCAAAGTCACGAATGGCCATATAAATGAATTCTTTCCTCGGGAAAGAATTCGCTTGGCTGTTATCGGAGATTTGCCCTTTCCCCAATGTAGAGCGATCTCAGAGTTGGTATATTTAGTTGGGGGGGGGTGTGGAGGGCACAGCCCCGCACATCAGGGTGTGTGGGGGGTGAAGTCCCCCACTATATTTAGGTTGAAAAGTTAATTTTATTTCTGGACAGCCTAGAGAATTCTTTCTCGAGGAAAGAATTCTCTTATATGGCCATTTGCGATTTTGAAACTTCGATGCTTAGGTGTCGATCATTATGCATTTGACAACCTAAGCTGTCGAAGAAATAATATAGACCCTATTTTTAGTTGCAGTTACATCTGCTAGAAGAGTTTCAGAATTTCAAGCATTATCGTCTTAGCCCCCATATTTGATTTTTCACAAGGACAGGGTCACCATACGTACCAATGCTTCCTTCCTACGTAAGGTGGTATCAGAATCCAACATTAACCAAGCCATTAACCTGCCGGTGGTCTTCCCAAATTTTTCAAATAAAGGAGAATATATGCTGCACTTAATGAATGTTCATAGACGATTGCATTTCTACCTGCACAGAGAAAAACAAATTAGAAAGACATTTCCTTTGCAGATCACAAGATGGACAAATCATTCATAAAGGTAACTATGGCCTGATGGTTGATGGAATGCATCTTATTTGTCTGCACTAAATTGAATCTTCCACTACCAAAACCATTAAAGGCTCATTCAACTAGATCAATGGCTACTTCCAAAGTATTCCAGTCCAGTACATCCATGCACGATATTTGTGCGGCGGCTACTTGGTCAAATCCTCATACCTTTATCATTCATTACAAACTAGATCTAGTCTCGAGGGGAAGAGTGGCATTTGGCTTAATTGTACTCAGGAATATCCTTCCTAAGAGTCCACCCAGGAATTTTGGTAGCTGGGGACTCTGTCTCATATGTTGAGGAATGAATGAAAATTGACATCATCAAAGAAATTATATACTTACCATAAA
This sequence comes from Protopterus annectens, assembly GCF_019279795.1. Classification (NCBI taxonomy): domain Eukaryota; kingdom Metazoa; phylum Chordata; order Ceratodontiformes; family Protopteridae; genus Protopterus; species Protopterus annectens. The sequence goes on from NC_056741.1 coordinate 1,503,763,073, forward strand.
GTTCCATTTATGTTGTCCATTTTCATTCTTCAACTCCCCACCTTCCATTCCCCTGCTTTTCTCACAAACGACTTCTGGAGGAATGAGATCTTGAAAATCCCCAAGGACAACATGTGTCCCTTTTGGTGAACTCCATTTATGGCAATTCTTTTATAGTTCTGACTCTCTCTCTCTCTCTCTCTCTCTCAAGTTGTAAATAAGAGCTGAGGGATGAAAGGTAGTCCCTATACTCTCAGGTGATTGGTCCATCAGACCCACAGACAGGCAGAGGGAGGAGATCTGAACTTTGGTAGACTGCCAGAGATAGGGTAGTAAGGCACTACTACCCATATGCCAGTAAGGCAGTGTGCTCTACAAACATCTGTCACAGGTAAGTAGGACTTACACAACTGTACTTTCTTCAAGCTGTTTACATTTCTTTGGAGAACAATTTAGTAGAATATTCTGTGAGTAGATTCCAGGAAGATCCACATGAATGGATGCTGAACATGGAGGTCTTCCCATGGATTGTTCATCAATGAGATGCTCTTCTGATTGGAGTATCAGGCTGTTTTTTTTTTTTTTTCAAGATTTCTATGCTCAGAAGCTTGGAAAATGGACAGCAAGTATTTTTCTTGGAAGGGAAAACTTCTTTAAGTCTCTCCTCTCCCCTTCCTCTGAGTTTCAGGAATCTCTTGAAAATCTAAAAGGACAAGCCGAAAATCTTGCTGGTGATTTCCTTCTGGTCCAGATATCGATTCCCCTTCTCTTTCATCTGGTCTAGGGCAATCACCACAAGTTACCTCACAGGATGGACTTACTTTCTCAGCAAAAGGGCTCTAGTATATCTGAATCTCCACACTCTGAACCTAACCTTCTGAATAATCAGGTTTTAATATCCTTTAGGCACCAATTTTCAGAGGACTTGCTACAAGTATTACAGGAATCTCGGAAACCTGATGCAAGAAAACCTAATGTTTCTTAATGGTAAAGATTTTCTATTTGGTGCGACAAGAAGAATCAGGATGCTTATCTAGTGGGTATCCCTCTTCTTCTGTCGTAATTATGTGACTTACTCAATTCAGGGTTGTCATATCTGACATACATTTCTGACTGCATGCCTTTAGGTCCACCTTTTTCTTTATGTTTTGAGGTCAAACAGTTTTCAAAAGGTGTTCTTCACCTTAGACTGTGTAGAAAATCCATGCCTCCTCTTTGGGTCCTGATTTATGTCTTGGAAAAGTTGACTGCCCTCTGTTTTGTGCCTAACTCTACTGCTTTATTTTACAGTTTTCCATATGGAAAACAGTCCTACCAGTCGCCCTTACATCTGCCAAAAAAGGTTTCTGAGCTGCAACCTCTCTTGGCCTTACCTCCTATTTTTCATAAAGATAGGGTTATACTAGGAACTAGCCCTTCTTTTATGCCTAAAGTTGTCAATGAGATGTCTTTGAATGAGACTGTTGTTCTCCCTACCTTCCCCCCTCAACTCAAAATAAGATAGACAGATACTGCACTCTTCAGATGTTCACAGGTAACTGAGGTATTATCTTGACAAAACTAAATATATTAGAAAGTCTGACCAGCATTTCATTTCCTTTCAGGATAAAAAGTTGGGCTTTCCTCTTTCCACACAAACCATTTCCAATTGGATCTCCTTCACTATTTTGTTTTATTACTCCTTTTATGGCAGAGTTGCTTCTTGGTCATATGTGTACCTTTGCAAAGCTTTACAAGACTTATACCATTTCTAGGGCCAGGGATAGGTCAGGATTTGCTAGGTTCATCACGCCAAGAATCTTGGTCTCCAGCTCTCTACCTCATTCCTCCTCTCTAGACTCTTAGAAAGCTTTGGCACTCTTCCCACCTGTTAGTAATACTGCAACAGTGAGTATATGAAGGGCATAGTGCAACTGTGTAAGTACTTACCTTAACAGTAGATGTCAGACCAATCATTGTTGCAGTATTACATTCCTCCCTCTTTCTTTCTCCCTATTTTGTCCCATTGTTTGTTTGGGCCAAGATGGTATCCTGCCCTTCTCCCTTTTCTTGTTTGATATTTGTTTTTTGTGACTTCTTGTCTTTGTTGTCTTTTGAGTTCATGCCCATATGTCCCTTATATTTCTTATAGCTTTGGCATGCTTAGGCCATATGTCAGATGTACAAGAGAGGAATATGCCTAGGCTATGATATCCTTACCGGATGTACAGGTATTCCTGGCAGGACTTCCAAACTGTTAGTAATACTGCAGCACTGATCAGTTGGTCATGTACTGTTATATTAAGCTCTTACGCAACTGTACTTTCTTTCCTGAACACAAAAAACAGAGGAGAAAGAATCTTTTATACTTTTGATGTCCACAAACAGTTAATTTTTTATCTGGACAAGACTAAATATTTTGGGAAATCTAAAGCAACTACATGATGTTAAGTTGTCTATCTCACCTTTGTTCTTGCTGGTTGGGATCGGAGCTGATCCTCGGCTCCGACTCAGCCATCTTCTATAGCTCGAGAGCTGTTTACTGAGGCTACCCCTTATCCCATGATGCCTAATGTTAGCTACCCAGATCTCATTTGCCGCTTCAGCTGCGAGGTGTCGTTTTTCTGGCTCAGGCTTGTATAAAGTTTCCTTATAGAACTTTTTTACTAGAAATAGTCCTTTCCTAGGGGTTTTTGTTAACTTTTAGTCTTGTATTTATTGTGTAGCTTTAGTTTGTAGTATTGTGTTTTTTTCTGTAGACTGTATTTGATTTGTTAGCTATTGTTGTATTTTTTGTTACAGGATATCAAAAGAATCCAAGGTGTCTGGGTTCAAGAAGTGTGACTCATGCTGTCAAAATGTCTCTGACAGATGGGCACACTTCTTGCATCTATTGTTTAGGCACCGTGCACCTGAAGGACTCTTGTTCTATATGCCATGCATGTAGTCTAAGAGTTCTGCAGGAGCGTAAGAATAAGCTTATTCTTAAGGGTCTTTTAAAGCCCCAGGATTCACCGGCCAAGACTCAGCCTGTGAAATCCCCCAAATCTACCAAATCGTCGGCTTCAAGTTCAGAGCTGTCTTTGATTCAGACTCTACCTGCTACTTTGGTTCTGGCTGGAACCAATAAGACTGTCTCCTCGTCGGCTCCATCAGAAACTTCGGAGCCTTCGCGGAGCCACAAGAGGCTGAGGTCCCCATCTCTGGAATCGATACATTGGGCTCCTTGGTCTCCTCTGCTCCAGAGTGAGCGCAGTCACAGATCTTCTCACTCCTCTCGATCTTCTAGGCTCTCGGATCACAACGTGGAGAGAGTAGTCAGTAGGTTGCTAAAGTCGCACGCACTTGCAAAAATGTTGTCCAGCCCTCCTCGACAGGTGTCAGCTCTGTCAACTTCTATCGATGTTCCTTCTCCGACTCCATTGAGCTCAGAGCCGGAGTTCATTGGGGTTCGAGTAGTGGAACCGTCTGCTCCGATAACTCTATCTCCTTTGGTTCCATCTTCGGCTCCGATTCCCTCGATGGTGCTGTCCATCGAGGGATCTGGGCGCCGGGGCTCCCTCGTTGGCTTCGAGGGGGGGCGAGTGGCATCTGACCCTTGTCCGACCCCGTTCTCCCTCTCAGAGCTTCGGCGCAGGTGAGCTCAGCTCCTACATCGGCCTCGAAGCAGTCTCCTTCAGTGTGGAGAAGGATTCTGATTTCCTCAGAACCGGAGCCTTCTCTGCATCATGGCAGGGACACCTTCGATGTCATGAGGAGTGTACTGGCCACCGTCAGCTCCACTATCGGCCCCATCGGCTCCATCCCCTGTAGTGCCTGTGCCAACCTCTGCTCCTCCTCCAGACCTCAGGCGTGGGGAACCAGCACTCCAGGGCACCACATTGGGTGTTTCCTCTTCTTCCAAGGCCTCCCCTGATCATTCAGAGGAGCCCCCTCATAAGAAGAAGTGCAAGAGGAAGCACATTAACTCCCCTGAGTCTGTCACTTCTGATACAGACTTAGATAATTTGGAAGGGTCCCCGAGATCCCCCTCTGAAGATGTTTCCTTTTCGGACATCCTAGAAATGCTTAAGCAGAGGGGGAACTGGAATCCCCTAGCCCCTACAGAGGATGAGTCTGTATTCCTGGATGCGTTTGGTTCCCGACCTTCCACCTCCAGGGTTTCTCTGCCTTTTGATCCACTTATGTCAGTGGTAGCTCGAAAGGCTTGGTCAGCCTCGGATACAGTGGAACCAACTCCGAGGAGACCTGGCAAGTTCATCACAGCACCCCATGATAAGCAGTTCCTTACCAAAGGTGTTCCTGTTGATGCCATGGTGGTAGCAGCAGCCACCAAAAAAGAGTTAGCGGAAACCTCTTCATCACTCCATCCTCCTAACAAGGAGTCTAGGACCATGGACAGATACGGGAAGTGAATGTTTGCTTCAGCGACCTTTTCTATGAGGTCACTGAACTACTTATGCCATTTTACCCGGCTTCAGAGGGATCTCCTTAAAGAGTTTGGAGATACCCTTCAAGATCATCAGCTGAGGGGGCTCAAGCTAAAGTGGCTTCCCAGCTGGCTACCCTTAATTCTGTAGTCAGCTCCTCCATGAGGCTCATTTCCTATGCAGCTGATGGTTAGAGTAGAGCTGCAGGTATGGGTGTGGCCCTTAGCAGGCATGCATGGATGCGGCTGTGTAATTTTGCGGAATCCTTTTGAGCACCATTCACCAACACCTCCTTTGATGGTTCCTTTCTTTTTGGACCACAGGTGAAAGACACTTTGATTAGGTGTGAGCAAGAAGGCAAGACTCTCTCTGCCGTGGGAGTCCATTTTTCCACTCCTTCTAGACCATAACCCAAGGGTCAGAAGAGTGGCAAAATGTGGTTCCGGAAACCCCAGGGAGCCTCGCCTGACACATGTAGCAATTTTTCCTCCAGGGGCAGAGGGGAAAACAACAGCAACAGATGCTGCCCTCATGACAGAGAGGGTCCGCAGAACCAGGGCAACAGAGAATCCTTCTCTGAGAAGCCCTTTCAGCATCCCTGAAGGGTTGCCTGGCTGCCTGCCTCTGGAGGCAGTCGGGGGAAGACTTTCACTGTACCCAAAAGCCTGGCAAAATTTAACACAAGACAAATGGGTACGGCCAATTATATCCGGAGGTTACAAAATTCCCTTCTCTCTACCCCCCTTACCATCAAGCAAATCCCTTCCAGATGTTCCACTCAATCTGAGGGACCAAGCAGTCATAGAAGTTTCAAAACTGCTAGAAAAAAGAGTCATTCAAGACGTCCCGGCAGACCAACATGGATCCGGAACTTACTCAAGGTTCTTTTTGGTACCCAAAAAGACAGGGGACTGGAGACCAGTTCTGCATCTCAGCAGACTAAACAAGTCTGTTCAAAGAACAAAGTTTCAGATGGTCACACTACAGTCCATTCTACCCTTTCTGGGTCAGGAGAATTGGATGTGCTCCATAGATCTTCAGGATGCGTACTACCACATCAAAATGGACAGGCGCTCCAGGAGATTCCTTCACTTCTGGCTGGGAGCCAGTCATTACCAGTTCAGAGCTCTGCTCTTTGGTCTCACCACAGCCCCCAGGGGGTTCACCAAATGTATGGCAGTGGTCACAGCTCACCTGAGACGTCAAGGATTCCAGGTGTTTCCATATCTAGATGACTGGCTCCTCACTGCTACTACCAGGCATCAACTTCTGCAAGCCAAGGACTACACAATCTGCTCCCAGCTAGGCATTACAATAAACTTCGAAAAATCTGCCTTGTTGCCCTGTCAATCTATCACCTATATAGGAGCAGACTTAGACACAAGGAACATGTCCACAAGGCTACCTCCAGAAAGGTTGTCTACAATTCGCCAGCAAATACAAATTATAATGCAGAGCAAGAGGATCCAAGTCAGGTTCATCCTTCAAACTCTGGGTTCCATGGCAGCATCAATTCTTCTAATCCCACTGGCCCGCTTTCACATAAGGATCCTTCAATGGCTTCTGTTCACACAGTGATCTTTCCAACAGCTGCCCATGTCTCACATGATCATGATTACAGAAGCATGCAAAAAGCACCTTTCCTGGTGGATGTTCTCCCCACTAGTGACTCAGGGCAGACCCTTCATTCAGCCCCCTCTGGTTGCCACAGTGACCACAGACGCCTCCCTGATAGGGTGGGGGGGGGGAATTATCAGAACAGGACAGTCCAAGGCACTTGGCAGCCTCACGAGTACCACCTGCATATAAACGTCCTGGAAATGAGAGCCGTGCTCCTAGCGTTGCAAGCTCTTCAAGACTCTCTCCCTTCTGGGACCATTGCAATTCAAACAGACAACATGTCAGTGGTGTGGTACATCAACAAGCAGGGCGGAACCAGGTCCTACCCCCTATGTCGAGAAGCACTCAGACTCTGGCAGAGGGTGATTTCCTCCCAACGATTTCTGATTGCGACGCACATCCCTGGGAGGTCCAACGTCATAGCAGACAGGCTCAGCAGAGCTATTCTCATGCCTCATGAGTGGTCTCTGAATCAGGTAGTTGCGGATCTGATCTTCCGCAAATGGGGAGAGCCTTGCTGCGATCTTTTTGCCACCCCCTTCAACAGCAAATGCAGCAAATACTTATCCCTTCTTCCACTTCCAGGTCACACACCCAGAGACACTCTAGCCCACGATTGGCCTCAGGGACTTCTTTATGCCTTCCCTCCATTCCCCCTGATACCGAAACTCATACAGAAAGCAATATCGTTGGGTTGCAAAATTATACTCATTGCCCCCCTACTGGCCTCGACAGATATGGTTTCCGTTCCTGCACCATTACCTTCTCGATCAGCCCTGAACTCTGCATCCGATTCCAGACCTACTGATTCATCAATCAGGCGGGCTGCATCAATCTCTCCAAACACTACAGCTCACAGCTTGGTTGCTCCACTTCCAACCTTAGCCAGGCTTCCCAGCATTTCCCTGGCCGTGCGTGAGATTATTGTCTCCTCCACAAGTCCACAACTAGAAAGACTTATGCTAGCAAATGGAAACGTTTTTCTTGTTGGGCAGAGGCTAGGAACGTAGATCCTTTTTCAGCCCCAGTCCATGAAATTTTGGAGTTCCTAGCACAACTTTTTCATTCTGGGTCCGCTTCTGCTACAATCGGGGTTCAATTGGTGGCCATTTCTAACTTTCATGTTGGGTTGTCTAATTCAAACATTATGTCTCATAAGCTCTGTAAAGCCTTTTTAAGAGGGACTACTCTCCTTAGAACTCCAGTGAGAGACCCCCCTTCTCCTTGGGACCTTAATTTGGTACTAACCTTCTTAATTATGCCCCCCTTTGAACCTGCAGCATCCTGCTCCATTAAGTTTCTATCTTGGAAAACACTTTTTCTGCTAGCTATTACTTCAGTGAGACACGTCTCTGAACTTCAAGCACTATGTGTTCGTCCTCCATACTTGGTTTTTCATAAGGACAGGGTTGCTCTGAGGACTAATCCCTTGTTCCTTCCGAAAGTCTGTTCAGAAAACAATTTAAACCAATCTATAGACCTTCCTGTGTTTTTCCCTAACCACACCAACAAGGCAGAATACAAATTACACCAATTGGATGCTCATAGACAATTGTGTTTTTACATGCATATGACTAAGAATATAAGGAAGTCGGACCAACTATTCCTTTCATACGCTCTAGGCAAACAAGATCTCCCAGTTTCCAAAGTGACCTTATCCAGGTGGTTGTCTCACGTTATTACTTTCATTTATCAATTGAGGAACAAAGAGTTGCCTATCAAAGCAAAAGGTCATTCTACTAGGGCTTTGGCCACCTCTGTAGCCTTCCAATCTAGGTTGCCCATGGATTCTATCTGTGCAGCTGCTACATGGGCAAATACTCATACCTTTATTTCTCATTACAAGCTAGATATGGTCTCCAGGAGCAGAGCTGACTTTGGTTCCACTGTTCTGAAGAGTCTGTTTCAATGAGCCACCCAGGATTGTAGGTGCTAGGGACGCTGTCCCAACCAGCAAGAACAAAGGTGAGATAGACAACTTAACATAAAGAAGTTATGTACCTACCATAACGTTCCATGTTAGTTGTCTTCATCTCGCCTTCTTTCTTGCGTCCCACCCTCCGTCCCCTTGTCCTATTGGATCGAGAGGAGTTTTGGTTTCACTGGCTGAGTGTTCTCTGGTTTGTTTCCTCTACTGACTTAGAGAGTATGACAGGTATGCTCAACCTGTTTGTTTGGACAGTTTGTTTCTCTGGCTATGTCTAGGGTCTGGGGTTAGCTATTACAAACGAGATCTGGGTAGCTAGCGCTAGGCATCATGGGATAAGGGGTAGCCTCGAGCCAGTAAACGGCTCTCGAGCTATAGAAGATGGCGGAGTCTGAGCCAAGGATTGGCTCCGATCCCAACCAGCAAGAAAGAAGGTGAGATGAAGACAACTGACATGGAACGTTATGATAGGTACATAACTTCTTTTTTTCCTTTAATGGAAAGCTAAAGGGACAGTCAATATCTAAACAAATCATTTCCAGATGGCTGTCTTAGGCTATTCAATGTTGTTATTATCACCATGACAAAAGCCTTCTTCAGAAAGTCAAATTTAATTCTACCAGCAGGTTGACTGCTTCTGAAACTGGTTGTAAAATGGTGAATTCTAGGTCTATCCTAGAGGCAGCTACTTTGTCTGTCCTCAGTGCACACTTTTTCCAGGCACTGTAAGTTAGACTCGGTTTCCAGAATTAGAACAAGTTTTGCTAAAATTATTCTACAAGGTCTTCTAAATTCTGATTCTTCTCCATCCACCCTTTCTTCCTTCTTCTTCTTCTTCTTTCAACTTTTCCTGGTTAGGGGTTGCCACAGCGGATCACCTATCCGCTCATGATTGGCAGTGGAGTTTTTACAGTGTCAAGTTGCCAGCCCCGCACCCAACCTTCCACAGAAGGCACACATATGCACGCACTCATGCCTAGGGCTGATTTAGAGTGTCCAATCCATTTACAGCATGTCTTTGGGATGTGGGAGGAAACCGTAGCACCCAGAGGAAGCCCACACTACCAGAGGGAGGACATGCCGACTCCGCACAGAAGGCACCCCAGCCAAGGATCGAACCAAAGAACCTCTTGCTGTAAGGCAAACACTTTTAACTGCAAACAAATCAGTTATATGATACACAAAACCTTTTCAGCTGTGAACCAAATCAAAGACAGCCACAGTGACAATGCATACAATATTAACATACTATTATAATGAACATTCATCTAGCATAACAACGTTTACATGTTCCTTAGGTACACACAGTAAAATGAATATCACAACACTGCAAGTATCTTTAAATATTTATGGTGATATTTTACAGAGAAGGAACTTGGCAGGATAGGATCACATGTATACAGTGCTCATTAGGATACTTAGAGATAAGTATTTAAGTCAGTCAACTACTGTGAGATATGTACATCCCACTCATGCAAAGACATACTGTTTTGATTTTATAATTTTGAGCTGATAGCTTAAATTCTATAATAATTTGCACTTTTATGTGGGCATGCTATAATGTTCAATTTGCTTTAAATATGTGAACAAGCAGGGTGACTACTACAATTTATTAAATGTATGATGCAAATTTGATTTATAAGAGCTTCTTACACTACTGCAGAAGTTAAGTCTACGTTGGCAGAGATGCATTGGTAAAGTCACTATTGTGGTACTGTCGTTAAGAAAAAATTAGTGAATTTATCCAGTCTTATATATAACAATGTATACTTATTTTCTTCAATCAAGTGTTATTTTAATTCTTCCCTGAATGCAGCACAGTACTTCACATTTATTACAACCTCTGGAAGTCGGTTCCAAGCTGCTGAGGCAATCCTCTTTAAAGCCCTCTAACCTATGTATAGAATGTGTGTGTGTGTGTGTGTGTGTGTGTGTGTGTGTGTGTGTGTGTGTGTGTGTGTGTGTGTGTGTGTGTGTGTGTGTGTGTGTGTGTGTGTGTGTGTGTGTGTGTGTGTGTGTGTGTGTGTGTGTGTGTGTGTGTGTATGTATATATATATATATATATATATATATATATATATATGCATGAGTCTACCTGATAACGCCGAAAGCTGAGAAGAATGACAACGAGATAACCGACACCGGAAGATCAACAATGGAGAAGACCAAAAGTTGAAAATCCTGACGCTGAGAACACCGACATGTTAAGGCAAGTGTGTGATAGGGACGGACGTTAGGGTCAGGGTGCGGGTAAGGTAAGTGTGTGATAGTGACAGACTTAAGGGTTAGGGGCGGATTAAGTGAGTTAGGTTTAGGGTGCGGGTAAGGTAAGTGTGCAATAGTGACAGACTTAAGGGTTAGGGGCGGATTAAGTGAGTTAGGGTTAGGGTGTGGGGTAAGGTAAGTGTGCGATAGTGACAGACCTTAGAGTTAGGGTTTGGGTTAAGGTTAGTGCATAGATAGTTGTGTATGTAAGGTTTAGTGTAGGTTTGTAAGGTTGTTGGTGTGCTTGTGTTGTGTGTGTGTTTTTCAGAACAGGTATTTGTTTCGTTGATTGTCGGGATTATGGTTTGTTGGGCATGTGAAGTTTCGTATTTTTGAACTTTCGGTTTTGTGGTGTCAGTGATTTCGTTGTCGGTGTTTTGGCATGTCGGTGTTATCAGGTAGACCCATATATATAAATATATATATATATATATATATATATATATATATATATATATATATATATATATATATATATATATATATATATATATATATATATATAGATATATATATATATATATATATATATATATATATATATATATATATATATATATATATATAGCGTGCATACGAGATTCATGTCACTACAGTTTTGGGCACATCAAATATCTTGGACATCATACATCAATGCATCTGAATAAGAGAAAGTCCTAGAACACAAAAGCCAGCAAGCAGGCTACAAAGTGGGAAACTGGAAAATGATCACAAAACACTGTGGCAGGTTGTACTAGATAAAACAAAGTGAAATCACTAAAATGTACTTTTGCAAATGGCTATGCTCCCTCCATCCCCTCCACCCCATGTGCCTTACTTAACTGCACAACCACAAGGCAGTATGAAATGCCACAAACTGTATTATTTGGAGACAGTACAAGTGATTTGTTAGAACTGCATTTAGACATCTGGAAGCAGTTAACAGTTAGGCAATCAATACACTTGACCGACGAAGGCTGTCTCTTTGATTTGCTCAACAAGATAAAATTAAACATTCACTGAAAACATATTAGCAAAATGGAATGTGAATTCTAGCATGAGGATGAGTGACAGTGCAGTCTTTTCAATGATACTGTGAAACAGGTGGTGATTAAAAAGTAGACAGATACAAAGATGTGGTGGCATATAAGTCAAGAGGGACTACACATGAGATTTCCTCTGTCAAAATAACCTAAATGGTTTTGCAACTGGATGTTAAGAAGGTTACAGACAACTTAAAAGTGACAAAAGTTGAACCATGAATGCCTGTTTAATGGGTTTTTCAGATGTGGCCATAGGTGATGAAGAAAAAATCTGCAGCAATAGCAAAAAGCCACGTGTTCTATTCAGCGCCACTTAATGAATATCAAAGAAAAGCAAATCAACACGGTCTGACAAAATAAAACAGAATTCGATTACAATAAAGAACAAAATGAGAATGGTGAACAGGAAAATATATGGTGTTTTGGAAGCAGGAGAAAAGTTAGATTTGGTGAACTACATCAAAAGTAAGGTGCCAAAATGGACATGGTTTCCTAAGAAATCCACAAAAGCACAGCACAAACTTTTCCATACAGTTATGACTATACTGCACAGTGATCTAATGAAGAACATAGTACAGTTGCATAAATTAACTTGCTGTAAGAGTAGATGTTCATATAGATCACTGTTGCAGTATTAGTACCTTCCCACCATCCCCTTTTCTTTCCTTTGTATTCTTCCCAGGCTGAGATGGGGTAACCTTGTTTTTTTCTGACATGACATTCTCTACTGGATTTGACTAAATTGTTGTAGAGCTTCAGGCTTTATCATTCCTTTTAGGCAAGAGTGCTGTTATTTTTAGCATGTCAGTATGTCCCTCTTTCACTACCACATAATCTCATCCTTAGAGCAGATGTATGGTGTATGAGGAAGGCACCCAAAGCTTTGCAGACTGGTTGGACATCCAATATCCTTGGCAGGATATGTCCTATATGGTTAAGGCTCCTGCAACAGTGATCTATTCAAATATCTACTGTTATGCTAAGTTAATTTATACAACTGTACTTTCCTTTCTTGTTAGTATTACATTCTGTGAATAGTTAAATTTTCTTTCTTAACCAGATCCTATTCATTCAGTCCATCCAATCCAACTCTGCAATCCACTGCTTGGCTCTGATCCAGCAAATTTAGTGCTCCAGCCACAAGCCCTTTAAAAATCAAAAACATAACTTTGCATTTTTTAAACGACAAGGCACTTAAAATACTATGTACAAATTAATCAATACTCAAGTACAAAGTGTATGTTTCTGCAACTTTCATTTACAGAATTTTGAATAATCAGGCTTATATATTAAAGTTTATTCTGACTAATTGTGAAAACATGAAGAATGTTTTGTCTGTACTTTCCTCTTATGAGAAAAAAATCTGTCTTAAATAATTTAGTATCCAATATTGTCCTTTTTCATCTGATTCAACCTTTGGGTTATCAGATCTGATCAGATCCAATTTTGGCATCTTTTAAAAGCTGTGGATCCAGTGCTCTGACTCCTCCCATACACATAATTCCCTGTATTTCCCCAAATTACCTCTCGTCTCATTTACCCCCTGATCAGAAGGATGTGTTTTCGAGGGCTCTGACTAGAACTAAGCATTTTATTATTTCCGTATTTTTCCTGTAATAGCTTTGTCTATACAGTTTTTTGTTTTCTGTATGATTTTCCCTTCCTTTTATATCCCTCCCTGAGTAAAAAAAAATTAGTTATCTGTCTTCTGTTGTTGCTGTTTACCATTCATGTCTTCTTTTGTTGTTTTTCATAAATAGGGTATTTTCTGCCCTTTATGTTAGTGTAGTTAACCTTGTTGTATCTGGTTGATCTTTCTTGGATTTGGAGGATAGGACTTTTGTCATGGCTGACAAGGTTCAAGGCTTCAAGTGTATGGCCTGCGGCCATAAGATTGCACTGCAGGACCCCAACTTCTTTTTGTTTTTACTGCTTTGGAGCCTCCTATTTGCAAGTAGAGTGTGAGGCCTTTGCCTTTTTTAGTGGAAGAGCGTTGTAAGGGCACAGGGACAAGCTGGTACTTAAAGGTATAACTTTTACCCAAGTGGGAACCCCTTTGCTACCATTGCTTCTGCAACCATCTCCTTCTGCTTCTCTAGCAAAAAGACTGGATAAACTGAAAGCCCCCAGAGAGAGAGAGAGAGAGAGAGAGTCAGAGAGGGAGAGAAAAGTTAAAAGAGAGGGAAAAGTACAAGGAAAACAATTCAGCTTATAGTCCAACACCTATAATTTGGAGACAGGAAGATCTGATTGTCAGTGAGATCCATCCCCCATTGCCTCCTTCTCGATTCTCACTGGAACTGGTGAACCCTTCACTCCATTGCCCATTTCTACAGGTGTTCTTCAAGACCACCATCAGTGGCTTGAGGTCTTTTTGGTCATCAAGAATCCTTACTGTAGAAGATTATGTCAGGATGATACAAAGGTTCCTCCAGAGGCAGATCCAACAAGGAGTTCTCCCAGTGCCATCCCCATTGAGCACCCCAGGTACAGGTCCAGCTAGCCCTCCACTGCTTTCTCCTATTCTGGTCTGAACTTTGGATCTGATGCCCATGGGACTAAACCCCCCCAATACACCCCCTTTGGAACTGACAATCATATTGACTTTGACTGTATCCCATACACTTGAGTCCAGTTTTACCCAATCAGGATGAGTCTTGGAGCTGAAGCCTCTGTGTCAGGACTTGGAGGATTGAGTCAACTCTGAAATTATTGGATCCATCCCTTTCCCTCAGATCTTCAGCACTCAGCAGATTGCACCATAGGTTCATAGGTTCATAGGTAGGTACTAGGCTATCGGCCCAAGGGCCTAAGTAAGCCTAGCCAACAAGGTTCCCTGGCTTACGCCACCCAAGAAAGTTATTTTCCTGTGCTCCTGTCAAGCAGAGCCGCAGAAGTAATCCCCTGGGTGTATTTCCTATTTCCCATCCACTCATCAATATTTTTCTAGAAGAGTGCTAAGGAGTAACTTTGCTTGACATAGATGAGTAGCTTGTTCCAGAGTATGGGAAGTCTCTGGGACAGGAATCTATCCCTCCAGCATGTCCTGTTTGTTGTGGTGAAAAGTTTTAGGTCCCTAGAGCGTGTAGCTCAGAGGGATTGGGATTTCTTTAGGTGTAGCATGTCCAACAGCTCTGGCTTTGACATAGCTTTATATGTTAAGCAGAGATCACCTTGGAGTAGGCGATATGCTATGGAGTAAAGCTGGAGGTTTTTTTGAGATGGTCAGTGTAGGGCATCTGTTCGAGGCCAGTAATCCTCTTTGTGAGATACGTCTGTGGCCTTTCCAGCTGCTGCAGAGGTCTTGCGAAGTACATTCCAAAAGGGGAGGGGGTCTAAGGAGTGTTGAGGAGGAGGCAATGGGGGATGGATCTCACTGACAATCAGTGAGGTGTGCCATGTAGAAGGATTTCCTGACTACTGTGATGATATAATTATCAAAGGAGAGACTACTGTCAACTGGGTCCCAAGGTCTCATCACATATTTGGCATTAAGTAGACTGCCACCTATGTGGTAGTTCATGGGTACAGAGTTTTTACCAAAGGGGATGACCATGCACATTTTGGCACTGAGCTTGAGGCCATGGCTCTGACACCAGGCATCTGTCTGAGTGAGGCCCTTCTGTAGGATGTCCACATCATTTGGGAACTCAACTATGGCTCCTAATTTGCAGTTATCTGTGAACTTCATTAGCCAAAGGCCTTCAGTGTTAGCCTGTACTTCAGAGAAGTAGATACCAAACAGGAGAGGTCTCAGGACTGCACCCTGTGGTACTCCACTTGTCACTGATTTGAAGTCAGATTTGGAGTATGCAACTTTTACAGTGTGGGGTCTGTCAGTGAGCCATTTGGCAACCCATGTTGTGACATAGGGATTTATACCTAGTTTAGTGAGTTTAGCTATAATTCCAGAATGGCGGATGGTGTTGAAAGCCTTGGTGAGGTCAAGATAGGCTTTGTGAACCACCTTACCCTCGTCTATGGCTTTGGTGATTGCCTCAAAGAAGTCGATCAGGTTCAGGAGATATGATCTGCCTTTCACAAATCCAAACTGGGTGGAGTCCAGAGTTTGGAGGTTACCAATGTCTTTGTTTATGAGTTCCGTAATGATATGTTCCATGGCCTTACAGACCAGGCTCGTCAGGCTAATAGGGCGATAGTTCCCGGGATCAGTGGTGGCTCCCCCTTTGTGGAGTGGGATAACTGTTGCTGTGCACCATTCAGTGGGCACACAGCCTGATGTGAGGCTATGATTGAACATGGTGCTTAGTTGGGGACCCAGTTCGTTCTAAAGTTCGTGTAAAACACAGCCTGGGATGTTGTCTGGTCCTATGGATGCTGGGTTTTTGGCTTTAGAGAGTGCAGCTTTTACCTGCGTAGTTGGGATTACAGGGGCTCTGCATTTTTCCTGTATAGATAAGGGGCCTTTAGAGGATGAGAGGGGGGTAAAGTTAGCACTGAACCTATCTGCCAGGATGTTGGCAATATCAGTTGGTTTTGTCATTTTTCTGCCATTGTGCTGTAACTCAGAGCAGATCTGAGTGCTGCCATTGAGATTCGTGACATAGCTATAGAATGTTTTGTGGTTTTCCCTAGAATCAGTGACAATTTTGTTTTCATAGCTTGCTTTGGGAAGATCTTATAAGGGATGTCAGCTTCTTACTGAGGCTGACCAGTGAGCTCCTCCACTCATGGGATTTTACTCTTTTGCAACAGGTTTTTCCTTCTGTTGTAGAGTTTGTTTATGGCAGGGGACCACCAGACTAGCTTCCTTTTTTTGGAGGATAGCATCTTAGTTCTGTTTGGGATAGCACGATCCATACACTCGTGTAAGTGCTTATAGAGGGCATTTATGTAGGATTCAGCAGTCTTAACTGTATTGTCCATCTGCATGAGTGTCATGAAGTTCCCCACTTCTGTCTTAAGAAGCATGACGTTGGCTTTGTAGAAATTTTTTTACCATGGTTTCCTTAATTGGGGGTGGGGGTGGGATGTGGATATCTAGGGTGATTAGCTTATGGTCGGATCTGACCAGTGAGGAGTTGACTTCAGGTGTGGAACACCAGTCACTCATGCTGGTAATGACTAGGTCTAGGATATTGTTGTCCCTGGTTGGGGTGTGGATAAGTTGATCCAGGGCATTGGAATTTATGAATTCCAGAAAGCGTTGAGCAAAGGAGTGGGTCCATGAGTAGTTTTCCCAGTTAATGGTGGGGTAGTTGAAATCACCCATTATTAGGGTGTTTGGTTGAACCCTAATATTTTCCAGTATATCAAGAAAAGAGGAGTGGAAATCCTGGGGCATGGTGGGGGATCTGTAGCAAGCTACAGTTTGGATTGCAGTTTTGCCCAGAGTTAGTTGAAACTGGTTAACCTTGGATACATTATGCTGAGCAACTAGCCTGGGGGTGTGGATATCCTTAATGAATATGGATACACCTCTGCCTTTGGTGTTCCAGTCCAGGTTACATGGCCGAAAAGTGTGGCATGAGTGATAGCCTGGTAATGCAGGGGTGCTGTCTGGAGCCATGAACCAGGTCTCAGTCACTGCACAGATATCGATGTTCTCCATTTTAAGGAGTGCCTCGAGGGAGTGCATTTAGAGATTTAGACTTCTCGCCTTGAGTAGCATTACTCTCAGTTTTTGCTTGCCTGTTCCTGTTATGGTGGTGAATTTGTCATTTGAACCTTGCCTGCAAAATGCACTATAGGGGTGGCAAGAGCCTTAGCCAGTATCCGGAATCCCAGGGGTGACAGGTGCAGGCCATCTCTGGCAAAGCATCGTGGTCTGTTGATCATGTCGTCCCAGGCATACAAATACTGGATTCCCTTAGAATGACACCAGAAGCTTAGCCAATTGTTGAAGTCAATCATTTTGTCCTTGTACTGTGGCATCATTCTGGTGATGGCAGGATGATACTCAGGGCTAGGGTCATACCTGCCTGGGCTGCAAGTTCGGAGAGCTCTTCCATGTCTCTTTTCATGTAGTCCAGGGAAGTACGTCTCAGGTCATTCACACCAACATGGACAATGACAGAGTCATATTTGTAGTTGTTGTGGAGTGACCTGAGTGCGTGGGTTATGTGACGGATCCTGGCACCCAACAGGCAGCTGACGGTAACCTTCTCCTTGTTTAGCCTGGTGAGTGGGACATCAGTGTGCCTGACTATAGAGTCACCTATGAGTAGTGTGTTGGGTACATTGTTTTGCCTTATGGGCTGTGGTTGAGTGGCACGCTGAGTCTGTGGGCTATGTGTCATTTGGGTTGTGTTGGGGGGTGGAGGTTGCTTGCATTTCTGCTTTGGAGGTCTCTGTTGCTTGAGCAGATTATTATTGAGAGTCTCCATGAATGTTTTTGTGTTTCTATGTATAGATTTTGGTGGTGTAGGTTTAGTAGAACTATGTGATGAGTGTGGTGTGGTGAAACTGTTTACCTTCTCCTCTTGGCTGTCAAGTTCAGTCTTGGCTGGAAAGAGCTTTACCTCCAGTTTGGCTAGATAAGTGCATCTCTTACAGGTTGTAGTGTTGGGTGGTAGGAGGAAAGGGTTGTCTGTGTACATGAGGCAATTGCTGCATTGCCCCAAGATGCCCAGATTCATCAGATAGACAGGAGAGAACACTGGGAGCCGACCCTTGGACATGCCGGAATAAAAAAATATTTTCCTCTAGACAAGTGAGTACAAGAGCTGTTTTTTCCCTAAGCAAGTGAGGAAAGTACAAGAACTGTTTTCCTCTAGGTAACGAGGAAGGCTGAGTGCTATGGTAATTTGTAGCTTATTTAGTGCTTACAACAAGTTCTGAACAAGTGCTGAACACGAATAAGCAAATTCAAGTGCTAAAACTAAGAATCTGTATCTGAACTAGACTAGTTACAGGAAAGAACAAGTGCAAATGCAGGCTTTTAAATCAGAAAGTTGAAAGAGATGGAAAAAATTGCCCAAATGGCCAATAACTACAATTTCTGGGCCAGAAACCACTCTTTATGTGGTAGATAGTTTACCTAGTGCTGACCCATTGTCAGCCTTGGAGACGAGTTGGATTAGACTGAAGGATATTCCATTTATTTCTTGTTTAGATTGGAGGAGTGGTTCTTCAGCTTCAGTTGTGGCCTCAGCCTTTAATGCATTTGAATAGGTTCTCTCCAGGGCAAGAGAAGAGGTGTCTGTCCAGTGCTCAGTTCCATCCCAACCCTTGTTGGATACAGCTTCTGACTTCACACATCCAGATTGGCAGGGACAGTCAGCTTCATACAGCCCTGGGTTTACTCACCACTTGAGTTACCTGTCTCATTCTGACCCTCCCAGAAGCCCAAATGACACAGGGTGCTAGGAAACATATGTGTAAGATGAGACATTTGGACTCCTCCCCAGTGTCAGTCACAGAATACACATACTTGGATGATAGTAAAGGGTCCACATGATCCTCTGGAAGATGTCATCTTTGGTGACATTCTGAAGTTGATGAAACAGGCAGGGGACTGGTCCACTGATGCATCCTTCCCTGAGGAGTCTGTATTTCTCAAGACTTTTTGGGGCTGGTTCTTCTACTTCATGGGTGGTACTGCCCTCTGATGCACTCATAGACCTGGCAGCTCAGTAGGCTTGTAAAGATCCTGATGTGGTGGAGCCAATTCCTAAGAAATCAGATAAAATCTTGGTCACCACAGTGGACAGAGGACATGGGAGCAAGGGTCCCCCAGTAGAATCCATGGTTGTGGTGGTGGCCACAAAGAATGAACTCTGGGAAGTAGGTACATCTGTCTACCCTCTAACAGGGAGTCCTAGGCATTGGACAGGTTTGTGAAACAGACATATGCATCAATGACATTTTGCACTTACAGAGCTGAACTACCTTGCCCATATCACACATTTCCAGAGGGACTTGACCAAGGAGCTCTCCAATTCTCTTGCAGGTAACCTACCATCAGGCATCCAGAAAATAGTGTAGTCCCATTTATCCTCCAGTCAGTGTCCACTGTACCCACGTGTCTGCTTTTAAATGTAGCTGACGGCCAGAGCAGCAGGCAGGCATCAACATAGCAACCAGCGGAATTGTTTGAAAGCAATTATGTGACTTTGTGGAAGGCTACAAGATGACCTTCCTTAGTACCCCTTTTGATGATTTGACACTTTTTGGACCAAAGTTAAGGAGACCCTCACCAGGAATGAGCAAGATGACAAAACCTTGTCTGCCACTGGAATCAACTTCACCACCCTGCAGAGGACCTTTTCCAGGAACCAGAGGCAGGGGGAGAAGATGTGGTTCAGAAAATCTTAGGGTTTTTACAAAGACAGTCCTGGGAACAGACCCTTCTGAGGCAGTGGGGGGACTTCAATGGAATGTGGCCCTAGAGGCAGAGGCAGGTCACAGAATCAGGGATTTCATGGTCCCTTCACTGAGACATTCTATCAGCTCTTCTGAGGGGTTGCCCAGTGTTGCACTCTAGAGTCAGTTGGAGGGGGGGGGATTATCACTGCACCCTCAAGTCTAGCAGGCCATCACACAAGACACATGAGTGCTGAAGGTAGTCAGCATAGAGTACACTATTCCATTTTCTTTATCTCTTAAGAAAAAGGAGGAAGATTCTTGACGTACTACCCAGTCGAATGGAATCCACAACAGTAAAAGTATCTAATCTGCTGGAAAAAAGAGTTGTCCAGTGTGTCCTCCCAGACCAAATAGAATCTGCAGTCTATCCCTGGTTCTTTTTAGTTCCAGAAATACTTCAGGACAATTTTGGACTTAAGCCACCTAAATCAGTTTGGAAAACAGATGAAGTTCTGGATGGTCATGGTGCAGTCCATTCTACTTCTGTCAAGGAAGGATGTTTGGATGTGCTCTATTGATCTCCTGGATTCCTACTATCATGCCAAGATAGCAAGGCATTCCAGAAGATGTCTCATTTTCCAGCTGGAAGCCAATCATTTCCAGTTCAGAGCACTGCCATTTGGTATCGCTACAGCTCCCCTGGGTGTCCACAAAGTCATGGCAGATATGATGTTGCTAGGGTTCCAGGTGTTCCCATACCTATATGAATGGTTCCTCACCCTTCAACCAAGTATCTTTCAGTCCAGCAATAGAATTTCTTGCTACAACTTGCAGAGAAATTGAGATTTACAGTCAATTATGCAGAGTCATTTGACACCTACACAAGAGACTGAGTTCATCAAATGCCTCCTCAATATGATTACTCAAATAGCCAAACTCCCCACTTTAGAGTTTCATTCCTACATTAGGTAGCTGTTCTAGTTCTTCAGCATCCCTCTCTTCCATGAGACTCATCTTCCGGCTGTTAGAGTTAATTGCTTCAGCAATCACCTAAGTTCTCCTAGCCAAGTAATACTTGAGAGTTCTTCAATGGACCTATAAGTACAATGGACACATCCTCTATGTATTCAGATTTGCAAAAATAACATCAGGTGGTGGTTAACCTCCTCAGTAGTCATGGAGGGTTGACCATTTGTCCTGTCTACTGCTATTGCCACAGCAACCACAGATGCTTCCCTCCTGGGGTGGGAGGTGCATTTCAAATGGAAGATGGTCCAAGGGTCTTGGTCACACATAGAGGCCAGTCTTCTCCTAGTGTTGTAGGCTTTTTCAGGACTTTCTCCTCAGGAGTGTGATTTCCATACAGACAGACAACATGGCAGTAATCTGGTGTATCAGCAAGCAAGGGGTGACCCGCTCTTATCCACTTTGCCGTGAGGTCATGAGAGTGTGGCAATGAGTGGTATCTTCCTGCATCTTTCTCATGTCAACGTGTATCCCAGTAGACCTAGGTCATGGTCAAATATGGAGCTAGGCAGAATAATGAACCAGGGTTCACCTCTCCCTCTGCAACTAATTCAGTGAACTATTATTTGGCTGTCTCTCCTCAGTTACCATAAACACTGTTCAAAATCTCAGTGTGCATACTGTTTTATTCTTTACTTTTACAGTGCTTACAGAGATTTGATTTCAAATGTTTTTTTTTTTCAAATGTTATAGCATAAACACTTTTGCTTTTTGCTAAGGAAAACAAAACTAAATAGTCTCACATTGAAAACAGATTTAGCATGAGCAACAGTAAACTTCTCTTCCCTTGAAACTCACATTGATTGAAAATGCATCTGGCGTGACAGATTATGTGGACTTTTGGATTCAGTTTAGAAGCTCGAAATACTGAAATATCGAAATTCAGTATTTTGAGCCCATTAAGTGGAATCCTGAGAAGAGCAAAAGCTCAGAAGCGCAAAATTCAAAACCTCAAATACCGGAGGTTTTGAATTTCGCGCTTTTGAGGTTTCGCTATGGTTATGGATTCAGGTAAGTGTGTGTGTGTGTGTGTGTTAAGGGTTTTGGGTAGAGGCTGTGGTGTGTGTCAGTGTGTTTTGTTGCTGTGATGTGTTTGTGCGTGGAGAATGTAACTTGTGTGGTGGTGTTTTGTGTGTGTTTGCATGTAGTGCGACCTCGGAGTGAGAATATTTAAGTGGGGAGCTGTGGGGGGTGCAGGGGGGCTTGCCCCCCTGATTTTATGTAGTAGAGCTTGTGTTTGTTTGTGGGGAGGGAGGTGTGTGTTTGTGTGTGTGTGGAGTAGAAGCGCAAAATTCAGAATCTCCAGTGTATGAGATTTTGAATTTCACGATTCTGAGTTTTCGTGGTTTTAAATTTTCGAGTTTATAGCTTCTAAATACTGAATTTTGACATTTCAGTATTTCGAGTATATAAAGTGAAGCCATACATTTACATCCACAGACACCTCCAAACCCAGCAATTATAGCTACATTGTTGAGTACATCTTCCCAGATGCCATTGTCAGAAAAATTAATAATAATGACCAGTGTCACACATTTCAAATTTGTTTCACATAAACACACAGTAGCCAAAGTATTCCAGCTTAATTCTCCCTCTCTCTCACCCCCACACACATTAAGGAGCACTAGCATTATACCATAAGATCCAGCCATGTGTAATGCATTTTAAATATGAGTATTTATAAGAACATAAGAAATAACCACCACCTAATAACTAACGTATGCTAAGTCAATATACACAATCTCTGCAGAAGTAAAATTCATCTGAAGAGTGCTATTACTAATGCAGAGATTGCTACTGGCAAACAACTTTGCATTTAAGTGTTTCATCAATAAATGCGGTGCCTGTTGCCCTTGAAGAATAAATTGCCTGTGTTGCATTACAACATAGTATGCCAGTGATATTGCCCAAACATTTCCTGAACTAGGTCAGTTTTGCAATAGTAAATGTCTGGCAAACAATGAGAACACATTCATGGTTGCTATGCATGTAGTCTTGGAGATCATTAAGGAGCCTAGCACAAATTCCCAATTGCTCCAGAGCATTGTCTGGTTAAATGACATGTTCAATGTCACACAGTAGGTAAACGATGGCAGAAAGATTTAAACCCTGCACCATTGCCACAGGAAGCAGCTCATTAACAAGTTGGAGATTTAGTCCTTGGTGCTAACTGCCAGACTAACAGTTTTTAACTAAATGCAGAAATCCTTTACAATCTGATCTTGTACAGAAGATGGCATCAAAATAATATACAACAATGGCTACATAAGGAATACTGAAGATCATACATTTCTGATCATCACTAAACAATGCAGGCTATATGACCTGACAAATGTAAAACCCTTTGCATTTGATGGAGGCTGTAAAGAAGGTGCTGCAAAAATATATTCCCAAAATGCAACTTGTTTAGACTGTATTACTCAATCCAGGCCTATTAATGAATTAATTCATTCCTTAGTGCAGTGAATAAAGCAAAACAATTACAGACAATATAAATTCTGTGACAGTACCTTTTGTTCAACAATCCACAAGTCATACACAAATCAGAAATATTAATGCATATAGCATGAATTTATGTTTTGTGTTAAGAGTTACATACTTGAAGGACATCTGCATCTCATTTTTGACCTGCCTAGGTTTTCTCTGGCAGTCTACTCTAAATCACTTAAAAAGTTACCAGAAATCCAAATACTTTCTGCTTGTTTTGCTTGCTCCTGTTTCATTGGCCAAAAGCAGGCAGTACACAGTCACTCAAATAGTAAGAAAACTTTACTTTTTTAAATTTAATGCTGTGGCTGTGGCTGCCACTCCCCCACTACCACCATGGGGCCCTAGGACCCATGGACTTACAGTGTTCTAGTGGACAAGCTGAACAGGTTCATTCTTCTGCTTCATGAGTGACTCTTCAGTGAGGAAGTGGATCTGAAGTGGAAGGATATTCCTGAGAATGGTGGTGCCAAAAGATGTTTGGGATCTGAACTGTATATCCAGCTTGTAGTGGGACACAAAGATGTGAACAATACCCCAAGTCACTGCAGCACAAATCTCATTAATAGGAACTCTCCACATAAAAGCAGTAGAGGTAGGTATCGCACTTGCTGAATGAGCTTTAGGGTTCTTGTGTAAGGCTGGTCCCAGCGTGTTGTAGACAAAGATTATACAAACAGAATGTCATTTAGAGTGTGTGACCTTAGATACACTGTAGCCCAACTTAACTTTGGAAAAGGCAACAAAGAGTTTATCAGATTTCCTAATATCTTTGGTCCAGTGCAGATAAAATCTAAGTTATGAACATCTAGTAAGTATAAAGTATACTCGCCTTTACCAAAAAATTTTGGTAAGAAGACTGATAAATTTATAGTCTGGTTCAGATTCCCCTTTGATGCCACCTTTGGGAGGAAGGTTGGTTTAGTGCTCTGCCTTCTAAACAGAAGGGTTATATGAATTAAATTGTTTCTAATGTGACTCAGGTTTTGAAATATGTTTGGAGTGTTTTGGAAGGTGTGGACATTGTTTCTAGTAATGCAGCTGTTTCTGTTGTACTGAGAAGGTTTGCTTGGTTACATAACCAGAATTTTTCTGGGCATTTAAAAATCAGATTTTGAATGCTCCTTTAAGTTCTGAAATTGTGTTTGGTCCTGCTGCTACCCAGTTTCTAAAACAATGGGATGACAGAGGTAAATTGATTCAAGTGGTATCTAGAATGCTTCATATTCCCAGACTGTTCCCTAACAAGTCATCCAACTTCAAAGGCAGAACAAACAAACAAAAATCCCAGCCTAGCAAGAATAAGGGTACCAAGAGGAAATGGCAGGAGGATAATGCTTCCAAATAAATAAAAAAGGGTCCTTTGCCAAAAAAAAAGATATTTCCCCTGCTAAAGAATGGCTATGTCAAGACTCAGGGGAATCCAGTCCCTTCCTCCTATTCCTCTTCCCCTTTCATCTTCCCTTAGCCTGGCCACAAGTAGTCTCAGACAGGTGGGTGCTGAGAATAATTCGGTGAGGTTACTCTTGGCAGTGGACAGAAAATCCTCTTTCCTTCAAGGAGACCTCCCCGCCACATCCTTCAGACCAAACACACCTGTTATACTATGGTACTCCTTCACAAGTTGCAAGCAGGTGTTATTGAACCACTTCCAGCACTTTAAATAGGAAACCAATTTTACACCAGAATATTTTTGGTACCTAGTGTTTGATTTGGTGTACCGAAATGCCATTCTTAAAGTACCCAAATTCAAAATACTCACCCTGCAAACGGTCCTATCCCTTTTCTAGACCACTGATTCATAATGACTTTACATCTGAAGGCTGCTTATCATCACATTCCAATTGCTCCCTGCTTCAAGCTGAACCTACAAATGTCTTGTCTGATACCCTGACAAATAATTTTCTTCTTGGGGTATGTGACAGACATAGAAAAAAGTATGGCCTTCCTATCAGAAGACATAGTCCTGACTGTCCAGAACATTTTCAGGGATTACTCTATTCAAGAAGCTGCCTCCACAAGAGTTTTTCTCAAAATTCTAGGCCTCATGGCATCAATGATCCTCATGACGCTATGGGCCAGACTCCACATGAGAAAGATTCAAGGGTAAGAAATTGCTGGACCCAGCATCAGCTTCCCTTGGAGTTCCAGGTATAAGTGCTGGATTTCACAAAATGAGAGTTAAACTGGCGGAGAAATCAAATGCCTCTCAGTCTAGACCTACCATTCTCCCTTCAGATCCCAGTTCAACAAGTTCAGATGGACTTGCCAGATTTTGCATGGGAAAAAATGTACAGGGGAGTTCAACAGCAAACTGAATGAGTCTGTTGTGCGATACAATGCACATAATTACCAAAGAAATTTTAGCAGTGACTCAGACCTTAAAAGGTCTTTACCACTTACAGTCTGCAGGTCCCTTTCATTGGTCAGAGACAGCACCACAATTATGTGGTACTGGAACAAAACAAGAGGGTATGAGTTCAACTTCTTTGCTGGTTGGCAGTGATTGCCTGGTAGCTTAACCTTACAGCATTATGTGATGCTTCAGGCCTCATGCATCTTGCCAGAGAAAAACATTGTGGCATACAGACTATGCAGATCCCAGATGGACCTTCATGAGTGGAAACTTGGGACAGAGGTCTGCCTGGATTTGGTTCAGATGTGGAGCACAATTCAGATAGATCTGTTTGCTTCCTTTCAAAACTGTCAGTTGGAAAAATTCTATTTTGAGACATCCTTGCAATCTTGCTTGGAGGGCAGAAGCATTCTCATTCCCTTGGATGGGAATGTTCTTTTATGCATTTCCACCCATACCAAAGGTACTTCTGAAAAGTCAGAAAGAACTACTAAAGATCATTATGGTGACCCCTTTTTGACCCAGGCAAAGTTGTCTCTCCCTTTTAATGGAAATGGCCAAGGACAATTGCCACAAGCTTCCTCACACTCTGGATCTGCTCTCATAGTGTTAGGGGCAACTGCTGCAATCCAGCTTATAGCAATTGGTACTGACAGCCTGGATGATTCTATCTTGATAAATTTTAGACACTTGTTCCATGAGGATTTCCATCGGGTAATGAAGGAGACAAGAAAACCTGCACTAGAAAATATTATGTTTACAAGTGGAAGAGATTTTGTAGGTGGTGTCAGTCTAACTGATATCAGTGGGCCCAGTATGATGTCTACCCCACAGGTTTTGAAATATTTCTGTCAGCTACTCAGTGATGGCTTATCTTATGCGTCTATAAAGGTGCACCTTGTAGCCATCTCAGCTGTCTGCCCATGGAGTTCATCTTTTCATTTTTTCCTGTGGTCAAATGGTTTATGAAAGGTGTCTTGCACTAGAGGATCTCAACTTTGTTCTTGAAACATTGATCTTATCTCTTTTTGAACCTGCCATTCCACCTGATTTGAGGTTCATCACTTGGAAAACTGTTTTGCTAATTGCTCTAATATATGAAAGGTGAGTGAGTTGTAAGCTGTCATGATGGGACAACCTTTTCTGATTTTTCACAAGGACAGTATTGTTTTAGGCACTAATCCTTTTTTCATGTCAAAAATTGATCTGATGTTGTCAGTTTTCATTCTGTCCTCAATTGATGGGTTCGGATTTGAACCATGGGATCTGACACGGCCATTGCAAAAGTTTCTAGCAACCTAGAACTCTCAAGCTTCTCTCTTAACAAGAAAGCACTGACCCCAGTTACCTCAGATCTTGTTTGCCGCCTCACAGTGAAAGACGTAGTTAGATTCTCAAGGTTAAAGTTTAGATAAATGCTTTTTTCTCATTAATAATCTCTTGTTTTCTTGTTTTTTCCTGAGTGTCTTTTCTCTTGTCTTGTACTAGAGTACTCTGTGAATTACTATTGTTAGTAATTTTTCTCCCTTTTACCTTTTTTCCTGTCTCCTATGCTCATCATAGTTCTTAGCTCCCTTTGTAAGTAGCTTTTCCTCTTTCTTCTTTCCCTTAAAAAATCCTTATAGTTTTTTTCTGAATAGTTTGCTTTTAACTGGACCATAATAAGTTAATCTTATAGTTACAGTTTTTTGGAGTGTTTCTTGCTGTTGATGTTTTTTAAAGATGTCTGAAAAACAGAAAAGCCTAGCAGACTTTAAAAATGTGGTACATGTGGTCAGAAAATTCCTCTTTCTGATGTGCATACATCTTAGTGTATACTGTCTTGGACCCCTTCATCTCCGAGAAAACTGTTCCATTTGTCATGCGTTCAACCAAGGGCCCTGGTTGAATGCAAGAACAAATTAATATTGAAGGGATTACTTCTTTTTTTTTTCCAAAATATTTTTATTCATTTTATAACACCATAACGTAACAGTATAGTAACAAGAAAAAAGCAAATAAACTATATATAATGTCCATAACAAATAAAAAAGCAATATACACAGGAGAACACTTAATATTTCTTGTGTTTGTCCAAGCAATTAAATGATGAATTGTGTTGTTAGTCTTTGATTTTATAGTAGCAATCTCATTCTTATAAATGTATTTCACAATATTCATATACTCAACTTTAAAGACAGAAGTAGATTGGGATTTCCAATTTTTAGTAACAATTTTCCTTGCTATAGAGAGGATAGACCATAGTAAAAATGCTTGGCTTTTAGGAATGACTTTAGGAACAGGAACATTGAAAAGGATAAGGTAGTCCGAAATTACTTCTGTCTTCCTTTAATGAGGCACTATCTGGAGCTTCTTCACAAAAAACTTGCAAAATGTCTCCCATTTCTCCAAGCATCTCAACTGCCTTTTCTAAGACTTAAAAACATCTTTTTCAGATCCATCAGTTACCTCGGATCTGAAAAAGAAAAGACCTACATTTCTCCTTCAGATCAGAAATATATCAAGAAACAATCCTCAGCTCCAAAATCTTCAAAATTTAAAGACACATTGGATCGGACCCCCTCAGATCTGACACAAAGAACTGCTGATGTGGTAATTTTACCCAGGACTAGACACTCACCCTCAGTGGATCCAATTCCCTCCAGGGTCCCTTTCCCTTTTTTTAAAGAGAACAAAATCTCCTTCAGGGATGTTCACTCACTCTTCTAGAAGCCTTACAGAAGAGGATGTGGAGAGGTTAGTGAGAAAAAATTCTCTCAGCACAGATCCAGCCAGTTAGCCTTTCGGCTCCTACCCCATTGGGTCAGGAGAGCTGTACATCCACTATTCCACCTTTGTCAGTTCCTCCTCTAACTCCTTTCAAGGTCTCAGAGCCCTTGGATCCAAGTCACCCAGGCCCATCGAATTCAGATCTGAGAATAATTTTATCCTCGGATCTGAGGCTTGCTCTGAGCTCTTCAGTTCAGTTGGATCCAGAGAGCTCTTGGAGACGATTCTACCCTGTCAGGTCAGAGGGGCTTCATTCCACTCTGAGGTTTTTAGAGCCACCTCTAGACTATACAGCCTCAGCAATGGTTAGCTCAGCTCCAACTTCAGCCTTGGGTGGACTGTCATCGAGGCATGGTGGGATCATGGATCAGAGACTTCCTGTCTCGGATCTGGGATCCTATCCCTCACTGGGGGGGGGTCTGTCTTTGTGGCCATGGAGAGAGCCTTGTCTGCACCCCTGACTCAGAAGATGCCTACCCCTCAGATCCTCTTTCTGTATTTGTTCTGTCTCTGGATCTGGAATCTCAAATATCCTGTCCACAAGGATAGCCTGTACCGAAACCCCAGGCTTCCCATCAGGGTATCCCCACTTCTTCTAACACCGCCCCAGAATACCCTACTGAGGAGGTCCCTAAGAAGAAAACATGCAAGAGGAAGCATTTAGATTCCCATGAATACGTCACTGAAGATACAGATGTTGATGAGGGTGAAGGGTCCCCATGATCACCTCCTGATGATGTCTCATTAGGAGACATCTAGAAATATACTGAAACAGAGAGGTGGCTGGGAGCCCAGTAACCTTTCGTCAGAGGAATCTGTACTTCTGGATGTGTTTAGTACTGACCCATCTACCTCTTGGGTGACCATGCTTGTCAATGAGCTCATTATCTTGATCTCTTGGCGGATATGATAGGATCAAGACACCATTGAGCCAATTCCCAGGAAGTCCAATTAAAGCATGATAGCTCCAGAAGATAAACAGTTTTGGTCCAAGGGTGTGCCTGTTGATGCCATGGTAATAGGGTCAGCCACTAAGAAGGAACTTGCAGAAGAAAGTTCTTCTGTTCATTTCCCCAGCAAAGAGTCTCAGGTGATGGACAGATTCAGGAAGCATGTCTATGCTTCAGCGATCTTTGCCTTAAGGTCATGAACTATTTGGCATACTTCACAAGGCTACAGAGGGACCTGATTAAGGAGCTACCAGGCACCCACTCAGGATCTGCTTCTGAAGAGGTGAAAGCATCTGTCACCTCTCAGTTGGCTACCCTGCATTTGATATCAAACTCCTCCATGAGACTCATTTCTAATGTAGCAGAAGGAACCTCAAGGGCAGCAGCTTCAGATGTTGCCATTAGGAGACACACCTGGATGCACTTATGTAATTTTGTCGAGCTCTTTAAGTCTTTGTTCATCAATGCTGCTTTTGATGGCATGTCTCTTTGTGGCTCCAACATAAAAGACACATTGTCCAGGTGTGAGAAGGATGGAAAGACCCTTTCTGCTGTGGGCATACATTTTTCCACCCTTCAAAGATTCTTTTCAAGGAATCATCGAGGCAGTGGTAAAATGTGGTTCAAAAAATCTCAAGGATCTTTCCAGGACACGTGGAGTAAGCCTGCACAGAGGCGGGGGGGGGGACTCTAACAGTTGATGCAGACCTCATGGCAGAGGGTGCCCAAAGAACCAAGGGTCCAGAGAATTGTTTGTTGGTAAACCCTTTCAGAGCTCCTGAAAAGAGGCCCAATTGTTCCCCTCTGGAGGCAATTGGGGGTCATTTGTCCCTGCAGTAGAGACCCTGGCTAGGAATAACAACAGATGCAGATGATCATTCCAAGAGGTTATATAATGCCATTTTCCCTTTATCCGCCCAATTCAGGAAAATCCGCCAATGTTCCACCCAATCAGAGGGAACAAGCAGCAATTCAAAGTCAAGAGCTGCTAGAAAAATGGAGTCATCCAAGAGGTCCCCCCAGACCAGATAGAATCTGGAACTTACTCAAGGTTATTTTTTGTGACAAAGAAAGCAGGGGACTGGAGACCAGTTCTGGAACTCAGCATCTTAAACAAATCCATTCAAAAGACCAAGTTCTGGGTGGTCATAGTTCAGTCCATTCTTCCATTTTTGGAAAAGGACAGTTGGATGTGGTCAGTAGATCTTCAGGATGTGTACTATCCTATAAAGATGAACAGGTGATCCAGAAGATTTTACACTTCTGGCTGGGAGCCAGTCACTACCAGTTCAGGGTTCTGTTCTTTGGCTCACCACAGCCCTCAGGGTGTTTACCGAATGCATGGCAGTAGTAGCAGCTCACTTGAAACTGCAGGGATTCCAAGTGTTTCCATACTTAGACAACTGGCTCATTTCTGCCCCAACCAGGCATCAGCTCATTATGGCAAGAGAAAAAGTGGTCCAGACATGTGCCCTACTAGGAATAACCATAAACTCCAAAAAGTCTCATCTAGAACCAAGTCAAGGTCTAGAGTTCATAGGAGCACTGCTCAATACAACATTGACAATAACCTTATTTCCCCTCTCCAGAGTTCGGACAATAAAATCAAAAGCAAAAAATATAATTTGCAGTACTAGAATCTTGGCCCACTTGGTCCTTCAGGATTTTGGGTCAATAGCAGCAGCAATAACATTACTACCCTTAGCCAGATTTCATATGAGAATTCTTCAATGGATTCTGGCCTCACAATGGTCAATACTTCATCTTTCTTTATCTACTCTGATGCGAATTACCAATATATGCAAGAAAGATCTAATGTGGTGGATTCAGTCAGAAGAAGTTCTACAAGGCTGTTTATTCATCCTTTTTCAGCCCAAGGCCATTGCAACCACAGACGCTTCCCAGCTGGGGTGGAGGGGGCATTACATGGGAAAAACAGTCCAAGGCATATGGTCCCCCAAAGAGGCCAAGTTGCATATCAATGTCCTAGAGTTGAGAGAAGTGCTTTTAACTTAGCAAGCCTTTCAGAATGCTCTCCCTTCAGGAATGATAGTGATTCAAACAGCCAACATGTCAGTGGTTTGGTACATCAACAAACAAGGGGGAACCAGATCTTACCCCTTGTGTTGAGAAGTGCTCAGGGTTTGGCAATGGGCGATCTCTTCCAACCACTTTCTTATAGCAATGCATATTCTGGGGAAGTCCAACGTCTTATCAGACAAATTGAACAGTTACATCCTACTACCTCATTAGTGGTTCCATAACAAGAATGTGGTGGAATTGATTTTCCAACAATGGGGCCAGCCTTGCTGCAATCTCTTCACATTGCCCCTGAAAAACAAGTGCAGCAGCTACTTTGCCCTAATACCCCTAGGAGGGAATCACAGATGAATGCTGTTCTCCATGACTGCCCCCTGGTCTACTTTATGCTTATCCCCCAATTCCTTTGATTCCAAAGTTGCTACAGAGAGCTGCCAGGTTGAAGAGCAAAGTCATCCTCATTGCACTTTATTGGCCTCAGCAGATTTGGTTCCCCTTTCTATGGGCTTATTTAATTTATCAACCCTGGATTCTGGACCCAGCTCCAGATCTGCTGTCTCACCTGACAGGCATGATTCATCCAAACCTCCCCCAATCTCAAGCTGATGTCTTGGTTTCTCCATTTCCAATAATGGCCAGACAACATATGCACTTGTTTTCTGTTCACCACATTTTGTTATCTTCCCTTAAACCACCTACAAGGAAACTTTATGCTAGTAAATAGAAGAGATGTGCACACTGGTTGCTTCAAAATCATATAGAACCCTTTTCTGCCCTGATTCATTGCATTCTTGAATTTCTTGATGCTACTTTTTAATCAAGGAGCCAGTTCTTCAATAGTTAAAGTTCAGTTGGCAGCAATTTCTTATTTCCATACTGGATTTGATGTTTCTTCACTCATTTCTCATAAACTTTGTAAAACGTTTTTTGCAAGGCACACTCCTTTTAAGACCTCTGTTTAAAGATTCTACTCCTCTATGGGATCTAAATTTGGTACTGGAAGCCTTGATCCATCTACCATTTGAACCTGCAAATGATTGTGATCTTAAATTTCTTTCTTGGAAAACTTTGATCTGATGTTGTCAGTCTTCATTCTATCCTCAACGAGTGGTTTGGATCTAATCCATCGGATACAACTCAGGCAATGCTAAAGCTTGCAGCCACCAAATCTCTCGAGCTTCTCCCTTACCCACATTGCACCTACCCAATTACCTCAGATCTCGTTGGCCACTTCTAGCTATTGGACATGGTCTACCAATCTCTTTCAAGCTGTGTTCAATAAGCAAAACTTCTCTGTTTTTCCGTTAAACAGTTTTTCAGTGTTTTGTGACTAATATCTTTATTGTTATTCTTCCCTTTTCTATTTGCTTTCCCTTGCCCTTACGACTTTCTCGTAATCTCTTTCATACCATTGTTGGCATTCCCTTGCTATTCTTCTTCTCATAACTAATACTTTTATTGTGTTATAATTATAAGTTTTTTATATTTGCGGCTGTCCTTGTTGTTCCTTTCCCTTTTTCGTACCTAAAAAAATTTTGCTTATTGTAGTGGATTGCCTTTTTTCTCTAGTATGTTTTTTCTCTAGTATATCTGTTATTTTCTCTAACTAGATACTGCATGATGGCTGACAAGCCTGCAGGTTTTAAAAAGTGCTCAAAGTGCAGGAATAAATTGCCACTTTTGGATGTACACACTCTCTGTGTGTAATGCTTGGGCACTCTACATTTACAAGAGGACTGCTCTAGTTGCCATGAATTTAATCCATGAGCTCTTACTGAATGCAAAACTAAACTGATTCTGAAAGGCCTGATTCCATCCTCTTTTGGGGAAGCCATATCCCAGTCTCCAAAGTCGAAGCCTTCTACCTCATCAAAATCTTCGTCAGACTCTTCAAGGAAGAGAAGTTAAAAAAAACTGGTCTCAACTCCAGGTCAGAAGAAACAAAGAGTACAGATCCTGACTACTTCCTCAGATCCTAAGTCCAATCAAAACATTACAAACCCAACACTGGCTAAGTCAGATTAGAAGACCTCAAAACCTTTGGATTCTATCTTAACCAGATCAGACAAAACTCTCGGAGACTCTGTATTGTCCTCGGACCAGGTAATGTCTGTCAGTGGCCCCAGTTCCTGACAGACTTGCATCACTATTTTACAGAGACTGGCATCCCCCTCCATTTACTCTACTCATTCCTTTAAAATCGTCACAGAAGAAGATGTGGATGGAGTGGTGAGGAAGATCCTCTTGGCACAGGGAAGATTGGATCTGAAGTAGGAGATTCATTTGTCAGCAACCTGTGGGGTATGGATCCGATATCGGATCCGAACCGGCATGGTTTATCCAGCTATGGATCCGAGCTCCTAGCTCCTCCCCTCACCCATAATGCCCTGCTCTCCCTACATGACCTCAGATCTAGTTTGCCGTGTTCATGGTGACAGCTTGGTCTTTGAGCTCCTACAGCTAAGTGGAAATTTGTTTTTTAATAAGGGTTTTTTCGATCTTTAAATAGTATCTTTGTGTGAAAGTTATAGGTTCCTCATCCTTTTAAACTGTTTTTGGTTAATTTACAAAAAAAAATTTTTGTGTAACTCCCTCCCCTCGCTGGTAGCATAGTTGTGTGTGCATGGTCTTTGGGGCCTGTAGTGTGTCTGAGTCGTTAACTTTGTTAACTTGTTAGTTTTTAATTTTTTTCTTCTGTTAAAAAAAAAAAAAAAAAAAAATGTCAGAAGCCCCAAAGGTGATATTCTCAAAATGCTCCGAGTGTGGCCATAAGCTGTCCCCTGCTGATGGCCACACTCAGTGCATTCGATGCCTTGGGGTTGAACACCTCACTTCTGGATGTTCAATCTGTGCAGGGTTCAACCCCAGGGCATTGAAGGAGCAGAGGTCGAAGCTGGTCCTGGCGGGACTTTTGCCCCCAGACTCGGCTTCGGCCTCCGCCCCGTTGGTAGTTACCGCTCCTGCGGTACCTGCCCTACCTGCTCCCGCTCCTCCTCCCAGGACTCAAACTCCCTCTACGGGTTCAGAGGACAGGGAAGCTAGGAAGAAGGACCGGAGAGAGAAGCACGACAAGCAGCGGGCCGAGACCTCCGTCTCGGCCCCGCCGGCTAAGCGGGCTTCTCCTCCGGCCTCTCTAGCTACTGGTTCTCCTACTCCTCGGCTCCGGTCCCCGACCTTTTCACCGGGACCTGAGGAGGAGGAGACCCGACCTCCTTTGAGGCTATCGAGGCGGTACTCTAGGCCTACCTCGGTAGCCTCTTCGAGGTCCACATATAGTCTTTCAGACGTCGATCTGGACCGGATGATGCGAAGGTTCATCCAGGCCCAGATGCAGATGGGAGTGCTCCTCCCCCCCCCGGGGGGAGCTCAACCCCCTTTTTCAAGCCCATTGCTTCTTCTCCGACCCGCTACCCGGGTTCGGAGCGCTCGGAGCCGGGCAGCTTTGGAGCCAGGGGTGGGTCGGCTCCGATAGTACTGGCTACTTCAGATCCGACCCTGCCCTCGAGTGTGTCGGATCCGACCTCTCAGAGCCTTGGCCCGAGTTTCGGATCCGAGGGACTCAGTGTGCCTTCGGCGCTGTCCGTGTCGGAGCGCACTGGCCCCTCGGATCCGAGGGGCTCGGCGCCGGCTCCGATCCACTCCTTGGATCCAAGGAGGAGCCGACTGTCGGATCCTTTGGTCGAGGCCGGCTCCCCTTCGGCTTTTGATGTAGTGGAGAGGGCTCTGTTGAGGGCATCCGGACCCCCAGCACTTGCTTCGGCTCCATCCCGCACTCCATCTGCTCTGGGTCAGGCTTCCATCATCATTACCACCAGGGCGTGGAAGGAGCCAATTCCCAAAAGGCCAGACAGGATTCTCAGCCCCCCTGCTGACCATGCCCACTGTAGTAAGGGTCCTCCGGTAGATGCCATGTTGATGGCAGCAGCCACCAAGAGAGAACTCGCCCAGGAGAGTCCCTCAGTCCATCCTCCGAGCAAGGAGTCTCGGATGATGGACCGCTTGGGGAAGCGAATGTTTAGTTCAGCGACCTTCTCAGTGAGGGCGCTCAACTATCTGGCACATGTTATTAGGATGCAGCGCGATCTTATTAAAGAATACGCTGCATCCCCCCCCAGAGTCCATGTCAGAGGAGGACAAAGTGTTGCACTCCACCCGTATGGCCACTCTTCGGTCTGTTACAAATACCTCTATGTGGTTGCTTTCCCATGCTACTGAGGGAGCCGCTAGAGCTGCAGGAGTAGGCCTAGTCACGAGACATCAGGCCTGGCTCCGCCATTGCAATTTCACGGAGCCCTTCAAGGCGTCTTTCGTGAACGCCCCATTTGATGGTTCTGCTCTTTTTGGCAAGACGGTTCGCGACACCTTGGTCCAGAGCGAGAAGGACGGGAAGACGCTGTCTGCCATCGGAGTCCACTTCTCTGTGCCCCAGAGGTCCTACTCTAGGAACCAAAAGGGCCAGAAGAAGATGTGGTTCCGGAAGTCGCAGCAATCCCAACCCGCTCCGGACAACCAGTCCTTCTGTGGCAGAGGAGGACAGGGCGGACGCCGCCCCAGGGGCAGAGGGGCTCACAGGAATTTCGGGTCCAGAGAACCTTTCTCTGAGCGGCCCGCGCAGCAACCCTGAGGGGTTGCCCAACTGCTCCACTCTGGAGGCAGTCGGGGGGCGTTTTTCAGAGCACCTAGCAGCATGGGAGTCCATAACAACAGACCACTGGGTCCTCCGTATTATATCCAGAGGATACAAAATCCCCTTTCTTCGTGTCCCAAAACCAAAATCCCTCCCCGACGTTCCACCTGATCAGAGGGAGGCCACTTCAGCAGAAATTGGCTATCTACTGAGGAAAAGAGCCATCCAGCCCGTCCCCCCAGACCAGATTGGATCAGGGTTCTACTCCAGGTTCTTTTTAGTGCCAAAAAAGATGGGGGACCTAAGACCCATTTTAGATCTGTCCCTATTAAACCTGGCAGTTCCCAAGGAGAAGTTCCGGATGGTCACTTTACAATCTATCCTCCCCCTTCTGGGAGAGAATCACTGGATGTGCTCCATAGACCTCAAGGACGCGTACTACCACATACCAATGGACAGACGGTCCAGGAGGTTTCTTCGCTTCCTTCTGGGAGCCAGTCACTACCAGTTCAGGGTCCTTCCCTTTGGTCTCACCACAGCCCCCAGGGTGTTCACCAAAGTACTAGTAGTGGTTGCGGCCCACCTGAGGCTTCAGGGGGTGCAGGTCTTTCCGTACCTGGATGACTGGCTTCTCACCGCCCCAACAAGGCATCTACTATCTTTAGCAAGGGACTCCTTTCTTCAACTAGCTCCCTGGCTAGGTATCACAATAAACATAGCAAAGTCCAACCTGGCCCCTACTCAGCTGATAGATTTCATAGGTGCCAGGTTAGACACAAGGAAGTTAAGAGCCTTCCTCACAACCGACAGAATTCGGAATCTTCGACTCCAGGTGCGGGCCATCCTCCACTCCAGCTCAGTTCCAGTGGAATTGGTCCTGAGGGCACTAGGGTCCATGGCGGCAGCGATTTCTCTTCTCCCGCTTGCCCGCTTGAACATGCGGGTACTTCAGTGGACACTTCAAGTACAATGGTCTTACCTTTCTCTTCCTCTGCATCATCCCGTTGCAATCAGCAAGGCTTGCAAGCGGTCTCTTTTGTGGTGGCTCCATTCAGAGGATCTCCTAGGAGGCCGCCCCTTTTGTGCATCTCCCCCCCTTGCCACAGTGACCACGGACGCATCCCGCCTCGGGACAGTCCAAGGCACGTGGAATGACTCAGAGACCTCCCTGCATATCAATGTTCTGGAGATGAGGGCCGTGCTCTTGGCGTTGCAAGCACTGCAGGCCTTTCTTCCCCTGGGAACAATTGCGATTCAATCGGACAATATGTCAGTGGTCTGGTACATCAACAAACAGGGGGGAACCAGGTCTTACCCTTTATGTCGGGAAGCCATGAGAGTGTGGGAATGGGTGATCTCCACCAACCGCTTTCTCATCGCAACGCATATTCCGGGTCGGTCCAACATCCTTGCGGACAAACTCAGTCGCACCATTCTCTCCCCGTACGAGTGGTCTCTCAATGCTCAAGTAGCGAAACGTATCTTCGCACGGTGGGGAACTCCTTGTTGCGATCTCTTTGCATCTCCCTTAAACATCAAGTGCGACAGTTTTTTTGCTCTAATCCCTCCTCCAGGGGATTCCCCGAGGGATGCTCTGGTGCATGCTTGGCCTCCCGGTTTTCTGTATGCATACCCCCCTCTTCCTCTGATGCTCCAGGTTCTTCAGAAAGCCTCTCGGTTGGGGTGCAGAATGAGCCTCATAGCCCCATTCTGGCCTCGGCAGATCTGGTTCCCTTACCTGAGGTCTCACTCAGTGAATCCACCTTGGATTCTAGATCCCATCCCGGATCTGATAACACACCCATCGAACCTACCATCTCCGAACCTGGACAACCTGAAGTTAACTGCTTGGCTGCTCCAGTTCCACTCCTAATTAGGACTCCTGGTATTTCATCTCCTGTTAAGGCTATCCTGGTAGAGGTGCACAAACCCTCTACCAGAAAAACTTACCGCAGTAAGTGGAAGTGATTCTCCATCTGGGCGGAGCGGCAAGGTCTAGATCCCTTCCCGGTACCCCTTCCCGTGGTCCTAGATTTCCTTATCACTCTTTTTAATGATGGTGCCAGTAGTTCCACGGTCAAAGTTCAGCTAGCAGCCATTTCTCATTATCATGTTGGTCATGACTCTGGACCTCTTATGTCTGCCAAGTTATGTAAAATCTTCCTAAAAGGCACCTTTCTGCTTAGACCCCCTGTCAAACAGGCAGTCCCACCATGGGATCTTTCTTTGGTTCTTCAGGCCTTGACCGCTCCCCCCTTCGAGCCTGCGGCCACTGTAGATCTAAAATTCTTATCTCTTAAGACTGCATTTTTAGTAGCCATTACTTCAGCCAAAAGAGTTTCGGAACTTCAAGCCCTTTCCATAAAGCCGCCTTACTTGATCTTCCATCCGGACCGTGTGTACCTCAGGATCAATCCCTCTTTTCTCCCTAAGGTAGCTTCAGAAGCAAACATTAATCAGTCCATCAACCTCCCTGTTTTCTTTCCTAACTATCAGAACAAAGGCGAGTACAAGCTGCATTCATTGGATGTTCACAGGCAGCTTCGTTTTTATCTTAACAGAACAGCTGGTCACAGGCAATCCAATCAGTTGTTCGTTTCCTTTGCCAAATTTAATCTGGGTAAACCAATTTCAAAAGTCTCCTTGTCACGATGGATTTCCCAGTGTATTTTATTAGCTTACCAAGCTTCTGGGAGGCCCGCACTGGATGGAGTTCATGCTCATTCAACCCGGTCCCTTTCTACCAGAGCAGCCTTTAAGGCTAGGATACCTCTGGATGACATTTGTTCAGCGGCCACTTGGGCTTCATCTCATACCTTTATTTCTCATTACAAGCTGGATATCACATCTAGAGGTAGAGCATCCTTTGGCTCCGCGGTGCTCCGGAATATCCTTCCATGATGGCCGCCCAAGATTCAGGTAGCTGGGGACTCTGTCCCACAGGTTGCTGACAAATGAATCTCCTACTTCAGATTTAGAAGTTATGTACTTACCATAACGTTCCATCTGAGTAGATGTATTCATTTGTCTGCAACCATCCCTCCCTCCTATCCCCCTGGCCTTGTCAGTTTCCTGCATAGAGTGTGTTACCCTTTATTAGGGTATTTGATACAGGGCAAACTCGATCTGAGGTCATGTAGGGAGAGCAGGGCATTATGGGTGAGGGAAGGAGCTAGGAGCTCGGATCCGTAGCTGGATAAACCCTGCTGGTTCGGATCCGATATCGGATCCATACCCCACAGGTTGCAGACAAATGAATACACCTACTCAGATGGAATGTTGTGGTAAGTACATAACTTCTAATTTTCCCTCAGCGCCAAACCCTCTGGGTCAGGTTACCTGACCTTCCACCACACCCCCCCTGTAAGTTCCTCCTGTAACACCTTCTGTTGTTTTAGAGTCATAGGATCTTAGCTGTCCAAATCCATCAGTCTGGGATCCATGGATCATTGTATTCTTGGATCCAACATTATCTCTGAGATCTCTGATCCATTCGGATTTGGAGAGCTCTCAGACCCAAAGCCTGCCTGCCAGATCCAAGGTACAGCATTCTACTCTGAAGGTTTTGGAGCCATCCCTGTTCCTTAGAGCCTCAGCACTGGACAGTTCAGCTCCAGCTTCCTTCTCAGGGGTGACGTCAATGGAACTGAGAGAGGGGATGATTCAGAAACTTGCTCTCTCAGATCAGAGCCTCTCTCTGCCTCCTTTGATCTCTGCCTTTGAGGCTGCAAAGAGAGTGTTTTCTGCTTTGGCAGACCTAATAGAGCCTTCCCCCTCAGATCCTAGATATTCAAGCATCATGTATCAGCATCTAGATCCTCACCACCCTTGTACACAGGGGCATCCAGTACTGAAGCCTCAGGTTCCCTCTCAGGGAATTTTGATTTCTTCTTCCAAGACTTCCCCCAGAGCATCCCACTGAGGAAGTGCCCAGGAAGAGAATGTGCAAGAGGATGCACCTAGACTTCGCACAGGAGTCCTTCATTGAAGACACTGATTTTGATAAGGGGAAAGGGTTCCTAAGGTCACCTCCTGAAGATGTCCCCTTTGGAGACATCCTAGAAATCCTTAAACAGAGAGGTGGCTAGGATCCCTCCAACTCTATGCTGGAGGAATCTGTTCTCCTGGAGGCTTTTGTTGCAGGACCCTCTATCTCCTGGGTGACTCTACCCACTGATGAACTCATTGACATGATCTCTAGGTGGGTGTGGAAGGAACCTGACTCCATACAACCCATACCTTGGGAGACTGGACAGGATAATGGCACCACCTGTGGATGGGCACTTTTAGGAGAAAGGGGTTCCAGTTGATGCCATGGTCATTGTGGTGGCCACAAAAAAGGAACTAACTGATGAAAGTTCTACTGTCCATCCCTTGAACAGGGAGTCATGGGTGATGGACAGACTGGAGAAGCATTTCTATGCTTAAGAGAATTTTGCCTTATGGTCTCTGAACTATTTAGCACACTTTATCAGACTTCAGAGAGATTTGACCAGGAAAGTATCAAATACTCCCTCAGGAGCTATTTCTGCAGAGGTTCAAAGCTTGGTAACTTATGAAAGTTCTACTGTCCATCCCTTGAACAGGGAGTCATGGGTGATGGACAGACTGGAGAAGCATTTCTATGCTTAAGAGAATTTTGCCTTATGGTCTCTGAACTATTTAGCACACTTTATCAGACTTCAGAGAGATTTGACCAGGAAAGTATCAAATACTCCCTCAGGAGCTATTTCTGCAGAGGTTCAAAGCTTGGTAACTTCTCAGTTGGTAATGCTACTGTCTATATCCAATAGCTCTATAAGGTTAGTTTCCAACATAGTGGAAGGGACCCCAAGAGCTGCAGATTCAGGCATTTCCATGAGGAGGCATGCCTGGATGCACTTGTGCAATTTTGCAGAGCCATTTAAGACCAATTTTGTCAATGCCCACTTTGACGGAACTACTCTAAAGTAAAGGAAATGCTGTCCAGGTGTGGGAAGGATGGGAAGACCTTGTCTGCCATGGGCATACATCCCCCCCAAAGATCCTACTCCAGGGCTCAGCGGAGTGGTCAAAACATGTTGTTCAAAAAGTCCCAAGGTCATTTCCATGACATGTGTGGATGAGGTTTCCACAGGGGCAAGGGGGAACTCTAATAGACGTAATCACCCTTGAGGCAGAGGTGGGGTGCAAAACCAGGGTTCATGAGAATCTTTCATTGATAAACCCTACCAGTGCTCCTTAATGGAGGCCCGACTGTCCACCTTTGGAAACAGTTGGGAGACAGTTATCCCTGTACCAGATAGCCTGGCTAGACTTAACAAAATATACTTGGGTGCAGAGGATGATATCCAGAGATTATATAATACCATTTTCCCTACCACCACCAATTCCAAGAAAAATCCTCAGTGTTCCACCCAGTCAGAGGGATCAAGCAGCAATTCAGATTCAAAAGCTGCTAGAAAAAAAAAGAGCCATCCAAGAGCTCCCATCAGACCAGATAGGATCTAGAACTTACTCAAGGTTCTTTTTAGTGCCAAAGAAAACAGGGAACTGGAAATCAATTTTGGCTCTCACAAAGCTAAACAAATCTGTTCACTGAACCAAGTTCCAGATGATGAAGGTTCAGTCCTTTCTCCCTTTTTTTGGCAAGGATGACTGGATGTGCTCGATAGATCTTCAGGATGCCTATTATCACATAAAAATGAACAGGCAATCCAGAAAATACCTATGTTTCTGGCTGGGAGTCAGTCACTATGAATTCAGAGTACTGCCCTTTGGAATCACCACAGCCTCCAGGGTGGTCATCAAATTCATGGCAGTAGTAGCAGCTTACCTCAGACTGCAGGGATTCTGGGTGTTTCCCTATCTGTCTGACTGGCTCATTACCGCTCCAACCAAGCATCAACTCACACATGTAAGGGATCAGGTTCTCCACACCTATACTGTCCTAGGAATAACCATAAACTGCAGCAAATCACAACTTTAACCAACTCAGACATTGGAATTTATTGGAGCACTTCTCAAGACGAAGACTGCCATTGCTTCCCTTCCTCCTCACTGAGTTCAAACAATGAGGTCACAGGTCAAGAAGGTTATAGAGAACACTTCAATTTCAGCCTGCACAGTTCTCTGAACTCTAGGCCTCATGGTGGCAGTGATAACCTTAGTTCTGTTGGCCAGGTTTTACATCCAGATCCTTCAATGGATGCTGGCTACTCAATGGTCAATCTTCAATCAGACAATGTCTTACCAGATAAGGATTACTAACACTTGCGAAAGAGATCTGTATTGGTGGATCCAATCTGACCAATTGCACCATAGTCATCCCTTCATTCCCCAACAGCCCAAGACCATAGTGACCAAGGATGCTTCCCAGATAGGGTGGGGAGGGCATAATCTAGGGGAAGACAGTCTAGGGTACTTGGTCCCCTGAAGAGGCCAATTTGCATATAAATGTCCTAGAAATGAGAGCAGTGCTTTTGGTGTTGCATTTCAAAATGTTCTTCCATCTAGGATGATGGGAATTCAAACAGACAACATGTCTGTTGTCTAGTACATCAATAAACAAGGGGAACCAAATCTTATCCATTGTGTTAAGAAGCTTTCAAGGTCAGGGTCTGGCAGTGGACAATCTCTTCCAATCGCTTTCTTTTAGTAATGCACATTCTGGGGAGAGCCAATGTGATTGCAGATAAACTGAGCAGGTGCATTCTTTTTCCACACAAGTGATCCCTCAGTGAGAGAGTGGCAGACAAGATTTTCCATCAAGTGGGGCCAGCCATGCTACAGTCATTTTGCTTCTTCCCTAAACAACAAGTGCAGCTTCTACTTTGCCCTGATTCCCCCATAGGAACAATCACTGAGGGATGCTCTACTTCATGATTGGCCCCTCCGCTCTTCTTTATGGCTTCCCACCAACCTCATTGATTCCAGCATTACTGCAGAAAGCTGCCAAGTCAAAGAGCACAACGATCCTCATTGCCCCCTATTGGCCTCAACAAATTTGTTTTCCCTTCCTATGGCCTCACCTGGTTCAACCACCATGAAACCTAGATCTGACTGCGGATCTCCTCCCTCACCCAGTGGGCATGCCACACCCAGACATTACAAACTTCAAGCTGACTGCTTGGCTTCTCCAGTTCCCTTAGTAGCCAGACAATCTATGCTCTCATCATATGTCTGGCACATAATTTTATCTTCACATAAACCCTGAAGAAGAACAGCATATTCCAGTAAATGGAAAAGATTTGCCCTTTGGATTCAGCAACACAATCTTGATCCCTGTTCAGTTCCTATCGATCACATTTTAGATTTCCTTCCACATGTATTTCAAAATGGTACTGGTTCTTCAACCATTAAAGTGCAACTAGCAGCAATTTCAAATTACCATACAAGATGTAATGGGATCCTATCTCACCTACATTCATGATAGATGGGTTCGGAGCCGATCCATCGGCTCCGACTCGGCAACTAATACAGTAGCACGAAGTCTCTCATTGGCTGGGCTACTCCCTATCCCAGGATGCACTACACCTGCTTCCCCAGATCTCGTTTGCCGCTTTACAAGCTGGACGTGGTCTCGACTTGGCTGGAGCTAAGTGGTTCTTTTTACCTTTATTGGTCTTTGACCTTGGGGTTTTTTGTCATATATTAACCAAACAGCTGTTTTAACAGCTATTCCTTGTTATTCCTTACTATTTGCTACTTTTGAGTGTTTGAGTGTCTTCTGGTACTTTATTTTTTCAGTCGGGCAAGGCCCGTTTAAGTTAGAGGGCCTTTGCCCTACCTTTGTGTGCTATTTAACTTTATTACCTTTTGTGGTTAATTGTTTTTGGGCCAAGCCCGTTTAAATTAGAGGGCTTTGGGCCGTTGGACTTGCTTTGTCTGTTTGTTTGTGAGGTAAAAATTTTTTTCTTAAGTACTCGCGCCAGTGTGTCTCGCGCTTGTCAGTTGGCGCATTTTTGTGATAGTGCTTACTAATTGTGGTAAAGTCATACTTGTTTGGGGCTGTACTATGTTCAAGGAACACAAGTCAGGTTTTAAAAAATGCACTCGGTGCAGTTATAAAATGTCCATCACAGACAGTCATTCAGTCTGCATTTATTGTTTGGGGCCGAAACATCTACAAGAGACTTGTAGCGTATGTCATGCTTTCTCTGCTAGAGTTCTTCAAGAACGCAAGAACAAGTTGATTTTGAAAGGACTTATAAAACCTTCGTTTGAGGAAGCCTTAAATCCTCCTGTTGCTTCCAAAAAGAAAAGATCGTTGGCACCGACAAGTCCGTCGGAGCCGACTTCAAAAAAGACTAAATTGACCTCTTCTTCCTCGGCTCCACTGACTTCGGGGCCGAGGGTCGAAGGGTCTGCCTCGGTACCTCCTACTTCGGCTCCATTGCCTTCGGAGCCGCAAGTTGGAGTATCGAGGTGAATCACCTCCATCCGTTCCAATGGCTTCGCAGCCCGTGGAAGTGTGCAGCTCAGACTCTTCCCCCTCTGCTCAGAAGGCTCCTTCGGTGCCGATGGTGGTCCATGCTGTGGTGGAGTCGGCGCCGACAGTATTGGAGCCGTTTTGGAGCCGGTCCCCTTCGGAGCCGAGAGGAAAGTCTTCTCGAGTGTCTACCTCCTCTAAATCCTCGAGACTGTCAGATTCGGACCTGGATAGGGTTTTACAGAGGCTTTTCCAATCTCCAGTGTTTACTAAAATGGTCTCGGCTCCAGCACAGTTTGCTTCGGAGCCGATCCCCCCTCCAACACATTTGATTCCTCCTCCAACCTCTTTGGAGCCGTTGGAGCCGGTGGTGG
Source organism: Protopterus annectens (assembly GCF_019279795.1). Taxonomy (NCBI): domain Eukaryota; kingdom Metazoa; phylum Chordata; order Ceratodontiformes; family Protopteridae; genus Protopterus; species Protopterus annectens. The sequence continues at coordinate 1,503,807,602 of NC_056741.1, forward strand.
TGGAGCAATGTGGAGCCATACGGTTGGAGCAGAGACCCCTTACAGGCCTTTCGGCTCCGACTATGCTTCCTACCCTGTCCTCCGGTTCAGGGTTTGGTACTGCGACCTCTTCAGCCGGGCCCGAGGGGAATTCTTTGGGATTAGGTGCTTCGGTGCCTAGTCTTCCTCTCAGAGCATCGGCTGCTGGAATTCCCAGTGCCATCGTGGCCTCTAGACCAGTGACCTCCTTGGATTCTGGAGGTCCGGCCTTTGAGGCCATGAGGAGCGCGCTGGCCATGCCTTTGCCGGTTCAACTAGATTCTACCTCACCGTCCCTAGATTTGGAGACTGGTGCCTCTGTTGTGTTGCAGCCCCCCGGCAGCGGGGCCCCAGGGCCTGAGGATACCCCCATCGGGGGTTCCCTTCTTCTGGGTGGTCCTTCCAAAACTGCTTCGGACGAACCCCCACGGAAGAAATTGTGTAAGAGGAAGCACGTAGACTCCCAAGATGAGTCTATTACATCGGATACTGACCTCGATGACGCAGAAGGGTCCCCCAAATCATCTTCGGATGATATCTCCTTCTCAGATATCTTGGAGATTCTGAGACAGAGAGGTGACTGGCAAGCCAAAACCCCTTCAGCTGAGGAGTCAGTCTTCCTCAAGGCCTTTGGGGCCCAGCCCTCCGCCTCCTGGATGTCTCCGCCCTTCGATGAACTCCTTGATTTGGTTTCTTGAAGGGTGTGGGAACACCCTGATTCTGTGGAACCGGTGCCTGCGAGGCCCAATAAATTTTTGTCAGCCCCCCCCCAGAAAGAATTTCTCACAAAGGGTGTGCCTGTAGATGCTTTGGTGGTGGCTTCTGCCACACAGCAGGACGTGGCAGTGGCTTCGACGTCTATTCATCCTCCTAATAAGGATTCTAGGAGTATGGATAGGTACGGGAAGCGTACCCTGTCCTCAGCGGCCTTTACCTTACGGTCGCTGAACTACTTATGTCATTTTACGAGGCTCCAAAGGGATCTTCTCAAAGAGCTAAATGACTCTCTTGTTGGTAATCTACCTGAGGCGCTGGCCTGACTGTTGGCGCACAGATGACTACCCTCTTTTCTATTGTTAACTCGTCCATGAGGCTCATTTCGTATGCGGCCGAAGGGGCGAGTAGAGCTGGAACAGGCGTTGCCCTCAGGAGGCAAGCCTGGTTACGCTTGTGTTCGCTCACGGAGGCCTTCAAGTCTTCCTTCGCCCCTTTGATGGGTCATCTTTGTTTGGACCCAAGGTGAAGGACACACTAACTCGGTGCGAGCAGGAGGGCAAGACTTTGACTGCCGTTGGGGCCCGTTTTTCCGCTCCTTCCAGGCCTTATCCCAAGGCTGGGAGAGGAGGAAAATGTGGTTTAAAAATCCCAAAAGTCTTTCTCTACTCCACCCAGTGATTCCCTCCAGAGGCGGGGATTTTGGAAGACGCCGCCCAGAGGTGGCAGAGGCCCCGTAACTCTGGAGACCGCGATTCCTTTTGTGGTTCTTCATACAACCAGCCGTTCCTGAGTTGTTGCCCGACTGTGCAACTCCGAGCCAGTCGGGGTCGCTTTGGCGCACCCACAAGCTTGGGAATCCATAACAAGCGATCGGTGGGTGCTTCGTATTACCGGAGGATATATCATCCCCTTCAACAAACCCCCTTTCTTTAAGGGAAATCCCGGACGTACCACCCAGTCAGCGGGATCAGGCAGCATTAGAGGTTTCAAAGCTGCTAGAAAAAAGCCATCCAGCCTGTCCCCATCGACCAGATCGGATCAGGAACTTACTCAAAATTATTTTTGGTACCAAAAAAGACAGGGGACTTCAGGCCCATTTTGGACCTCAGTTCATTGAATCATTTCAAAGAAGTCCAAATTCCGAATGGTCACTCTTCAATCTATTCTTCCTTTGCTGGAAAAAGATGCATGGATGTGCTCCATAGATCTCCAGGACGCTTACTATCACATTCCCATAGCTCAAGAGTCCAGGAGACATTTACGCTTCATACCTGGAGCCAGACATTTTCAATTCCGAGCACAGCCCTTTGGTCTCACCACAGCCCCCAGGGTGTTCACCAAATGTCTGGCAGTGGTAACTGCTCACCTGAGAAGTCTGGGATTCCAGGTGTTTCCTTATCTAGACGACTGGCTCCTTACTGCCACCTCCGAGCATCTACTACTCCAAGCGCTCAGAGCCACGTTCACCTTGGGCCGTTTCTTGGGGATCACGTTCAATTTGCAAAAATCTGTACTACTGCCATCTCAGCGTATTACTTTCATAGGCGCAGACTTAGACACAAAAAGAACGCGCGCCTATTTACCAGCAGCAAGAATTCAGGTCTTACAAGATCAAGTCAAATCCTGTCTCCCCCTACAAAGAGCCCCGGCCCATCGGATCCTACAACTGTTGGGCTCGATGGCATCGACCATACTTTTAGTTCCCTTGGCCAGACTTCACATGCGAATTTTACAATGGCTACTGTCGGTTCAATGGTCCTATCAGGAACTTCCCTTGAACCACTTAATCATAATCACGGAAAGTTGCCGTCGAGATCTACATTGGTGGCTTCTCCAATCAAATCTCGACCAGGGGCGACCCTTTATACCTCAACGTCCCATTGCCACTGTGACTACGGACGCCTCCCAGGTAGGGTGGGGGGGTCATTACCTGGACAGGTCGGTCCAAGGCACATGGCAGATCCAGGAAACGCATTTGCATATCAATGTCCTGGAGATGAGAGCGGTACTATTGGTACTCCAAGCTCTCCATCACGCTCTCCCACAGGGCCCAATTACTATCCTATCCGACAACATGTCGGTGGTGTGGTACATAAACAAGCAAGGTGGAACCAGGTCTTACCCACTATGCAGAGAAGCCATGAGACTTTGGCACTGGGCGGTAGCTACCAACCGCTTTCTAATGGCAACGCACATACCGGGGAAGTCCAATGTGATTGCGGACAGATTAAGCAGGACCATTCTTTTACCCCACGAGTGGTCCTTCAAACAGAGTATAGCTGCGAAGATCTTCGACAGATGGGGTCTTCCTTGCTGCGACCTGTTTGCCAGCCCTCACAATACGAAATGCAGAGAGTTCTTCACACTGTTTCCTTCTCAGGGACAGATTCCCAGGGACACTCTGACTCACATTTGGCCCCCCGGTCTTCTCTACGCCTTCCCTCCGTTCCCCCTCCTACCGAGGGTGATACAGAAGGCCATTTACTTGGAGAGCAAGATGATTTTGATTGCCCCGCACTGGCCTCGTCAAGTTTGGTTTCCCTTCCTACAGAGGCATGCGATAGAAGGTCCATGGTTTCTGGATCCGGTGCCAGACCTGTTGACTCACCAGTCAGGACGGCGTCATCCGTTTCTCAGGTCCTTGAAGTTGGCAGCATGGTTACTCCACTTCCATCCTTAGTTCGAGACAATGCTCTTTCGCCGGACGTGGTCCACATACTGTCTTCTTCTCATAAACCTTCCACCATCAAACTTTATTCCAGTAAATGGAAAAGGTTTGCCTTCTGGGCTCAAGAACGGGGTATAGATCCTCTCACTGCACCAGTATCGGAGGTTCTGAATTTTCTGGCCTCCCTTTTTCAGTCGGGCTCTTCAGTTTCTACCATTAAGGTTCAGTTAGCAGCGATCTCTAATTTTCATGCTTCTTTTGAACCTTCATTGATGTCTCACAAACTTTGTAAGGCTTTCCTTAAAGGGGCTTGGCTCCTTAGGCCTCCTTTATCTCAGCCTGTCCCCTTGGGATTTGAATATAGTTCTTGCTGCCCTAACTGCCCGTCCTTTGAACCAGCTGCTACTTGTGATTTAAAATTTCTGTCTTGGAAAACGGCCTTTTTAGTAGCCATAACATCTGCTAGGCGAGTTTCAGAACTTCAAGCTCTTTGTTCTGATCCTCCCTATTTGATTTTTCACAAGCATAGAGTTTCATTGAAATTAAACCCTGCATTTATACCAAAAGTGGCCTCCTCTTTCTGTATGCAACAAACTATAGAACTCCCTGTCTTTTTCCCAGAATTCTCCAATAACGCAGAATATACTTTGCATCAATTGGACGTACATAGACAACTACGTTTTTATTTGAATAGAACCGCTCAAACGCGGAAATCAAATCAATTGTTTGTTTCCTTTGCAGTGAACAAATTGGGTCATTCAGTAACAAAAGCCTCCATATCTAAATGGATTAAAGATTGTATCATTTTTATTTATTCACAGGCTAATAAAGACCTTCCCTTTCCAGTCAAGGCTCATTCTACCAGGGCAATGGCTACTTCCGTAGCTTTTCACTCCAAGTTATCAATAGATGATATTTGTGCTGCGGCAACCTGGACTTCTCCGCACACTTTTATTTCTCATTACAAATTGGATGTGGTTTCTCGAGGCAGAGCTTCCTTTGGTTCCACAGTTCTCAGGAGTGTGTTCCAATGAGCCACCCGGGATGTAGGTGCTAGGACGCTGTCCCATCTGTCATGAATGTAGGCGAGATAGGATCCCATTACATCTTTTAGTTATGTACTTACCATAACTTCGGATGTATGGGATCCATCTCGCCTACATTCATAAGTACCCACCCTCCTTCCCCCTTCCATTTGGATTTAGAGGAGCTGTAGTCACCTTTTTTCTTGGCGTTCTTTCTTGAAGAACTTTAGTTGGTTATAGTGACTACTAGTTTTTTCTGTGTTTACATGGGTGTATGAAAGCGAACAAACAAGATCTGGGGAAGCAGGTGTAGTGCATCCTGGGATAGGGAGTAGCCCAGCCAATGAGAGACTTCGTGCTAGTGTATTAGTTGCCGAGTCGGAGCCGATGGATCGGCTCCGAACCCATCTGTCATGAATGTAGGCGAGATGGATCCCATACATCCGAAGTTATGGTAAGTACATAACTAAAAGTTTTAATGGTGCACCCATAACTTCTCACAAATTGGGCAAGGCCTTCTTAAAAGTTACCCTTCTTCTAAGGCCTCCTTTTAAAGGTCCTACTCCTCCATGGGATTTAAATTTAATGCTTCAGTCTCTCACACAACCTCCATTTGAACCAGCAGCTACATGTGACCTTAAATATCTTACATGGAAGACAATTTTCTTGGTTGCTATTATTTCCGCAAAAAAAATTTCTGAGATCCAAGCATTATCTTCTAAACCTCCATACTTGGTTTTCCACAAAGACAGAGTGATCTTACATACCAATCCATCCTTTCTTCCAAAGGTGGTGTCAGAATCCAACATCAATAGAGCTATCAATCTGCCAGTGCTTTTTCCCCATGTTTACCAACAAAGGAGAATATATCTTACATTTTACTGGCTGTTAGTAGGCAATTGTGATTCTGTTTGCATAGAACAGAAAAAAATCAGGAAAGCTGACCAACTGCTTATTTCTTTCTCTGAACCGACATTGGGAAAACCAGTTTCCAAAGTTACCCTATCAAAGTGGTTGCCAAATATTATTTCCTTTGTCTGTGCTAAACTGAGCATTTCTCTACACATTCCTTGAGAATGTACTCCACCAGATCCATGGCTACTTCCACAGTTTTTCAATCAAGAATGTCCATGGATCATATTTGTACAGCAGCAACTTGGGCTACTCCCCATACCTTTGCCATTCATTACAAATTGGATCTGGTATCCAGAGATAGGACGTCATTTGGTTCTATGATGCTCAGGAATATCTTTCCTTGAGTCCACCCCATATACAGGTAGCTAGGGACATTGTCCCACTTGTTGAGGATAAAATGAAGATTGCCAACATCAGATAAAGAAGTTATGTACTTACATTAACATTTCATCTGTGTTATCAATCTTCATTCTTCCTCAACTCCCCTCCCACCAATCCCCATTCTATGGTTTCTGGAGGAACTAGTATTTGCACAGTATCTATGTACATTTATTTTTATATATGACTCCTGGATATGGCTTTTTCCATAACTCTCTTAATCTTCCTATGCTAATGTAGCAGAAAGCAAGATTTAAAGTAATTGGGTAGGTGTATTGTGAGTAAGGGAAAAGCTCAAGAGATTTGGTGGCTGTGAGCTTTAGCATTGGCCGAGTTTGATCCGATGGATCGGATCCGAAACACTTGTTGACAATGAAGGAAGATCAACAGCACAGATGAAACATTATGGTAAGTACATAACTTCTTCTTTTTTGTTGGCCATTACTTCTGCCAGATGAGTTTCTGAAATTCAAGCCTTGTCTATGAGGCCCCATATCTAATTTTTCTTAAAACCCAGAAAAAATAATAACAGACATTATGGTGATGAGAAGAATCCACCTCCACTAATAATTCATTTCAAGTATTTTATTAGAAACATTAGCACTTTTGTTCATAAAGTGTAACCATGAACTTCATCAGTTAACAGTTTAAAAATATCCAGGTTTAAATAACCAGCGAATACATCATATGACTGTTCTCCTGATGTTAGTTAGTTAACCCCTCTCCTACTCCTAAAGACGTAAAATCTGGAATAAAAATGTGAAAACAAATCATCCACATTCATGTTTTTCACATTTTTATTCAAGATTTTATGTCTTTAGGAGTAGGAGAGGGGTTGGCTAAACTGATGTCAGGATTGAATGGGGGGCAGGAGATTTTCCCATCAGAACAGACAGAACCCTTACCAGCTAACATTACAGAGCAAGATGGTAGTGTATGCAGTTTTAAAGGGTTTGAAATCTATAATTATAATAGTAGAGAAGTAGATGAGACATATTTCAATTTATTATCAACATCTTTTAAGTTTATAAATAAGAATAAAGCTAATATTAGCAAAGTGCTTATTGACTTAAAATTATTTTTAGAAAGAAAAACTTGGAACTCTTTTTTGGTCAGGAATTGAATTAAAAAATGGACACAGAACTAAAAAGAAGAAGCATCTTTAACCCACCCTTACACCCTCAGCTAAAATTTTTTGAGGCCCTGAGGGAAAAGGAATTAAGGGTTGAAATCAATAAACATAAAACCGGTTTCAACCTTTCGAGAGAAGAAAATACACTATTAAAGGAATTGAGTCAGGACAAAACAGTGAGGGTAATGAGGCCAGATAAGGGTGGGGGTGCTATACTCATGGATAATTTAACTTATGAAACAAAGATGATGGATATTTTAGAAGACACTTTAAAATATAGAAGAGTTTCCATAAATTAAATTAATACAGCGAACAAAAAAGTAGAATTAGTATTGAATGATTTATTTTTAGAAGGCACCATTGATATAAATGCTTATAATTTTTTGCATGTAGATAAGCCTGTCACCCCCACCATATTTGGAATCCCAAATGTCCACAAAAGTGTCCAAAATCCACCATTGAGACCAATTGTTACCTCTGAGGGGTCAATAACTGCCCCTTTGACCAAGTTTTTAGATAATAAACTAAAGAAAATGTCAATGCGTGGGCAAGGAGTTGTTAAGGACTCATGGGATTTATTAGGAAATATTAAAGAGAGTATGTTTGAGGAGGGGATGATATTTATTACAATGGACATAGTAGACTTATTTACTTCTATTCCACATATAGAAGGGATAAAATTGTTTGAAGAAGCACTAGTGAAATACGGAAAAGTTAGTAACAAGGAGTTTTATTTGATTTTAACGTTAATGGAAATTGTGTTAAAAAATAACTTTATCCATTATGAAGGTGAATTCTTCCAGCAACAGCAAGGTGTGGCAATGAGGGGTAGATGTGCCCCCATATATGCAAATATTATTTTGTCTTTTTGGGAAGATAAATTCATCTTAGGTTCCAGGTATACTAACTGTTGGAAACTGTATAAAAGATACCTGGATGATATGTGTTTTTATGGGTGGATACCGTGGAAAGATTTTTAGAATTTATTCTTTATCAGATTCAACTAAATTTTTAAGATTTGCATGCAAAATTGATACAAACAAGCTTGGATATTTAGATATCTCTATTACTGAACAGATGGGTAGTTTCAGTTTGAAGGTATTTAGAAAGGAGACATGTACCAACTCCTACCTAGCATTTGATAGTGCATACCTCTTTTATCAGAAGAAAGGAATAATTAAGGGACAATACTTAAGAGGGAGTAGGATGACATCAAATGATGCAGATTTTGAGGACGAATATAGAAAATTATTTGGTATGTTTTATGAAAGAGGCTAAGCTGTGGATCTGATTAAGAATGTGGAACAAGTAGTAAGAGAAGGAAGAAAGGAAAAATGTAAGCCCATCTTGGGTGATGGCCTCCCTAGTAGTGAAGTGGAGGAACAAGATTTCTTGAATAAGGACAATGGTCAATTGGTTAGTAATTTTTTAACTGACTTTAATGCTGACTTGAACACAATTAGAATAATATTAAAAAAGGAATGGGCCAGGTTTAGTGCCACATCAGATTTAGGGATTATTTTTAACAACCAACTTGTAACCGTTCCACAAACAAGATAAAAACGAGGAGGAATAGATGTCAAAAAAATATTTAATGTCAACAGCAGCAAACCAAGTAAAACAGTTTAACACAATATTATAAAATTCTGTCTGGTGGTTAACCCAGGTTTCGTCCTTTCAATAAGGACTTCTTCAGAACAATGAACAAACCAAACTTTTTCATTTAAATATTCTTCTAATACATCACTAATTGATTCAATTATTTAATTAACTCATTAAAGCCTGTTATTTGATTTTAAAAATAGTTTTAAAAACCTCTTAAAGGAGCCACATTGTAATATCACAATATAATACAATACTCTACTTCCCTCCATTACTCTACTTCCCTCCATTTAATTACTACCCATGTAATATTTGTACAAACTATATATGAACTTGTACAAACTTATTGCTACAATAATTAGTTTAGTATCAAAAATGTCCATTAATATGATATCAATGAATGTATGGGTAAACAGGTAATTAGATACAGTACATGAAATACTATTGATAAATAACCACTGTATGAATAAATATAAAAATAGATAAATTATCCTAAAATATGTTTTAACTTTAAAATAGGTGCTATACTAATACTTTTGTTGATGCCCGGATATTTTTGGGAATCTAACTGCAATTGCCACCTTAACTCACTTATATCAAGATGTATGTCTAAAATTTTTCCTTGAATATCTTTTTTAATATGCTGTATCACACAAAACTTAAAATCGTGGTCAGAATTAGCCATTAAATGTCTGGTTAAAGCATTAGTGACTTTACTGTGTTTTATATCCAATAAGTGTTCCCTTATTCTTTCCCTAAAATGTCTAGATGTCTTGCCCACGTAAAATACGGGGCATTTTTTACATTGTGCAATATATACCACGTTTTGCATGTAACAGTCGTGATGTTCTACAATGGGGATAATATTATGGTTTACCCTAATATATTCCCATTACCATAATAAATTTACATGTGGAACATCTAACACATTTGTAATTTCCAAACTTCCTTCCTATTGTGACTGTGTTTAACTGTACATTCGTCTGTAACAGTTCTTTAAAGGATTGGTCTTTCCAAAATACAAACTTAGGGATTCCCCCTATTTTTAGGTTAACTTGTTTATCTAATTGTAGGAAGCCCCAATTTTTCTTGACCCTCCCTATATACCATTTCACATCCTGATTATAGGTAGTTATGTATATTCGATTCATATTTTTGTTCATTCTACTAGCATCTTGATTAATTCTCAAACTTTAACTTTCATCAGTGCTTGCATTCATCTTGATTATGGCTTGATAAAAACCTATTTCTCTTTTATGCACCACTTCTTTCTTTACATTGTTACATAAATCATCAGGGTTACCCCTTCTTTTAAACATGGTAATCATAAAATCTAATTCCTGTATAAATGCATCGCTATCACACACCATTCTTGCTGCTATTACCATTTGACCTTTTATTGTGCTTCTTTTTTGATGGTAAGGATGCCAACTATTAAAATCCAAATAGGAGTTGGAAAATGTACTCTTTCTAAATATATCTGATTTTATACATTTATTTTTCTTGTCAATAGTTAATTTTACGTCTAAATAAGATATTGTCTCCTTACTAAAATGATGAGTGAATTTTAAAAATTCTACAGTGTTGTTTATATACCTAATAAATGTTTCAAGTTGTTCTGAACTACCATCCCATATGATAAAAATGTTGTCCAAATAACGTGTGTATTGTTTAATGTACTTGAAATAGATGGTCAGGAACACATATTCCTGCTCCCAATATGCCATGATGTAGTTTGCATAAATGGAGGCACATGCTGCCCCCATAGCAACTCCTGTTAACTGTTTGAAGAAATGACCCTCAAAGTATATTCAGTTGTTGTACAGGACAGCTTCCATGAGTGTAATATATATATTGACTTGATCTTGATTATATAGTCCTGTTTTGCCAGTTGTGTTTCCACCCAACTTAGACCCATATCGTGGGGAATTACAGTAAATAAATTACATACATCAATCATGAGAAATATATTATTATCATTCATATTAATTGTTTTTAATTTTTCCAAAAAATTCCACAAATCTCTTGTAATGTATATAAAAGAAGTCAATCCCCTTTGCATGTGATGATCTAAAAATTGACTGCTAAAACATGTCTTACTCCTTTTTCCATCCACTATTGGCCTAAATTTTATATTATTTAGGCCTTTATTTAATTTTGGGATCCCAAATATACTACTCACTACTGGAAAATAATTTTTCATGTATTCGTGTTCTTTTTTATTAAGCTGTCCTTGGTATAACATATCATCCAAGAGCAGATCTATTTTTTGATGACTAATATTAATTTAATTTATACTACTCTCGGTGTAACTGTCTTTCATTAACATATCCATCATGGCATTGATATAATCATTCTTTTCAACTATTGCTACCCCATTCCCTTTATCCGGTCACATTATTCGTATTTCTTTATTACTCACTAACAGACTCAGCAAGTCACTCTCTTCTTTTGTCAAGTTAGTATATCCCCATTTACCAGACTTATTCATGTGTGCTCCGATATCCATTTCACGTGCTTTTTCAAGTAGAGCAACTGTCTGGTTAGTAGGGGGATTAAATTGACTCGGTTTTGTTAACTCCCCGCATCCATTATTTTCCATCCTCTCTGTGAACTACATTCTTAAATTCATTTTTCGGACAAAAGTTTTTAAATCTATTAACATGTTAGTGATGTTACCTTTCCTACAAGGAACAAATGTGAACCCTTTAAATAATAAATTAGTGTGTTCTATGTTAAATTCACATTTGGAATAATTATAAACTTTGAAATCACCGTATACATTTTGAAACACTTTAGGGTCACTGAGTGCATTTGATTTTAAGATTCCTTCCAATTGATTACACAGTAATTCAACTGTCATACTAACTTCATTATTTCCTCAATAATTAAAATACATTTCCTTGTTCATTAATTGCGCATTATAATAATTGTCCCTACTAAATTCAGAAATACCATCAAGATTCTTACCATACAAAAACGGATTACCGTTGTTATCATTGATTGAATACACACTTAAATCCATGCAAGGATCCTGAGTGTTATTTAAAACAACATTTTCCCGATTAACATTTTGATTTTCTAAACCAGCATACTTCACCAAACCATCAGAAAAAATTCCTTCCAAGCTTTTTTCATACATACTGTTGTAAACCAATGCTGCCATAACTTCCTGTTGTGCATTTCAGTTAGAACTGTTTTCAATAGTAACTAATCAATTTCTATCACTATATTTGCATGGTATACAGTTATAACCTGTTGCACTATTAGTGCCATTAATAGTAACATTTACATCCATAGTGTCAGCATTTGAAATAACCAATACGTCTTTTTGTAAGGTGGCAATTGCGGTTAGATGCCCAAAAATATCCGGGCATCAACGAAAGTATTAGTATAGCACCCATTTTAAAGTTAAAACATATTTTAGGATAATTTATCTATTTTTATATTTATTCATACAGTAGTTATTTATCAATAGTATTTCATGTACTGTATATAATTACCTGTTTACCCATACATTCATTGATATCATATTAATGGACATTTTTGATACTAAACTAATTATTATAGTAATAAGTTTGTACAAGTTTGTATATAGTTTATACAAATATTACATGGGTAGTAATTAAATGGAGGGAAGTAGAGTATTGTATTATATTGTGATATTACAATGTGGCTCCTTTAAGAGGTTTTTAAAACTATTTTTAAAATCAAATAACAGGTTTTAATCAGTTAATTAAATAATTGTATCAATAAGTGATGTATTAGAAGGATATTTAAATGAAAAAGTTTGGTTTGTTCATTGTTCTGAAGAAGTCCTTATTGAAAGGACAAAACCTGGGTTAACCAGGTTAACCACCGGACAGAATTTTATAATATTGTGTTAAACTGTTTTACTTGGTTTGCTGCTGTTGACATTAAATACTTTTTGGACATCTATTCCTCCTCGTTTTTATTATTTTTAACAAACCTTTTAAATGCACTTACCATAAGGGAAGGAGTATTAAAAATATTCTTGAGCAAAATAAAAATGTGCACTTTGTAGAAAAGACAAAGTTGGTACTTTTAAATGTAGATGTTGTTCTCAACGTGCATGGATTAATAAAACAGATATAGTTTATCTTAAAAGCAGGGATAGGCTGTTAATAAGAGTTTTGCAAACTGTGAAACAAACGGGATAGTATACTTGGCTACCTGCAATAAATGTGATTCATTCTATGTAGGAAAATCAGAGAGGAAGTTAAAAAGTAGAATGTATGAACATTATTATGACATTAGGAATAACTGTAAAAATAATGCGCTGTATAGGCATACTTTACAATGCCAAGAAGCCAAATTTTTTTTTTATGTCTTGGAAGTGGTACTCAAGGATATTAGGGGTGGCCCATGGGAACCCCGACTTGAGTATAAAGAACTCTATTGGCAATTGTAATTGGAAGCCACAACGCCCCCTGGGCTTAATGGCTCGGTTTCCCTAAAACCAGTTTTTAAATTAAGGTCAGCAAAATTGAAATGTTTTCTAGTTTTGGTTTTATTCTGTTTGTTTGTATGTATTTTATGGTATATATATATATATATATATATATATATATATATATATATATATATATATATATATATATATATATATTTTTTTTTTTTTTAAGTATTTATAAACTGTAGATATTTTAGATAATTTTGAGAGTTATGCATGTATTAGGATATGTACATATTATTGAGTTTGTGTTATCACTGTGTGATTTAGTACAAGAGTTATAGTATTTAGCCACTAGATGGTGGCATTTGATATAGGTTCATAGGTAGATACTAGGCTATCTGCCCGAAAGTATTTATAAGCCTAGCCGGAATGTGTTGGCTTTTGCCACCCCTTATAGATTAGTTCCCTGTGCCTCTGTCCAGCAGAGCCATTGAAGTGATCCCTGGGGTAAACTTTCTGTTTCCCATCCACTCGTCAAGGTTTCTCTTGAAGAGTGTTAGTGAGGAGCTCTGCTTAATGTAGATTGGAATCTTGTTCCAGAGCATGGGAAGTCTCTGGGACAGAAATCTATCCCTCCAGCATGTACTATTTATTGTTGTGGTGAGGTTTAGATCCCTAGAGCGTGTGGCTCGAGGGAATATGGTTTTCTTTAGGTGGAGCATGTCCATCAGTTCTGGGTTGGACATGGCCTTGTATGTCAGGCAGAGATCACCTCTGAGTAGGCAGTATGCAACCAAGTACAGCTGGAGTTTCTTCAGTCGAGCTGCATAGGGCATCTGCTTGAGGCCAGTGATTCTCTTGGTGAGGAACTTCTGTGGTCTTTCCAGTTGTTGCAGGTGTCTTACGTAAGGTACATCCCAAATGGGGCATTGTACTCTATGATGGGTCTGTTGAGTGATGTGTAGAGGGGTCCAATGACCTCTTTCAATCTGGATGCAAACCCTTTTATGATCAGGTGGGCCACATAGAAGGATTTTCTAACCACTTTGGCAATGTGATTATCAAAGGAGAGGTTACTGTCTACTTGTGTCCCCAGATCCCTTGTTACGTCTTCCGTATTTAGGGGGCTACCACCCATGTGGTAGTTTGTGGGTACTTTGTTTTTTCCAAAGGGGATGACTATGCACTTTTTGACATTTAGCTTGAGACCATGGTTTTGACACCAGGTATCTGTCTCAGTGAGACCCTTTTGGAGGATGTCTGTGTCAGCCGGAGAGTCAATTATAGCTCCTAGTTTGCAGTCGTCTGCAAACTTGGTGAGCCATAGTCCTCCTGTGCTTTCCTGTACCTCTGAAAAGTATATGCCAAACAGGAGGGGTCCTAGGACTGAGCCCTGGGGAATGCCACTTATAACAGTTGTAACAGGTTTAGAGTCAGACCTAGCTCCTGCAACTCTTACCATGTGGGTTCTCTCCATGAGCCAGTTGGCAACCCATCTCGTGATGTAGGGGTTTATGTTCAGGCTGGTGAGCTTGTCTATAATACCTGAGTGGGGAATAGTGTCAAAGGCCTTTGCGAGGTCTAGGTAGGCTGTGTGGACCACCTTTCCCTCGTCTATAGCCTTGGTAACTGTCTCAAAGAAGTCCACCAGGTTTAGGAGGTATGATCTGCCCTTAACAAAGCTGAACTGGGTTGGGTCCAGTGTTTGGAGGTTTCCAATGTCTCTGTTAATGAGATCCATGATGATGCACTCCATAGCTTTGCAGACCAAGCTAGTCAGGCTTATAGGGCAATAGTTTCCAGGGTTCATTGTGGCTCCACCTTTGTGGAGCGGAATAACCGTTGCTGTGTGCCACTCTGTGGGCACGTAGCCTGTGGAGAGGCAGAGTTTAAACAGTGTGTTTAGGTGAGGGGTTAGTTCATCTTTGAGCTCGTGTAGGACACAGCCTGGGACACCGTCCAGTCCCATTGATGCTGTGTTTTTTGGCTTTGGAAAGGGCTGTTTTAACCTGAGTGTTTGTGATTTCAGGGGCACTACATTCTTCTGATATAGTTATGGGTCCTTTTGGGGGTGAGAGGGGGGTGAAGTTTGCACTGAACCGGTCTGTCAGGATGTTGGCTATATTGGTTGGTTCAGTGTATTTTGTGCCATTCTGCACTAACTCCGAACAGATCTGAGAATTGCCACTTAGATTCTTGACATAGCTAAAGAATGCCTTGTGGTTATTTTTGGAGTCCATGGCAATTTTTCTTTCAAAGCTAGCCTTGGATGATTTTATAAGGGAATGTAGTTTCTTGCTGATACTGATTAGGGATGTCTTCCCTTCTTGAGATTTTGCTCTTTTCTGTACTAGTTTCCTCCTTCTATTGTATAGCTTGTTTATGGCAGGGGTCCACCAGACTGGTTTCCTTTTCTTGGAGGAGTGAGTCTTGGTTTTGCTTGTGATAGCACAATCCATGCTTTCTTGTAGGTGCCCCTAGAGTGCATTAGTAAAGGATTTTGCAGCTTGGACAGCGTTATCCTTTAGCATGGGGGCTTTGAAACTTCCCACCTCGGTCTTAAGTAATGTGAAGTTTGCTTTTGAAAAGTTTTTCACGGTGGTTTCTTTGACCGGGGGTGGTGGCGGAATGTGGATATCCAGAGTGATTAGTTTATGGTCAGATCTAACCAGTGAGAAGTTGACCTCCGGTGTGGAACACTGGTCGCCCATGTTGGTGATGAGCAGGTCCAATATGTTGTCACCTCTGGTGGGGGTGTTAACCAGTTGATCCAGGGTGTTTGAGTTTATAAATTCTAGGAAATGTTGGGCCAGGGAGTTCATACTTGAGTAGTTCTCCCAGTTAATGTTTGGATAATTGAAATCACCCAATATCAGGGTATTTGGTAGGACCTTTATGTTTCCCAGTGTTTCCAGGAATGTGGAGTGGGGGTCCTGGGACATGGTGGGTGATCTGTAGCAAGCTATAATTTGAATAGCAGTTTTGCCCGTTGTTAGTTTTTATTTATTTATTTATTTAAATTTGTTGACCGGGAGTGTCCGACTGGATGTGGGTCCATTTTCAGCGGAGGCCCGGGGAGAAAAGCTCCACAGTAAAATAAACAGACAGTAGTTACATTGGATTACATAGCGATTAACAATTTAACATAGAAATTACCTACAACATATTTACAGATGAAGAACATAGTACATCAGTAGACAACTAGAATCTTTATCTGTGAAGTACATAACAGGCATTAACAAATGTAACAATGAGAAGTTCCTGCTGTATAATAAGTACTAGGCTTATGAGCATCTGAGCTTGCTATATTCAAGGTAGTTAGTGGAGTGGAAAGAAAGGTAGTAGTTGAATGGGGTGGATGATATTAGTGTGGGAGTTGCAAGGGCATAGCCAGCATGTTTTTAGGTGCGCTTTTAATAAAGTTTTGAAGTTGGTGCATGATGGTACGGAGGTAATTGTGGGTGGGAGTGAGATGTTATGTGATCCTGTCTCGCCTACATTCTGAACTGATGGGTTCTGAGCCGATCCCTCGGCTCCGACTCAGCACGCTTATGCTATAGAGCGAGGCCTCTAATTGGCTGAGCTATCTTTATCCCAGGATGCACCACCACCACTAATCCCCCAGATCTCGTTTGCCGCTATCAAGCTTAGACGTGGTCTCAACATTGGCTGGGCTAAGTACTAGTTATTAGGCTTTTCCTGTCACAAATTTCCTTTCTTTGAACCCAAAAGCTGTTTTAACAGCTATTGTTGTTATATTAGTGTGTTTGGTGAATTTGTGTTAGTAAATTCGTGATTTTTTTAGTCAGGGAAGGTTTCCCGTTTTAGTTAGAGGGGCCTTCCCCTGTTATTTTGCTGCTTGTGTAATTTCTTGGGTCAAGTACCCGTTTAAGTTAGAGGGTCTTGACTCTCTCTCTATCTTTCACTCTTTTTTTTTTTGTCTGTTTACTGGTAGTGTTTAAAAGAAAAAAAAAAAAAAAAAAAAATTTAAATATATATATATAATTTTTGTTAAAGTTGTTGTATTGAACTGTCTTTAACTAAAAGTTTAGTGTTGTTTTCACATATAGTGGTTCTTTGGCAAAGCAGTTATGTCGAAAGAACACAAACCCTCCGGGTTTAAGAAATGCATGAGGTGTGGTTTTAAAATGTCCATAACGGACGACCATGCCTCGTGCGTCTATTGCTTAGGTGCTAAGCATTTACAAGAGTCGTGTAGTGTGTGCCACGCGTTCTCTTCTAGAGTCCTCCAGGAGAGGAAAAACAAATTAATCCTCAAGGGATTAATCAAGCCTTCCTTCGAGGAGGCTTTATCTTCCTCTCCGTCTCCTTCTAAAAAGAAGAAAGCATCGGCTCCGACCAGTCAGTCGGAACCGACTGCAAAAAAATCCAAGCAGACTTCTCCATCGGCTCCACGGACTTCGGAGCCGAGGTCGGAATGGTCTGCCTTGATGCCTCCAGCCTCGACCCCTCTGGTTTCGGAGCCGAGGTCTGGGGCATCGAGAGGCGGGTCACCCTCATCGGCTCCACTGATATTGGAGCCGATCAGGGTTACCGGCTCAGACTCTTCCCCCTCGGAGCCGAAGTCCTTATCGGCACCGAGGGAAATTTCCTTGAAATCTTCCTCTGAGCCGATAGTTGTTGAGTCCTTTCGGAGCCGGTCCCCGAGCCCTTCGGAGCCGATGGGGAAATCGGTTCGGGCCCGATCGGTATCCTCTAGGCCATCCAAGATGTCTGATTCGGACATCGACAGGGTGCTCCTTTGACTCTTCCAGTCTCCGGTGTTCCAAAAGCTTGTTTCGGCTCCAGCCCATTTGGCTTCGGAGCTGATGGTCCACTCCCCTACTGTGGTTCCTCCTCCAACAGCTTCGGCACCATTGGAGCCGGTGCTGGTGGAACCTGTGGAGGTGTTAGGGTCGGGCCCGACCCTTGCTCCAACTCCGGCTCTTGGGTCGGAGTTCAGTACACGGACTTCTTCCTTTGGCCCTGGGGGGAGGCTTCGGGATTGATGCTCTCGGTCCCAAGTCTCCCTCTTGGTGCGTCGGCGGCGAGAGTACCGTCCACTGTCGTGGCCACAGAGGTGGGACCCTCCCAGGATTCTGGTGGTCCCGCCTTCAGGGCTATGAGGAGCGCGTTAGCCAAATCTTCCTTGGCTACCTCCACGGTTTCCCCAGCTACCTCCCTGCATACGGAGACTGGGTCGTTGGCAGTCCCCCTGTCTTTAGACAGCGGAGCCCCCAGGCCTCAGGTTACCCCCACTGGGGTTTCTCCCCCTCCTGGAGGTTCTTCTGAAGCCTCTTCGGAAGAACCCCCCAGGAAAAGGTCGTGCAAGAGGAAGCACGTTGACTCCCCTGATGAGTCTTTGACATCCGACACCGATCTCGATGATGCAGAGGGGTCCCCTAAGTCGTCCTCGGATGATGTCTCCTTTGCAGACATCCTGGAAGCCATAAAACAGCGAGGCGGCTGGCAGTCCAAACCTCCCTCTGCTGATGAGTCGGTGTTCCTGAAGGCCTTCGGGGCTCAGCCCTCCACCTCCTGGGTGTCTCCGCCCTTCGACGAGCTCTTGGATTTGATCTGTCGAAGGGCGTGGGAACACCCAGACTCTGTGGAACCAGTGCCTGCTCGTCCAAACAAATTTCTCTCGGTGCCCCCTGATAGAGAGTTCCTTACTAAAGGTGTGGCTGTAGATGCTTTGGTGGTGGCATCTGCTACCCAGCAAGATGTAGCAGAGGCTTCTACGTCCATCCATCCTCCTAATAAGGAGTCTAGGAGCATGGATCGGTACGGAAAGCGCACCCTTAGTTCAGCGGCCTTTACACTGAGGTCCTTGAACTACCTGACGCACTTTACCAGATTTCAGAGGGATCTGATTAAGGAGTTATCCGATACCCTCTTGGGTAACCTGCCTGAGGAGCTGGCCCAGACGGTTGGCTCTCAGCTGGCTACAATGTCGTCCATTTCGAACTCGTCCATGAGGCTCATTTCGTATGCGGCCGAAGGGGCGAGTAGAGCGGCGGGTACAGGCATTGCTCTACGGAGACAAGCCTGGCTCCGCCTGTGTCATTTCATGGAGGCCTTTAAGTCTTCATTTGCCGACGCCCCCTTTGATGGGTCCTCTCTGTTTGGACCCAAGGTAAAAGACACACTAACCCGCTGTGAACAGGAGGGTAAGACTCTGACTGCCGTAGGGGCACGATTTTCCACTCCCTTTCGGCCTTATCCCAAGGCTAAAAGAGGAGGGAAAATGTGGTTCCGTAGATCTCAGAAGCCTTACCCCTCTCAGCAGGAAGGTTCCCCTTCCAGAGGCAGAGGAGGGGGAAATTCATCCGGAAGACGCCGTCCCAGAGGCAGCAGATGCCCTCGCAACACTGGAGACTGCGAGTCCTTTTGTTCATAGTCCCTGAGGGATTGCCCGGCTGTGCTGCTCTGGAGCCAGTCGGGGGTCATTTCTTGAAGCACCTGAAGGCCTGGGAAGGGATCACTCAGGACCGATGGGTGCTTCGGATTATCGCCGGAGGTTACTCCATCCCATTCTCTCACCCCATCCCTCAGTCCAAAAAAATCCCGGACCCGCCACCCAGTCAACAGGATACCGCAGCCTCAGAAGTTTCAAAGCTGCTGCAAAAAGGAGTCATCCAACCGGTCCCCATAGACCAGATCGGATTAGGGACTTACTCAAGATTCTTTTTGGTGCCAAAAAAGACCGGGGACTTGAGGCCCATTTTGGACCTAAGCATCCTAAACCGTTCAGTCAGAAAGTCCAAGTTCTGAATGGTCACTCTACAAACCATTCTCCCATTGCTGGAGAAGGGTGTTTGGATGTGCTCCATAGATCTCAAGGACACTTATTATCATATCATGGTACATCAAGCGTCCAGGAGACATCTGCGCTTCAGCCTAGGAGACAGCCATTTTCAGTTCCGTGCACTGCCCTTTGGTCTCACCACAGCCCCCAGGGTGTTCACCAAGTGCTTGGCAGTAGTGACTGCTCACCTGAGAAGTCTAGGATTCCAGGTGTTTCCGTATCTAGACGACTGGCTCCTAACTGCCACCTCCAAGCATCTACTTCTGCGGAGCCTACAAGCCACTATCTTACTGGGCAATTCCCTTGGAATCACCTTCAATTGGCCAAAGTCTGTGTTGCGGCCATCTCAACGAATAAGATTCATAGGGGTAGAGATAGACTCAAACCAAATGCGGGTCTATCTACCTTCGGACAGAATTCAAACCATACAAAATCAAGTTCGAGCCTTACTTCCCAGGTCCAAAGCCCCAGCCAGAATGGTCCTGCAGCTATTGGGATCCATGTCTGCCATGGTTCTTCTAGTCCCCTTGGCAAGGTTGCACATGAGAATCCTCCAGTGGCTTCTTTCAGCTCAGTGGTCCTTTCAGGAACTCCCTCTCAGTCACCTCATATGGATCACGGAATCTTGCAAACGGGACCTTCGCTGGTGGCTAGTGCCCTCCAATTTGGATCAGGGACGACCCTTTGTTCTTCCTCCTCCGGCGGCCACTTTGACCACGGACGCCTCCCGGATGGGGTGGGGGGGGGGGCATTCCCTGGGCAGGTCAGTCCAAGGCAAATGGCACCCGGAAGAGACTCTTCTTCATATCAACATCCTAGAAATGAGGGCAGTACTCCTGTCCCTTCAAGCCCTTCACGATTATCTCCCTCAGGGCGTAATCGCTGTTCACTCAGACAACATGTCAGTTGTCTGGTACCTGAACAAACAGGGAGGGACCAGATCCTATCCTCTTTGCAGAGAAGCCATGAGAGTTTGGGAATGGGCAGTCTCGACCAACCGCTTCCTAGTGGCTACTCACATTCCAGGCAAGTGCAATGTCATAGCCGACAGATTGAGCAGAACCATCCTCTCTCCTCACGAATGGTCTCTGAATATGACAGTGGCAAGTCAGATTTTCAGCGAATGGGGAGTTCCATGTTGCGACCTCTTCGCGACTCCTCTGAATGCGAAGTGCAAAGAATTCTTCTCCCTAATCCTGGCTCCGGGGAAGAGCCCCATGGATGCTTTAGTCCATCCTTGGCCCACCGGCTTGCTTTATGCCTTCCCTCCAGTTCCTCTCCTCCCCAGGGTGATTCAAAAGGCATCTCTCTTGGGGAGCAAAATGATCTTGATTGCTCCTTACTGGCCTCGTCAAGTGTGGTTCCCCTATCTTCGGAAACATGCTCTAGAAGGTCCATTGTTCCTGGACCAGGTCCCAGGCCTACTGGTTCATCAGTCCGGACTATTCCACCAGTCCCTACACACCTCAAAATTGATGGCTTGGCTCCTCCTCTTCCGACGATAGTCAGGAGTCATGCATTGGATCCAGATGTTGTGCACATATTATCTTCGGCCCATAAGTCTGCTACAAAGAAACTGTATTCTAGCAAATGGAAAAGGTTTGCTATTTGGGCTCAACTCCGGGGCCTGGACTCCATTTCTATTCCCGTGTCAGGAGTACTAAAATTTCTGACCTCCCTTTTCAATCAAGGCTCTTCAGTTTCTACCATCAAAGTACAATTGGCAGCAATTTCTAATTTTCACAAATCCATAGACCCACCTTTAATGAGCAACAGATTGTGTAAGACCTTCTTGAAAGGTGCTGCTCTATTAAGACCTCCGATTTCTCATCCTGCACCTTCATGGGATCTCGATATAGTGTTACGAGCCTTGACTTCTTTCCCCTTTGAACCGGCAGCCACATGTGATCTAAAGTTTCTATCATGGAAGACAACCTTTCTGGTGGCGATTACTTCTGCCAGAAGAGTTTCAGAGCTTCAAGCTTTGTCAGTGAAACCCCTGTACTTGGTTTTTCATAAAGACAGAGTATCCCTCAGACCAAATCCTTCCTTTGTTCCTAAAGTTTGTTTTACTTTCTGTTTGCAACAATCGTTAGAGCTTCCAGTTTTTTCCCAAAATACTCTAACAAAGCGGAGTTCATATTCCACACACTAGATGTCCACAGACAGTTACGTTTTTATTTAGACAGGACCAAACAAACAAGGAAAACAGATCAGTTGTTTGTATCCTTTGCAGATAACAGATTGGGCAATGCTGTCACAAAGGTCACTATTGCCAAATGGATCAGGGACTGTATTACTCAAGCATATATTTATTCTAACAAAGAGCTTACCACCTCTGTCAAGGCTCATTCTACAAGGGCTATGTCTACTTCGGTAGCATTTCATTCTAAGCTTGCTATTAGTGACATTTGTGCTGCGGCTACATGGTCTTCTCCGCACACCTTCATTTCCCACTACAAATTAGATGTGGCATCTAGAGGACGAGCTTCATTTGGTTCCACAGTGCTCAGGAGTGTTTTCCAATGAGCCACCTGGGATTTAGGCGCTAGGGACGCTGTCCCATCAGTTCAGAATGTAGGCGAGATAGGATCACATAACATCTTTTAGTTATGTACTCACCATAACTTCAGATGTTTGGGATCCATCTCGCCTACATTTCCAATAACCCACCCTCCTTCCCCCTTCCTTGGAGATCAGAGGATATCAGAAGGTCCGAATCCTGTTGTTTCATCTTGAAACATCTAACAATGTTATATAACCAAGTTGTGCATGTGTGCATGAATGCGGACAAACAAGATCTGGGGGATTAGTGGTGGTGCATCCTGGGATAAAGATAGCTCAGCCAATTAGAGGCCTCGCTCTATAGCATAAGCGTGCCGAGTCAGAGCCGAGGGATCGGCTCCGAACCCATCATTTCAGAATGTAGGCGAGATGGATCCCAAACATCTGAAGTTATGGTGAGTACATAACTAAAAGTTCCATAATTTGGCTATGACGCAAGAGAATAGTGCTTCACCAGCAGAGTTATTGGCTTTAGTGATCTGCAAGTGATTTTTGTTGCTGGATCTTAGTGGTCTGGTGGTGCGATAGGGTTGGAGTAGATTCTGGAGGGATGGGACATTTAGTGGATGGTTTACTAGTTTGTGGGCGAGTGAGAGTTGATACCACTGAAGGAGGTGAGGGAGTTCAAGCCAGCCCAGTCCAGCAAGTGAGATACAGTGGTGACTACGGTAGGATGCCCCTGTGGCGAATTTGGCGATTTTGTTGTAGCAGGTCTCTAGCTTGTTTAGATCACATTGCCTTAGGTTGGTATATACTGGAGAGGCATAAAGTAGGGTGGAGATAAGGTGGGAATTTGCTATTGAAATCTTTGCTGCTTTGGTGAGAAATTGTTTATTTCTGTATAATGCTCCTAGTTTTTTGTGGACTTTTTTTATGGTCATGGATATGTGAATGTCAAATTTTAGTTTATTGTCTATTTCCACTCCTAGCAATTTTGTGTGTTCAGTTGGGTATATAGTGGTGTTGTCTTTTGCTGTGATGTTAAAGTGAGAGTTGTTTTGAGTATGTTTGGTGGGTTGGAAGATGAGTAGTTTAGTTTTGTTTGGGTTGAGTTAATTGGGCATCGGATAACCATGTTTCAACAGAGGAAAAGGCTTCCTGTGTGACTTTTTGCAGTTTGGGTAGGGACTGGGCTGAGCAGATGATGGTCGAGTCATCTGCGTATTGGATGAGTGTGCCATGTTTGGTGGCAGAGGCTAGATTATTGGTGTAAACAGAGAAGAGTAGGGGTCCAAGGATGGTTCCTTGGGGAACCCCTATGGAGACAGGTAGTTGGGGAGATATGTCATTCTGCCATACAACGGATTGTTGGCGGTCAGACAGGTAACTCTGAAACCAGTTGGTGACTGATTGTGAGAAGGATAGGTTATTGAGGACAGAGATAAGTTGTTTGTGTGGGACCATATCAAATGCTTTAGATAGGTCTAGGAAAGTAGCAGAGGAGAGATAGCCATTGTTTTTATGCTGAAGGATAGTGTTAGTAAAGGAGAGTAAGGCAGTGGTGGTGCTATGGTTTTGTCGGAAACCATGCTGAGTACTGGAAAGGAGGTTGTTAGTAAGGAGGTAGTCTGAGACCTGAGAGTGTATGCATCTCTCTAATATTTTGGAGAGTGGAGAGAGAATAGCTATGGGGCGGTAATTTGTTAGTTCTGCAGAGGGTCTGCCTTTGTGGAGTGGAATTATATGTGAGACTTTCCACAATGTGGGAACATAACTTTCTGACAGAGATCGGTTAATCAAGATGGATACTGGGTAGGCCAGAGCATCAGCTGCAATTTGTAGGTATTCACTTGGGAGGTTGTCTGCTGCTAATTTGGTGGGTTTAAGTTTAGTTAAGAGTTTTTTTATGTTGGAGGTAGGTACAGGAGAAAAAGAGAAGGCAGTGGGGAGATTACTAGTTGAAGGTGTGGGTTGGAGGGGGGGGTTGTGTTGTTTAGCTAGTGATAGTATGGTTTGGGTGAAGTGTGTGTTGAATGAGGTAGTAATATTTTCTGAGGAGTGAGGGATGTTAGGAGGAGGGGTACTGACTTTACCTGGGTGGAGGATGGAGTTTATGGAGGACCAGAATTGTTTGGGGCTGTGTTGTGAGGAGTCTAGACTGGTAGTATTGGAATTTGTCCTGTTTTATTAGCTTTTTGACTCTATTGCGTAGTTCTAGGAATTTCTGTCTAGCTGAGGGGGTTTTGGTTTTGTGCCAGTGCTCCCAGACTTTATCCGTTTTTCATTTCTGACTTAGTGGTTTTCTGTAGCCATGGGGAGGGTTGTGCTTTGGTTCTGGAAAATCTTATGGGGGCATGGTAATTAAGGATGTTCAGGAAGGTAGTATTAAAAAATTCAACTGCGCCATCTAGACTGAGGTACTTTAGAGCATGTCAGTTACATTCTTTGAGGGATGAGATGAATGTGAGTGGGTTAAAGTTTATTTTATTACGTATTTGACAGGTTTAGCTTGGTACAGGTATTTTTTAAGTAGGAATGTTGGGGAGAGATCACTGAGGCTATCTGATAAGCAGCCTGTTATATATGACTGGGGGTTCTTACTGACTAGTATCCAATCCAGGGTAGTGTTCTTGCTGGAGTTTTTATTTATCCTTGTTGGTGACTGGACTAGTTGGGTGAAGCCATGAAGGTGTACATGATGGGTTGGATTGTTGCCAGAACAGGATTGCCAGTCAATATTGAAATCATCTAAGATGATAGTTTCTTGGGGGAGATGGTGGGTAGACCAGCTGAGGAGGTTTTCTAGTGGAGGGATGTTTTGGCCAGGTGGGAAGTAGCATCCAATTGTGTTGATGGTTTTGTTTTGGTTAATTTTGAGGTTGGTATATATTATTTCTTCATTGCCTATTTGTGGAGCTGATGATTTTAAGATCTGGATGTTTAGATGCTGTTTAAATATTCTGTCAGGATGACTATATCTGGGGAGTACAAGTCTATGGTGGCATGGAGTTCATGGACTTTGTTGGATATGCCTCTAATATTTAGGCTTAGTAGAAGGAAGTCACTTGGCTGGTTAGTTGCACGTGGATGATCTCTGAAGCATTGTGCTGTGCCACTAACCTGGAGGCATGGGTATCCTTCATGAATATGGATACTCCCCTGCCTTTTGTGTTTCGGTCCGGGTTTTGTGGCCGAAATGTATGGTATGAGTTGTAGCCTGGTAGTGCTGGGGTGCTCTCTGGAGCCTTAAACCAGGTTTCTGTTACTGCACATATATCGATTTTCTCCATACTGAGGAGTGCCTCGAGTGTGTGCATTTTGAGGTTTAGACTTCTGGCATTGAGCATTACCCTCAGTTTTTTGTTACTTATGCTATTTATGGTGGTGGATTTGTCTTACACCAAAACTTATCATCTGAAGTAGATACTTCATTTGATCTGCAACCTGTGGGATTCGGATCTGACCTCGGATCCGACCGGCAGCTTTCCAAGCTTCAAGATCCGAGCTCCTAGCTCCTCCCCCCTACCCATAATCCCTTGCTACCAACCACATTACCTCAGATCGTTTTTTGCCGCGGCTAAAGACAGTTGCTTCTCAGTGAAGAGCTCCTGGCCTGGTGAGATTGTTCCTTTCTAATAGCTAGTTTCTAGTTTAATTTTGTGTGTGTGTTGTTTTTAGCGTTAATCTATCTTACCCACTTTAAAAAAAAAAAAAAACTTTTTCTCCTTAGTTTAATTTTGTCTCTACCCCCCCCCCCCTTAGTGTTTGGGTGTGTGTGTGTGAGAGAATTATGGCTGAATCAAAGGCTATATTTTCTAAGTGTACTGAGTGTGGCCATAAGCTTTCCCCAGCTGATGGCCACACTCAGTGTGTTTTGTGTCTGGGGGCAGCACATTTGTCAGAGGCCTGCCAGATTTGTGCGGCCTTTAATCCTCAGGCACTTAGGGACAGGAAGAACAAGCTGATCCTGGCGGGAAAACTCCCTCAGGAGTCAGCTTCTTCTTCCTCTCCTAGCCGGATCCAGGCTACTCCGGTAGCTTCAGCGCCGGCTACTCCCTCAACTGTATCCGGGACTCAACCTCCCTTATCGGGTACTAGTTCTGTGGAGTCTGGTTCTTCTTCTTCTCACAGGGAGAAAAAGAAACACAGAGAGAAAGAAGGTCATACTTCTAAGAGGCGGGCTGAGTCTCATCCCTCGGCTCCGCCTGAAAAGATATTGAAATCTCCTGAGAGGGTCTCCGGATCCTTGTCCTCTCGGCTCCGTTCACCTTCCTTTTCTCCGGAGCCAGAGGAGGAGGATAGGTCTCCCTCGAGGTCTTCGAGGCGGCCTTCCCGGCCTGCTTCGACTACCTCTTCACGGTCCACTAGGAGCATCTCTGAAGCAGACATGGATCGAATGATGCGAAGATTTTTGCAGACCCAGATGCAGTTGGGGATGCTCTTGCCCCCCCCCCCTTTGGGAGGGAGTGCAGCCCCCATTTTTGCCCCGATAGCTCCTTCTCCGACCTGTTATCAGGTCTCGGAGTTTTCGGATCCAGGCCCTTTCGGATCCGGGGATACGTTGGCGCCGACAGGGATAGTGTCTTCGACGCCGACTATACCTTCGAGCTTGTCGGATCCAGGCTCTTGGGGCCGAGGGTTGAGCATCGGATCCGAGGGAGTGGTTGTGTCTTCGGCGCCGATGGGGCTGGAGCGCACCGCTACCTCGGATCCGATTGCTTCGGCTCCAACCCCGATCCTTTCCTCGGAGCCGAGGAGGTTACTTTCTCAGGCTGGTGATGGTGAATCTCCCTCGGCTTTTGAGGTAGTGGAGAGGGTACTGTCGAGGTCATCCAGGTCCCCGACCGGGCCTTCGGATCCACCCGTGCCCCCACTGTATCAGGGTCTGTCTTTGCTCATCCATCCATCGGGACAGCCTGCCCAAAGCCTCCAGTTAGTTCCCAGGGAGGAACACCAACCGGTGGACGAGCCCTCTTCGGACAGCCCCGCCGAAGAGGTGCCTCGGAAACACCAGTGCAAAAGGAGGCACCTGGACTCCCCCGAGTCCATTACTATGGATACGGATTTGGAGGATATGGAGGGTTCCCCAAGGTCACCCCCTGAAGATGTCTCATTTGGAGACATCATGGAGATGTTGCGTATAAGAGGGGGGTGGTCAGCCCAAAAGCCCTCCTTGGACGAGTCTGTATTTCTGGAGGCCTTTGAGGCAGGCACATCTACCTCCTGGGTGTCCCCCCCAGCCGACCCCTTGGTGGACCTAATTACCACCAGGGCTTGGAAGGAGCCCAACACCGTGGAGCCTATCCCTAGATGCCCGGATAAGGTCCTCAGCCCTCCCTCTGATAGACCTTCTTGGTCCAAAGGCGCACCAGTGGATGCTATGTTGGTGGCGGCTGCCACTAAGAAAGAACTTGCCCAGGAAAGTTCTTCGGTCCATCCACCGGACAAGGAGTCCTGGGCTTTGGACCGTATTGGGAAGCGGATGTTTGCTTCAGCAATCTTTGCTATAAGGTCGCTGAACTACATGGCACACACTATCAGGCTACAGCGTGACTTAATTAAGGAATACGCTGCAGCCCCTCCGGAGTCCATCTCGGTATCAGACTAAAAGGTTTTTGAGACCTGAATGGCCACTCTAAAGTCCATATCAAATACATCTATGTGGCTTCTTTCCCATGCCACGGAAGGAGCCACTAGAGCTAGCGGAGCGGGAGTAGTTTTGCGACGGCACTCCTGGCTCTGCCTTTGCGATTTCACGGATCCCTTCAAGGCGTCCTTCGTGAATGCCCCTTACGATGGTTCGGCCTTATTTGGCTCATCAGTTCGTGACACGCTAGTCAAAAGTGAGAAGGATGGGAAGATGCTGTCGGCTGTCGGAGTCCGCTTCTCGAACCCCCAAAGATCCTTCTCCAGGAATCAGAGGGGGCAAAAGAAGCTGTGGTTCCGTAAATCTCAGCAATCCTGCCCTGCTGCGGACAACTCGTCCTCTAGAGGCAGAGGAGGACAAGGTGGACGCCAGCCCAGAGGCAGAGGGGGCCCGCATAACTTCGGGTCTAGAGAACCCTTCTCGGAGGGACCCGCGCAACAGCCCTGAGGGCTTGCCCGACTGTCCCTCTCTGGAGGCAGTCGGGGGGCAACTATTGGATCACCTATCAAGCTGGGAGTCAATTACAAACATTCGATGGGTGATCCGGATAATATCCAGAGGTTACACAATACCATTCTTGCACCCCCCCCCAAGCCCAAACATCTCCCGGATGTTCCACTCCATCAAAGGGAGTCCGCAACTCAAGAAATTTCAGAGTTGCTAAAAAAAAGAGCCATCCAGCCCGTCCCCCCAGATCAGTCCGGATTGGGTTATTACTCCAGGTTCTTCTTGGTGCCAAAGAAAACGGGGGACCTCAGATCCATTCTAGACCTTTCGTCCCTGAACCTGTTCATACCCAAGGAAAAGTTCCGGATGGTCACTCTCCAATCTATTCTCCCCCTTCTGCAGGAGAATGACTGGATGTGCTCGTTGGATCTCAAGGACGCATACTACCATATACTAATGGACAGACGGTCCAGGAGATTTCTCCACTTCTGGGTAGGAGCCAGTCATTATCAGTCCAGGGTTCTTCCATTTGGCCTAACCTCAGCCCCCAGAGTGTTTACCAAAGTCAAGGCAATGATAGCAGCCCACCTGAGACTCCAGGGCATTCAGGTGTTCCTTTACCTGGACAATTGGCTCCTCACCGCCCCCAACAAGCATCTTCTGGTTACAGCGAGAGACTATGCCCTATCTCTGTTTGCTCAATTGGGCATCTCAGTCAACTTGAAGAAGTCCTGCCTGTGCCCATCTCAAGCTCTAGATTTCATAGGGGCCAGGTTGGATACTCGAATCTCCAGAGTGGTTCTCACACCAACCAGAATAAACAGTTTGTACCGCCAAGTCTTGGATATTCTTCAGAATCCAACCCCCCCCAGCAGAATTAGTCCTGAGGGCGTTAGGATCCATGTCGGTGGCAATCGGCCTCTCTCCATGCCCGCTCATGGATGCGTGTTTTACAGTGGACTCTTCAGGTCCAATGGTCCCTGTTGACCCATCCCTTGGACATGCCGATTCCTCTGAGCAGGGCGTGCAGGGACTCCCTACTTTGGTGGCTGCAGGCAGAAGATCTCAAAGAAGGGAGACCCTTTGTGATTCCCCCAGTCAAAGCCACGTTGCCCACGGATGCTTCCTACCTCGGGTGGGGCGGGCGTTATGCAGGGAAGTCAGTCCAAGGAATGTGGACTCCTCTAGAGACTGCATTGCAT
The DNA here is from genome assembly GCF_019279795.1 of Protopterus annectens. Taxonomy (NCBI): domain Eukaryota; kingdom Metazoa; phylum Chordata; order Ceratodontiformes; family Protopteridae; genus Protopterus; species Protopterus annectens. The sequence continues at coordinate 1,503,837,083 of NC_056741.1, forward strand.
ATCATTGTCCTAGAGATGAGGGCAGTGCTATTGGCGTTGCAAGCTCTCCATCATCTTCTACCTCTGGGGACTATTGCAATCCACACGGACAACATGTCCGTGGTTTGGTACATAAACAAACAGGGTGGGACCAGGTCTTACCCCCTGTGTCGAGAAGCCATGAGAGTGTGGGAATGGGCAATTTCCACCAACCGCTTTCTGATAGCAACGCACATTCCAGGACGGACCAACATATTAGCAGACAGCCTAAGTTGGGTGTTTCTCAGCCCTTACGAGTGGTCTCTGAATCCCTCGGTCGCGAAACAGATATTCCACAAATGGGGTCAACCTCACTGTGACCTTTTTGCCTCTCCCCTAAACTCAAAATGCAGCAAGTACTTTGCGATAGTTCCCCCCAAAGGGGAATCTCCCAGGGACGCCTTGGTTCATGCTTGGCCACCCAGTCTTCTTTATGCATATCCTCCTCTTCCTCTGATGATGAAATTCATCCAGAAAGCCTGTCGGTTGGGGAGCAAAGTGATTTTCATTGCCCCATTCTGGCCTCAACAAGTCTGGTTCCCCTTTCTGCAGTCTCACAGTGTGGCTCCCCCTTGGATTCTGGATCCCAAACCAGACCTAATCTCGCATCCGACGAGATGCCACACTCCAAACCTGGTCAGCCTCCGGCTCACAGCCTGGCTGATCCAGTTCCGTTAATGGCAAGGACTCCCAGTATCTCTTCCCCAGTCAAGGCTATTCTCATGGCAGCTCACAAGCCATCCACCAGAAAACTCTACAACAGTAAATGGAAACGTTTTTCCATCTGGGCAAAGGGTAAGGGATTAGATCCTTTTACGGTTCCTATTCCAACCATTCTGGACTTTCTATCCCTCCTTTTTGAGCAGGGAGCTAGCGCGTCCACCATTAAAGTTCAACTTGCAGCCATCTCCCATTATCATGTGGGAGATGGCATAGGTTCTTTGGCTTCAGTTAAAATATGCAAAGCCTTCCTAAAAGGCGTGTTCCTCTTAAAGCCTCCCATTAAACCGGCTATGCCTCCATGGGATCTTACCCTGGTATTACAAGCATTAACAGGACCACCTTTCGAACCTGTGGCCTCTGTGTCCTTAAAGTTTTTATCTTGGAAGACAGCCTTCTTGGTAGCAATTACCTCTGCCAAGAGGGTATCAGAGCTACAAGCCTTGTGCATTAAGTATCCATACCTTATTTTTCACAAAGATAGGGTTGCCCTCAGGACTAATCCTTCCTTTCTTCCTAAGGTAGCCACAGAATCTAACATTAATCAATCTATTAACCTCCCTGTTTTCTTTCCTAGCTTCCAAAACAAAGGTGAATACACATTGCACAAATTGGATGTACACAGGCAACTGCGTTTTTACTTGCACAGGACTAAAGATTTCCGCAAGTCAGACCAGTTGTTTGTTTCTTATGCTAAATCAGCCATGGGCAAACCAATTTCTAAGGTGACTGTAGCGAATTGGATTTCTCAATGTATCAGACAGGCATACATTTCAATTGGGAGACCAGCTCCGGTTGCTATCCGGGCACACTCTACCAGGTCTGTCACTACCTCAACAGCGTTTTGGTCTAGAGTTCCAGTTGACGATATTTGTTCAGCAGCTACCTGGTCCTCTTCCCATACGTTCATTTCTCATTACAAACTGGACATGATCTCCAGAAGTAGGGCTTCCTTTTGCTCCGCGGTGCTTCGGAATATCCTTCCGTAGGGGCCACCCAGGGCTTTTAGGTAAGCTGGGGACATTCCATCTGAGTAGATACTTCATTTGTCTGCAACCGACCCCCCCTGCCATCCCCCGAACCTCGGTAAAATATTGTCCTGGGGAGAATTCTCTCTCCGTCTTTAGCTTATAGGGCAAAATAACCGATCTGAGGTAATGTGGTTGGTAGCAAGGGATTATGGGTAGGGGGGAGGAGCTAGGAGCTCGGATCTTGAAGCTTGGAAAGCTGCCAGTCGGATCCGAGGTCGGATACGAATCCCACAGGCTGCAGACAAATGAAGTATCTACTCAGATGGAACGTTATGGTGAGTACATAACTTCTATTTTTGGTAATGCTGTATTTATGCACCCGCTTTTTATTTTATAAAGCATTTTTTAGAACAATGATTTTTTTTTATATATACATATTTAATATCTGTATAGGCTATATGAGAAATGTTGTTAGTTCGCTACCTACTTATTGATCATTTTATTATTTTAGAGCAGATTAAATCTATTTATATATATATATATGTGTTTTATATGTAGATATTGTTACATGATGTCCTGCCAATGAAAAGTATTTATCAGTTGAGCAATTAGTATTTAGAGTTCTGTGCTCAGTATGCATTTTCCATCTGAAGAAGTCTGTTTGCAGACAAAAACGCTGGTTATTGGTTTATGAAAGCATTTATGTGTATTTACTGAGGCCCTAAGGGATATTTTTAAGTGTTTTTATTTTCCAAAGAAGAGGAGTGAATATTAAACATATTTTATCACACTAAGAGATTTTGTGGGCTTTGGTGATATTTGCGTTCGTTTTTACTGTTTAAGCACTGTAGCGTAGTTCATTTGCTATAGGATTGAATAGTTATGTGATGTATTTGTGGGTTATTTAAACCTGGTCATTTTTTTAAACTATCTGATGAAGTTCATGGTTACTCTTTATGAATGAACGTGCTAATGATTCTATTAAAATAATTGTGATTAATTATTAGTGGAGGTGGATTCTTCTCATCACCATAACATCTATTATTATTTTTTCTTGGTTTGTTGTTTTGGCGTAAGTTCGTAATTTTTCATAAAGCTAGTTTTACATTATGAGCTAATGCATCCTTTTTGCCCAAAACAGTATAAGGCGTTCCATATTAACCAGTCCATCAAGTTACCATTTTTTTTCCATATTTATTCAAACAAAGGCGAATATTTATTACATTTATTGAATATACATAGGCAACTGTGCTTCTGTGCTTCTGTTTGCATAGAACAAAGAACATCAGAACTACGGATCAGTTATTTGTTTCATTTGTGGATGTAAAACTGGGTAAACCAGTGTCCAAAGTCACGTTAGCCAGATGGCTTACTGGCTGAATCTCCTTTGTTTAGAGCAAATTGGATATTCCTTTAACAAAGCAAATATGTGCTCATTCAACCAGGTCCATAGCAACTTCCTCTGTTTTTCATTCAAGAGCTTCCATGGGTGAAATATGTGCAGCAGCAGCTTGAACTTTCCCCATACGGTTATCACTCATTGCAAATTGGATTTGGTCTCCAGAGGTAGAGCATCATTTGGCTCAATGGTGCTTAGGAATATCCTTCTTTGAGTCCACCCTGAGATTTAGGTAGCTGGGGACTCTGTCCCATCAGATGAGGGCAGAATGAAAACTGACAACATCAGATAAAGAAGTTATGTAGTTAGAGACTAAGTATTTGCCATAACATTCCATCTGTGCTGTCCATTTTCATTCTTCCTCAACTCCCCACCCACCAACCCCCATCCTTATGTTTTTTTTGGAAGAGTGAGTGGATATATATCCACTCACTCTGATCATATATATTTACAAAGCACTACAAACTGGATTCTTTCTTAGGTTCCAGAGCAGACTTTGTGAGGACCATTCTTCAGGGGCTCCTGGAGCTTTAGTATTCCTCTTTTCAGGTAGGGTAAGCTTTGGGAAGCTACTCGTATACCGCTAAGGCAGTGTGAATGCTGAACATAGCACAGTTGCATAAGTTCTACTTACCTGTTCATAGGCTCATAGGTATATACTAGGCTAATGACAACCAAGGCCTTTATAAGCCTAGTTGTGCAACCCAACATAATTGTGTCACTGTGTATCATGAGTGTTTATTAGGAGGGGATATGTCAGTTATGAAGTTTCTAGAAGTTATGTTGGGGGGTGTTAGCTTGGGCATTACTCCTGCCTCTATCAGAGAAATGGAGATCAGAGTGGGGGTGAATTTCCGATTTCCCATCCATTGGTCAGTGTTAAGATTAAATATAATTATGAATGGACTCTGCTTCACATGGCTGTGGATCCTGTCCCAGAGCATGGAGATCCTCTGAGACATATCTTTCTCTTTCACCAACATGTCTTATGTCACAAGCAAAAGTGAAATCCTTGGATCTAGTGGTTCTGATGCTGCTTATTTTGCAGCTGTGCAAAAGGTCCATCAGAGCAAGATCCAAAGATGCCTTCCATGCCAGGCATAAATTGTCTCTCGGTAACTAGAAGGAGGCCATGTATAGAGATAAAGTTTTAAGGTGATCATATAGGACAATGTACTTATACCCTGGATACTCCTGGTAAGGAACCTTTGTGGGCATTCCATCTATTGCATATGTCTGGTCAGACACATGCTGAAGGGAGCATTATACTGAATGATGGGTCTGATGATGGCCAAATAAAGTGGCACTATGACTTCCTTGGACCTGGATACCATGCCCTTACTTATAAGTTGGGTGACATAAAATGATTTTCTTACTATCTTGGCCATATGTTGGTCAGATTACTATATACGTATGTTCCCAGATCCCTGACTACATGTTCAACTCTTAGGGGTTTCTTATTGATGGAGCTTGGGTGGCAGTTTTCCCCAAAGGCACTATAATACATTTCTTGACATTGAGTTTTTATCTGTGACTTTGGCATCAGTCATTTGTCTCTGTTAGACCCTCTTGTAAGATGTCTGTGTCATGGGGGAAATTTATGATCTCTCCCAATTTACAGTCATCTGTGAACATGGACAGCCAAAGTGAAGTTTGAGATGAATTTATCAGCTTGCAAATTCCCTATGTCACTGAGCTCAGTGAAGGTGGCACCATTGCCACCAGTTTGTCACTCTTTGTTTCCAATTCAGTTTAATTAGAGAGCACCTATCATTATGAGAGTTGCTCTTTCTGATTTTAGTCATGATTTTTTTCCTTTTGTTATGTACCCTATTAAGACTAGGATTCTGCAAGTGTGGTTTGTGTTTTGAGTTTGTTTTGGGCTCACTTCTAGTAGGTACATCAGCCTCTGTACATCCATTTACATGGCTGTACAGGGTCTCTGTGAGCAATTCTGCATGGGTCTGGTGTGAACTATCATTTAATAGGATGTAATTTGCTTTGGAAGAGTTCCTAATTGTTACAGGGTTTCTAGGTTTACCAAGTTCATTTTTATTTCGAAGGAAACAGCTTTGTGGTCCAACCTCACCATTGTGGACATAAGATTGGTGTGGGGTGCAGATGAACATCTGTTGGGTGTGAGCACTACCTAGTCAAGGGTATTTGTATTAATAAAGACAAGGAATCATTGAACCTACGAGTATGAAGCAGTGTATGTTTCCCAGTCTATATAGGGATAGTTAAAGTCTCCCATGGATAGGGTATTTGGTTTATTGGTTTGTATCTGCAGAAATTGTAGGTATGAGATATGGAACTCTAGGGACATAAAAGGGGTTGGGAGTGTGGCCTAATGATTAAGATGTTTGCCTTACAAACACAAGGTGCAGGGTTTGAGTCTCACAAGGGATAATTGGCTAAGCTTAAAATGGCTTACAAGGGCAGTTAGCTTAGTACTAATCTATGAACCTATGAACCTATAGCTTGCTGGAATATGGTATGGGACTTTGATTATGGTGATTTGCACATTGATAAATTCTAGTGCATCTTCCTGTTTAACCAATCCAGAGTTATGCTTGTTGTTATTATAGATTGAGTTTCCTCCACCTTTTTGTCCATGGCTCTGCAGCTGACAGTCTACATGCGTGGAGGCACTGAAGCCTTGCACTGCCATATTACTTTCTGGATCAAACCTTACTGGATTTTTTTTTACAATCAGATTGTTGTACAGTTGGGATTGGGGAATATACACTTTCCACTCTGTAGTACACAAACCAAGTTGGAATATATCATTAGCAAGGGGTGTGAGAAGCTTCTCCACTTGAAAAAAAAAGTGTTTTACTGTCTTTTTGATTATTTTTGGATCAGAATTTGTCTTCTTTGCCTATTAGGTGTCAGTCATTGGTGGCTACATAGTGCTTTTGCGATGGACGATTATGCTTCCACATTATTTGCTTTTATACTGCACTGATGTTGCCATCTATAGGCCAGATAATATAAAACAAATGCTGGTAGCAACTATAGATATCTTCAGTGTTAAATCCATTAGGTGATTAATTATTGGAAGGACAGAAAATAAATCAGCCATCTATTGTTATTGTGAGTACCTTAGAAAGCCATGATTTCAAGATATATTACATTTCTCACCTTGAACAGAAGTCATATATTTATCCTTTATATAAATAAAATAAGCGTTATGGAACTAGGGAACTGTCATATAGACATGCACTTGGAACTTAGAAACTGTTATACAGACTTGTACTTATACAGAGGTGTATTACAGGAACTGTTTGACATTTAATAAAAAATATTGTGGTATATATTTCAGACTGTACTTGGATCATTAAAGGTTTAAAAGGCTGATATATAGTTTCATCTTGAATTTGTATGACAGTTTTATTTTTTCAGTAGGAGAGTTTGGTTAGCGTATCACAGTGAAAGAAAATATCCCTTACATGGATAAAGAGAAGGAATAATGTTTGAGCCTGCAGTAGATGTATTGACAGAATGCAGAAGTAACCATGACCGTCCATTACATAAAGCTGTATCATGTACATTATCTGTATTAGAAGATGTAACTAATGGCTCACTAATCATATCATTGTAATAGTCACTGTCCTCAGATATCTCTTTTGTAGTACTGATAACAGTAAATTACTTCTGAACCTTCTTAACTCCTGTTATTCAAAACAGTCCACTACTTGTTTTAATCCAATGGAAAAATAAATATACATATATTCTGTCACTTGGAGGATAGCAGCTCTATGATTTTACAGAATAACTTTGCTGCCATTAACTTTTCAGAAGTATATGTTGTGGGAGAAGGTGGAGACTAACATTTGTTAAAATGGTTGCAGTAGTTTTTGCACCATAAGAATGTAACATCCTTCTTGTTACCATTAGGGTCAGATCAAAAACTCATATAGTCATATTTATCATGTTTCTTATTTACACTTGTGTGGCCTATACTGCTGACTGTACATACTTTCATCAGATACTTTTCTAATGTAAGGTGTCTAATCTGAGTTTTCTTCAGAACACTCTTGTTTATGAGGGCATTTTCACTGTTGACATTATATATCTAATTGTACTGTTTCAATGATTTTAGTGAAAGAGCGGCTGTGGATGCTTCCTATGTCCATGAGCTTGAGGAGATCCTGAAAGAAGCCAGAGCCATGGAAGCTAACCTAAAAAAGAAAAAAGAAAGTTTAAGAAGCAGACTAACAATGATAGCAAATACTTTGCAAAGATAACACTGCATAGCTTTTTAATTATAATGATTGTGGAACATAATTGTCTAAGCAGCAAAGCAAATTCACTTGTCAGTATTTATTACTGCATATTTATTTATTTGTTGCAAGAAACTGTTACGTACATTTGTAGCTAAAAACGGGTGATTAATTGTTTATACTTGCATAATAAACATTTACTTAAATCTACTAGTACTACTTAGTATTAAAATATCTGTTTCGGTTACACTATGACAAAACAGACATGTTCTACTTTACATACACAGACATGGCTAAGTTTTTATTTTTGTTTCATTTATATTGTGAAAAATACATGGATATGTTTCCCATTATTTTGTTATAATGTGCTACTGTGGGTGATACTTAATGGTATTATAATGTTAGGTTTTTGTGTAGCACCACAGATGTACTTTACAGTTTGATGCTCCAACCAGCTTCCAAACTGAATAAGCTATGGAAAATTATACATATAAATAAGGGACATTGTAAAGGTTAGATGTGAGTAATGCATCCATGCGCATATGTGTTTCCCATTACCATTAACAAATCCGTAGTATATCCATAGGTGTACCATTACTTATTCTCATATATTCATAGCCATATTGAAATGGGCTGACTGAAGATATGTGATGTAAACAGGAAATGCTCCTGCACATAATGTGTCCATTGCTGTGAGTGTGCTTCATATTCTTTGTCTCCATGGGTGTGAAAAACCCTGTATTATTTAACAAACAAAAAAATTACTACTGGTATAGAATTCCTTAGCTAAAATTAAAATGACAATAATTTTAAACAAAAAATATATTCAGTGGTCAAGTGTCCATCCCCTTTTACTCCGAAATCCATAGCAGTAATAAAGTAATTATCCCTGGTTGAGTGTACATTTATTTGATGAAGGGCTGCTTTATCTAGAGCCATGTAATTGAGGCTGTTTAGTCAAATCTGGTTGGGCTGAAATCTACCGTGAATGAAAGGCTAGTTGGTTTGTATTCCAAACTGACTAAACCTACAATAAAAGACAATGAGATTATTCCCCCAGGCTACAACATCCTAAGACAGGACTGCTTAAACAAAAAAGGTGGTGGGGTTGCTATTCTCTATAGAACAGGACTGCAGATTAGTAGAACAAATCATAACCTCTCATTTGACGCTACTATTGAAATAATTATTACAAAACTGCAACTCAACCCACAAAAAACATTAAATATTATCTGTACCTATCTTCCCCCAGGAAAAAATCCAGCCATATTAGAAGACCTTCTAAACTGGCTCTCACTAAATCACCCTCAAGAAACAATACTCTTAGGGGATTTTAACATTGACTGGAACTTATGTAAACAGACTAATCCATCCACCCTTATTAACCTGCATGGTTTCTCTCAAATAATCAACTCCCCAACTAGAATAAACAAACTTAATAATAAAGAAAGTATACTTGACTGGATATTAACAAATAGTCCTCAGCAAAAATATACAACAGGAACTCTCCCAGATGACCTCAGTGATCACTCCCTCACTTATATTATTAGGCAAAAAACCAGTACTACTGTCCCTATCCAAGTCAGATCATTCCGTAGTAAGAAATATTTTGACCTCAACCAGTTTCAAAATGAACTCATGCTAGTCAACTGGTCACCTCTTAAATCACTCCCAATAGATGAAGCAGTTAGTCACTTTAATAATACTTTTCTCACTATCCTGGAACACCATGCCCCAATGCGTTCTATGCGTGTCAAATCTAAAACAGCCCAATGGCTCTCAAATAACACTAAGAAACTTATCTTAAATAGGAATAAAGTCTGGGCTAAATGGCGAACCACAAAAAGCCTAACTGATAATGTCACTTTTAGACAACAGAGAAATTTGACAAAGAAAGCCATCATACAAGATAAAAAGAACTTCTATACTCAGCTTCAGCAATCTTCACCACACCAACCACATAAATTTTGGTCCTCTATCAATAAACTATTATCCCCTGGTAAAGTTGCCACACCAAACCCTTCTGGCTCTGACCCCGACTCCCCCTTACAAACAGCTAATGCCTTTAACACTTTCTTCACTTCAGCCATACTAAACCTAGCTAATCAACAAAACCCTGATACCTCCAAACTATTTACACCTAGCTCTATTCGCCCCCCCCCATTTCACCTTAAACCCATACCCACTTCTCAAATACTGTCCTTACTTTATAAACTAAAACCTACAACCCCCTCTGCTGACCGATTACCAGCAGAATACCTCCAACTAGGTGCAAAAGCCTTAGCATACCCCATCTCTATACTTATTAATAGGACAATAAAAGAAAGTACAATTCCATCAGTCTGGAAAATCTCTTATATTATCCCTCTTTTTAAAGGAGGTGACTCTGCTGAGTATTCTAACTACCGCCCTATAGCACTACTATCTCCACTTGCAAAAATTATGGAGAAGTGTATCCACAAACAGTTACTAAATCACCTACTAGACCACAAACTCCTGGCTAATTGCCAACATGGGTTTCAACCATACCATAGTACTAGCACAGCCTTACTATCCTTCATCGACTCAATTAACAAAAACCGCAACAATAATACTCCTTCTTCGGCATTCTTCGTAGACCTGTCCAAAGCCTTTGACATGTAAATCACCAGCTTCTTCTCCATCGTTTAAAATCTTTCTCTCTAGATAATCCTGCCTTATGCTGGTTCACATCTTACCTAGACAACCGCAAACAAGCAGTTCTATGGGACAACCAACTCTCTGATCTTCTCCCCACCACTATAGGAGTCCCTCAGGGCTCTATTTTAGGTCCACTCTTGTTTTCCATTTTCATTAATGAACTTCATCTAGCTACTCCACAAACAACTTGCATTCAATATGCAGATGACACTACCATCATTTGCTCAGCCTCAACACAGTCAGAACTTCACTCTCTCACACAAAAACCTTCTCAACTATAGAACAATGGTTCTCTAATCATTGTCTTCTCCTTAACCCCAAGAAAACCAAACTCTTGCTCTTTTCACCCACCCACTTGTCTACCTCTATCCATTTCACGCTAATATCTGATAATGGGACCATTATCTCTCCTGACCAAACAACAAAACTCTTGGGTATCACTATTGACAATCAATTAAAATTTGACAATCATATTAATCTTACAATAAAATCGACCAACAGAAAACTAGGCTATCTCTACAGAATCAAATCTTTTCTTACTCCTGAAGCCAAAACTACAATAGCTAGAACTCACTTAATCTCAACCCTTTTATATGCTTCCTCCATATAGACAAATCTTTCTAAACATAATTTTAGCAAACTTACTTCATCATATAATAATATTGCCAGATTTGCAACTGCCTCTCCATATAGAACTCATCATTGTTTAAATCTCAAAAAGCTTGGGTGGCTGGAACTACCACACCTCATACAATACTATCAACTCACTATTGCCCATAATGCCCTACATCACCCTGAAAACACCCCAATACTCTTCACCCTCATAACACCCTATAACAATCAGAGGTACCTACGCTCCACCAACAAAATACTGGTCCAAACATCCCGATCCAAAAATTCAGCAGGTGACTCCACATTTTCCAACTCAGTTGGCAAAATATGGAATAAGTTACCACAGGAACTTACATCCCTAACTTCACTCTCCCTATTTCAAACTAAACTAAAATCCTTCCTAAATAACCATTGGCTATGCTCTTGTCATAACCCAGGTTAGCTCTCTTTTTTTTCCATCATTATCTGATACATTATCAACCTTTCTCTTTCTTCTCTTCTACATACTCTAACTGAGTATTTAATTTTCTTTATCCTTTCTTTTTCTTTACCATCCTAGATTTAGATTTTACTCAAAAGTTAATACAACCTGTTTCAAGGTTATTGCATATGTTTTTTGTTTTTTTTTCTCTATTTTTGTATATTGATGTATATCTTGACATTGTTTAGTAGTATATAGTGGAGCTTTTCTCCCCGGGCCTCCACTGAAAATGGACATATATCCAGTTGGACTAGCCTGGTAAACAAATGTAAAATAAAATAAAAAATAAATAAAATAAATATCATTTATCTGAATGTCATTTGCAGAACTGTTTTACTGTGAGATTAAAGTTGGGGTCTGGATTGAGGTTTATTTTTGAGGTTAGTGTTATGTTATAGTTAGACTTAATATTTAGGTTAGGGTTTAGTTAAAACTTAAGGTTAGGGGTGTGAAGTGTTTTGCCCTTTGTGATGGTTAGATGGTATTTACTTTCCCCAAGCAATGTATATGGCTATTTTATGTATTTTAATGAATTGTCTTCAATAAAATGTTTAATTAGCTGTTAACTTTGTTGGCTGATTATGCTCTTTTCAATGGAACACTTTTTAAAGAAATGTCTCTCCTGTTTTCAGCCATTCCATCTGGTAACCCATTTAATTTGATACATAAAATGCTAATCATATTACTTCATTGAAGCCAGCCTTTCTGTGTCTACCACACTCTGATATAACAGACAAAACAAAATACACAAAAAATGTAACAAACATTTATCAATGCAGACTAGTGATTATAGCAATGGTGGAGGGTAGAAGCACTGAAAATATGTTTGTCAACAAATTTAAGATACATGCATACAGTCATGTGAGTGAGCAGCTTAAATGGTGAGTTGACTAAAATGCATTGTTAAAAATAAGGGTGGTGTTTATAGTCATTACACTTAAGCACAGCAGGTATGTATGTGATTCAGAGACAAAAGCTGTGCTAAAGCACAATAATAAGATGATGATTTGGAAAGTATTATGCAAATTAGCATTGGAAAGTATTATGCAAAGCATTAGCATAGATTAGCATTTTATGTATCAAACTGGAGGCTGAGCTCTCTCAACTCAGGACTGGCAAGACCAGACAGGAGGAGAAGGAAACCACGCACACCACAAACCCAGTTTCACATAGAACTATCACAACTGCAAAACAAACACATAAACACACAAAGACATACTCGGAGGCACTGATCAAAAATCTACCAAAACTACAGAGGCCTCCAAAGCAGACACCCAAGCAACTGCCACCTCAAGACATAAGACATGCAACACATAGTTCTCAAAGTCAGTGTGCTAAACAGTCACAGCCCTTAAGGCCAAACACAATGCCAGACACACTTGTTATAGGTGACTCCATAGTCAGACACACTGACGTCCCACTCACCAGACTGAACAAGGAAAAGATCACAGTAAGCTGCCTGTCAGGTGCTAGAATCCGCCACATAACACAAGCACTCAGGTCACTCCACAGCAAGTACAAGTATGACTCAGTCATTGTCCATGCCGGTGTGAACGACCTGAGACGCACCTCCCTGGACTACATGAAAAGAGACATAGAGGAGCTCTCAGATTATGTAGCCCAGGCCGGTATGACCCTGACCCTGAGCAGTATCCTACCCTCACTAAGAATGATGCCACAATACAGAGACAAAATGATCAGCTTTAATAATTGGCTTAATTACTGGTGTCATTCTAAGGGGATCCAATGTCTGTCTGCCTGGGATGACATGCTTGACAAGCCACGCTGCTTCACAAGGGACGGCTTGCACCTGTCACCCTGGGCTTCCGGATATTGGCAAAGGCTCTTGCCACCCCATAGTGCCTTTTTAGGCAAGGCTCAAATGATAAACCTACCGCCCTAGAAAACAAAAATGGAGAAAAACTAAGGGTAATACTGCTCAATGCCAGAAGTCTAAACCTCAAGATGCACGCCCTCGAAGCCCTCCTCAGTATGGAGAACATTGATGTCTGTGCTGTGACTGAAACCTGGTTCAAGGCTCCTGAGAGCACCCCAGCACTATCAGGTTATACCTCATATCACGCGTTCCGCCCCAAAATCCGGACCGAACCACAAAAGGAGGGGAGTATCCATATTCATAAAGGATACCCACACCTCCAGGTTAGTGGCAACGCACGAAGCATCGGAGACCATCCAGGTGCAATTAACCATAGGTAAAACTGCCCTACAGTTTGTAGCATGCTACAGACCACCTTCTCAAACTCAGGAAACCCACACAGCCTTCCTGAAGACACTGGAGAGTATGAATGTCTCTCCAAACACCATCATATTGGGTGACTTCAACTACCCAAACATAGACTGGGAACATTACTCAAGCCCCAACACCCTAGCCCAAAGGTTCCTGGAGTTCATAAACTCAAATGCTATGGAACAACTAGTCACCATTCCCACAGGAGCAGAAAATATACTAGACCTGATCATCACAAACATGGGGACAAAATGCTCCACACCGGAAGTATATCCCTCATTGGTGAGATCAGGCCATAAATTAATCTCATTGGAGATCCACATCCCGCCCCCACCCCCAGCAAAAAAGACCACAGTGAAGAACTTCTCAAAAGCAACTTCACACTTCTTAAGACTGGAGTGGTATCCTTCAAGGCCCCCGAGCCAGTGGAAACCACAACCCACGCTGCTGAAACCCTTACAAATGCCTTCTACGAGCACCTCCAGGAATGTATGGATCAAGCAATCCCTAATAAAATCAAGACCCTTTCCACCAAAGGCAGGCGCCTGGTCTGGTGGACCCCAGCCATAAACAAACTCTACAACAAGAGGAGAAAGCTACTACATGACAGAGCAAAATCCCTAAAAGGGAAGGCATCTCTGATCAATACTAGCAAAAAACTACGATCACTCATAAAATCATCCAAGGCCAACTTTGAGAGAAAAATCGCTAATGACACAAAAGACAATCATAAGGCCTTCTTTAGCTATGTTAGAAACCTGGGTGGAAACTCCCAGATATGCTCAGAATTAGTCCAAAATGATAAAAAATTCACTGAACCCACAGACATTGCCAACATACTGGCAGACAGGTTCAGTGCAAATTCTCCCTCCCCCCCCAAAAGGAGAAATATCTATCCCACCAGAGTCTAGCCTCCCAAACATCTCAGATGCCCAGGTGAGAGCTGCTCTCTCTAAAGCAAAAAACACAGCATCAATGGGACCGGACGGTGTCCCCGGCTGTGTGCTACACGAACTCAATGAGGAACTAAACCCACACATAAGGCTGCTGTTTAATCTTAGCCTTACTACAGGATACGTACCCAAAGAATGGCGTATGGCAACTGTGGTCCCACTCCACAAAGGCGGTGCTTCTACGGACCCTGGAAATTACCGCCCCATAAGCTTGACGAGCCTTGTCTGCAAAGCTATGGAGAGGATCATAATGGAACTCATAAATAAAGACATTGGGGACCTACAGACACTGGATCCTACCCAATTTGGCTTTGTCAAGGGCAGATCCTGCCTCTTGAACTTGGTCGACTTTTTCGAACAGTCACTAAGGCCATTGATGAGGGTAAGGCAGTTCACACAGCCTACCTTGACCTAGCAAAAGCATTCGACACAATACCCCACTCGGGCATCATAGAAAAGCTCACCAGCTTAGATGTAAACCCATATGTCACAAGATGGGTTGCAAACTGGCTCAAGGACAGAACACACAGGGTTAGAGTTGCTGGTGCCATGTCAGACTCTAAGCCGGTCACGAGCGGTGTCCCACAGGGCTCAGTCCTGGGCCCCTCTTGTTCGGCATTTATTTTTCTGAAGTGCAGGCAAACATAGGGGATTGTGGCTGACAAAATTTGCAGATGACTGCAAACTGGGCACCATAATTGACACTCCATCAGACACAGACATCCTCCAGAGAGGTCTCATAGAAATGGATAACTGGTGCCAGAGCCGTGGCCTTAAGCTAAATGCCAAAAAATGTATAGTCATACCCTTTGGGAAAAACAAGGTAACCCCTAATTACCACATAGGTGGTAATCCATTAAACACGGAAGAAGTTATCAGGGACCTGGGGACCCAAGTTGACAGTAACCTCTCTTTTGACACTCACATTGCCAAAGTGGTTAGGAAGACCTTCTACATTGCCCACCTGATCATGAAGGGATTCACATCCAGATCAGGAGAGGTCATTGTACCCCTGTACTCTTCACTTATCAGACCAATGATTGAGTACAACGCCCCATTCGGAATGTACATTACCCGACACCTGCAGCAGTTGGAAAGACCCCAAAAGTTCCTCACCAAAAGGATAAAGGGGCTCAAGCATATGTCATACGATGCCCGACTGAAGAAACTCCAGCCCTATTCAGTCACATACCGTCTGCTCAGAGGTGATCTGTGCCTGACATACAAGGCCATGTCCAACCCGGAATTAATGGACATGCTCCACCTCAAAAAATCCAAATCCACCAGAGCCACGAGAGCAAGAGACTTAAACCTCAACACAGATATAAATAGGACGTGCTGGAGGGACAGATTCATCACCCAGAGACGCCCTACACTATGGAACAGAATCACAGTCCATGTGAGGCAGAGCCCCTCACTGACTCTGTTCAAGAGAAATCTTGACGAGTGGATGGGAGATCGTAGGTTTACCCCGGGAATCATCTCTGTGTCACTGCTGGACAGAGGCACAGCAAACTAATGGGTATAGTATTCTCATCCTAAGGGGTGGTGAAAGCCACACACACTCTGGCTAGGCTTATAAATGCCCTAGGGCAGATAGCCTAGTATGAACCTATGAACCTATGAACCTATGAACCTAAATGAGGAAATAATGAGATGCAAATGAGCAATGTGTGGAAAATCTGTGAACTATGTAAATCAGTCTTTCTTCTCACCTTTTGCAATTCGTGACTTTTTGATGCGTATCTGTGCTGTGTACAGATGGCTTATAAAAACTGAGTCTACGAAGCTGCTCAGTTCTGCTTCAAGCCTATTTCATGTTTTTTGTTGCTTGTTTCAGTCATGTCAAAACTATGTATGCAGAATGATACTCACCTGATGAGAAGAAGAGGGTATAGGCAAAAATAAGTCACTTGAACTTTGCTAGACTGGAGTTACTGGATAGGTTTAGAGTGGACAGGAATATAATAATAACTTTGGTGAGCTTGTATGGCCCACAAATGGGAATGGGGAGAATGAGTGACCTTCTTATACCTGTAGATGCTAAGGTATGTATAGTCCTCACTATACTTGCCATGTGGATCTTTCCCAGACAGACTGGAAACACATTGTGCAACTTACAGGCTTATTCCTTGAGGATACTGCAACAGTTCTTCAATATACTCTTGGCACATATGGATGAGCATATCTGTTTTCCAGTGTCACTGAAAGATAGAATTTCATGTATACCTTTTACAGAATGGCATGTTTCCCTGAGGTACTTGGTGTAATAGTTCACACCCATGTTGGTGTAAGGGCACCACCTGCACCATGGAGGGAGAGATACCACAATGGAAAGGGCTACCATTCTATCAACTACCAGGAAGTATCAGATGCAGTGGCCATGATTTCCACAGGTGGCACAAAACAATTTTACTGTACTACCACTATCTGCATGGTAGAATTTCTCACACAGCTGATAAGTACAAACTTTTATAATATTGTTAACCATAATTTTTCTATAGCTATATAATAGTATAGGTAGTATTGAGTAATTCCCCCTTGTTTGTTATGTTTCCCCCTGTTTTGTTTGCAAAGTGATATGGGTTATCTACGCTAACTTTGACTAAATTTGCCAGACTATAACCCAGAGAGAACTGCTAAGGAGTGCTTTAACATCACCTTGTCCCAGATATGGATAGTCATTGAATGAGTGTTTGGCAAGCTTAAAGCCCATTTCTGTTGCCTGAATGAGGTAGGGGGGGGGGGGTCTTTCAGTATGAGCCTGCTACTGTATACTTCAAGAGCAGTGTCTACATGCCCAAACTATTATTCAGCGTGAGCTGAGTTGAAAAAAGAGAGTGATTTGGGTGCCATGTCCTTCGGAGCTTTCCTGCCAATGAAGAGCTCCTCTTGTGGGATTTCGATAATCAATGGATGACTAATGTTTCCATTGCTGGGCAGATAAGTTAACTTTGGGTAAAAAAAAAAAATCCATATTTTTGTTTTATGACAGAAAGTCAACTTTTTGTTGTGAATGATTCATTTTAAACTAGGAAAAAGTGTTTTTATTGACTCTCATGTGACTTTTAGTAACTTTTAAAGAAGAGTGTTACTTGTTACTTATGTGGAAAAAGTTGATCTGAAGTAGTTTACTTAATTTGCTCTTCAACCTTTGGGCTTACGGATCCGTGTCAGATCCGAAATGGCAGCTTCACCAGCATCTGATCCAAGCTCCAAGCTCCTTCCCTTACCCTTAATACCCCTCCATCTCCTTCCTTCCCTCATATCTCATTTGCCGTGGCTTAGCCTAGCATCATGGCACCCCCCAACGATGGAAATCCTGCGCCAACGGGGGGTGGTCTGCCCCAAGCCTACTTTGGATGAGTCGGTGTTTCTGGAGGCCTTCATCACTGGCCCATCTACTTCTTGGGTGTTCTCTCCCATGGATCCATTGGTGGACCTTATCACCACCCAGGCATGGAAGGAACTGGACACAGTGGAGCCAATTCCAAAGCGCCCAGACAAGATCCTAAGTCCCCCTTTGGATAGACCTAGTTGGAACAAAGGTTCCCCTGTAGACGCTATGGTGGTATCAGCTTCCACCAAGAAAGAACTAGCTCAAATAAGTTCTATGGTCCATCCCCCCTACCGAGAGTCCAGGATGATGGATCACCTAGGGAAGCAGGTGTATGCTTCAGCCACCTTTTCTATAAGGGCGCTGAATTATTTGGCACACATTACCCGACTGCAGCACAACCTTGTCAAAAAGTTAGCTGAGTTGTCCCTGGAGTCCTTGTCGCCATTGGATAAGTGCACATTCTCTGTATGGATGGCCACTCTAAAAGGGGTATCTAATACGTCCATGTGCCTCCTTTCGCATGCCACCAAAGGAGCAGCAAGGATGGCCAGGTCTGGCATTGCCATGAAGTGTCACTCTTGGCTCAGGCTGCGTCAGTTCACTGAGCCCTTTAAGGCATAATTTGCGAATGCCCCTTATAATGGTTCTTCCTTGTTTGGGAAGACCATTCGCAAGATTTTGGTCCAGAGCGAAAAGGACAGGAAGACACGGTCTGCCATCAGGATCCGCTTCTCTAACCCTCAAAGATCCTTCTCCAGGAATCAGTGAGGGCAAAAGAAGATGTGGTTCCAGAAATCTCAGTATTCCTGGGATGCTCAGGACTCAGCTTCCCCTAGAGGCAGAGGGGGTTTTGATAGATGGCAGCCCAGAGGCAGAGGGGGTCCAAGGAATGTGGGCTCTCAAGAACCATTCTCGAACAGGCCGGCGCAGCAGCCCTGAGGGGTTGCCCAACTGTTCTGCTCCTTAGGCAGTCGGGGGTTGTCTTTTGTTGCACCTAATGTGTGTTGAGGTGGCTCTCTTTACAAAGATGACGAGTATTTATTATATTCATGTTCATTTTTGTTTATTAACATTAATTCTGGTTCAATAACCAAATGTGTTTTGAGGTGCCTCTGTATGAATAAGTAATAATCATCTACTAGATTTGATTCATATTTATGGTAATAGGTTACATCATAATAATAAGTTCTATTACTGTAATATATTTGATATGCTGAAGCCCAGCATGTTATTTGGGAATTCATTTCTTATGATGTGATATTTAATGAATATATATTTTATTTTATTTAAATTATAATATTCTCTACTATTCCCCTTTGACATATCTGATTAATTTTATTAATCTGATAGTGATTTATACAAATCATTTTTACTGGTCAGTATGTTTATCAGTTGTCTAAGTGGGAATGTATTATTATTAGTTTTAGTTGGAGTGTTAGTTTTCTATCGTGTTATTTAATTAACATTATTCAACATATTTCTTTAAGGTTGTCATGGATAAAGGTAGCTTAAATGCACTTTCATTTGACTGGTCATTGGATTGTTACTAAATACTTATAAATGTTTTTGTGATTAATTACTCTTGTTTGTCTGAAGAAGGTGGAGTATTATCTTCACTGAAAGCGCTAACTTTTATTAAAACCGTTTTGTCATTTTAAAGTTGTCGGCTCTCATAGTGTCATTTCGCTAGTTCTTTGGTAAACAAGTCATCCAACCCATCCCCCACAACCAGTCTGGAGTGGGCATCTACTCCAGCTTCTTTTTGGTGCCAAAAAAAATGGGGGAACCTAAGACCCATTCTTGATCTTTCCACCCTCAACCTGTCAGTTGCCAAAGAAAAGTTTTGGATGGTCATATTGCAATCCATCCTGCCTTACCTGCAGGAGAAAGACTGGATGTGCTTGACAGATCTCTAGGATGCATGTTACCATATAAAGATTCACAGATGCTCCAGGCGGTTCCTCTGTTTCTGACTATCAGTTTCAAGCCCTACCCTTTGGTCTCACCAAAGCCCCCAGGGTGTTCACCAAGGTCATGGCAGTTGTAGCAGCTCACCTGAGGCTTCAGGGAATACAGGTATTTATGTACCTGGATGATGGCTCCTTGTTGCTCCCACCAAGTGTCTACTTTGTTAAGCCAGAGACTACTTTTTGAAGCTGTCAGGCCACCTGGGAATCACTATCAACACAGCAAAATCTTCTCTGATCCCAGTCCAGGTTCTAGAGTAAATTGGAGCAAGAATAGACACTTTGCAAATGAAGGTTTTTCTAACCCCGGAGAGAATTCGGAGCTTTTGACTCCATGTGTCTTGATCATTCAGTCAAACCTCCTGTCCACAGAGACGATACTACAAGCTCTTGGTTCCATCCACAATTACTCTTCTTCCTTGTGCTCGTCTACATATGTAGGCTCTACAGTGGACATTAGCAGTCTAATGGTCATGGTTAGGTCTGCCATTGACGCATCCAATATGCATCAGCAGGGCTGGTAGGGAGTCCCTCCTCTGGTGGATGCACTCATCGGAACTGGCTGAGGGATGTCCATTTATTGCATCCCCTCCCCAAGCCACGGTGACCATGGATGCCTCCCAACTAGGGGGGAGGCATTGCTCGGGAAGGACAGTCCAAGGCACGTGGTCCCTGAATGAAACCGAGTTGCATATCAACGTCCTAGAGATGAGAGCGGTCCTTTTAGGGTTGCAGGCCCTTCATGCCTTTCTCCCTCTGGGAACTATTGCAATTCAGTCAGACAACATGTCAGTAGTCTGGTACATCAACAAGCATGGAGGAACCAGATCTTATCCCCTTTGTCACAAGGCCATGAGAGTGTGGGAATGGGCGATCTCCACCAGCCAGTTTCTGATAGCAATGCACATTCCAGGATGGTCCAACATACTGGCTGACAAACTGAGCAGGACTATTCTGATGCCTTATGAGTGGTCTCTGGACCCTTCGGTAGCAGAGCAGATCTTCCTCAATTGGGGTTGGCCTTGCTGCGATCTCTTTGCATCTCCTTCCAATGCAAAGTGCAGCGAGTTCTTCGCTCTAGACCCCCCACAGGGGGAGTCCCCCAGAGACACTCTAGTTCTTGTTTGGCCTCCTGGTCTTCTCTATGCTTACCCCCCCCATTACCTCTTATTTCAAATTTCTTCCAGAAGGCTCGCAGGCTGGGGAGTAAAGTGATCCTCATTGTCCTGTTTTGGCCTCACCAAGTATGGTTTCCCTTCCTTTGGTCTCATCTTCTTGCTCCTCCATGGATCATAGATCCGATTCCGGATCTCATCTCTCATCCCCATGGGTTCTGCATCCAAATCTGGACAGTATAACATTTACTGCTTGGCTGTTCCAGTTCCCATGATAGCTAGGATGCCCAGTTTATCTTCTCTGGTCAAGGCTATTCTGGTGGCAGCTCACAAAGTGTCTTCCAGGAAGCTTTACCACAGTAAATGGAAGTGTTTTTCCATCTGGAGTTCTCAAAGGATCTGGACCCTTTCACAGCTCCCGCTTAAGTGGTGTTGGAATTCTTGGTATATATATTTCATCAAGGGGCTAGCTATTCTACTGTGAAAGTTCAATTGGCTGCCATTTCCAACTTTCATATTGGGGAGAACATGGTTTCTTTAGCATCCTCTAAACTTTGTAAAACCTTTATTAAGGGTACCTTTCTTTTAAGACCACTGGTGAAGGATCCTACCCCTCCTTGGGACCTGACTTTGGTTTTACAGGCTCTGCTTGCTTCTCCCTTTGAGCTAGCTGCGTCAGTAGACCTAAAATTTTTATCTTGGAAAATGGCCTTCCTAGTAGCTATCACTTTGGCTAGGAGGGTTTCAGAACTTCAAGCATTGTCTATCAAAGCTCCATATATTGTCTTCCATAAGGACAGGGTGTCACTTCATACCAATCCATCCTTTCTCCCCAAGGTGGCTTATGAGACTATTATCAACCAGATGATTAATTTACCTGTGTTCTTCCCAAATTTTCAGAACAGGGGTGAATATAAATTGCACTTGTTAGGAGTACATAGACAACTGAGATTTTGCTTACACAGAACTAAGACCTTTCATAAGTCCGACCAGTTATTTGTGTCTTACTCTAAGCCCTTCCTAGGCAAACCAATCTCCAAGGTAACTTTAGCTTGATGGATCTCTCATTGTATCCTTCAGGTATACAAAGACAAGGGTATGTCACCTCTGGGTCAAGTAAAAGCACATTCTACCAGATCTATGGATACCTCGGCAGCTTTTTGGTTCAGGGTGTCTCTGGATGGTATTTGTTCGGCGGCTACTTGGTCCTCATCTCATACCTACATTTCTCGCTATAAACTGGACATGATATCTAGAGGGAGAGCATCCTTTGTCTCTGCGGTGCTCCAGAATATCCTTCCATGAGGGCCACCCAGGTGTTTAGTAGCAGGGGACTCTGTACCACAGGTTGAAGAGCAAATGAAGTAAACTACTTCAGATAAAGAAGTTATGTACTCACCATAATGTTCCATTTGATTAGTTGTACTTCATTTGTCTTCAACCACCCCCTCCCTCCTTCCCCCTGACCTTATCATTGTTTATTACTCTGGTAGGTGGGAGAAAGTGCCTCTGCAGCTCTCCTGTTCATACTTGTTAGGTTTGTATATAATCTGTTGTGGTAAGGTCTAATTGGGTCGGGCTTAGGTTGGTGGTGCAGCAAACTCAATCTGAGGGAAGGAAGGAGATGGAAAGGTATTATAGGTAAAGGGAGGAGCTTGGAGCTCAGATCAGATGCTGGTGACACTGCCATCTCAGATCCAACACGGATCCATAGACCCACAGGTTGAAGGTAAATGAAGTACAACTACTCAGATGGAATGTTATGGTGAGTACATAACTTCTTTTTCAAACTGATTTAATAGTCTTTTTTTCTGTGGTAAAATTTGTGTTGTTTTACATTTTGGAGATAGGGTAAGCATTTAAAGTGCCATTTACTGTATTTTAAGGGGAATTTTACTTTTTCACTCATTGCCTCTTTGACCGACTATTGCTGCTAGGTTTCTCTGAGAATTGGGCACCTTTTTTGGCTTAATCATGGAACATCCTACCTGTTCCTTGGTTCTACCTACTTCCAGACACAAAAACAAAAAAGATTGTTGTGGCCTTTGCCAGCACAGCAGGCTGATAAAATGTCTCAACCACAGGTGAGTAACTCTGTTATGGCCTAACCTGGTTCCTTGGTCCTTCTGATGCAGTCCATTCAGCCACCATGGACAAGGAGTTAGACACTTCCTCGGCAGCTGTTTGAGTGCCCTTGGTGAGCAAGGGAGAACCATTCTTGTTGCTCATTGGAGAGGGGGCAGGGGATGCCACCCTGCTTATCAAGAAGTCTGCTCCAATCCCTAGGGAGGTTTTGCTGGCAAAAGCGGGTCTGTTTCTTCAGTTGTTCCTGTCAAAAAGAAACAGAAATATATACATATGTCTTCTCATGTCTCAGTTCATTTTGACAAGAGTAATTTACTCAGTTTAGCTCTGGTTTTACTGCAGGCTCTTGATCCTTCCTGTATGGCTATTTCTAGTAAAAAAAAGAGATTATTTATTTTCTGAAGAGATTCATGAGTTTGAACCTCAAAATAAGTCTGAAGGCACAGATAATATATTGTTTTCTCAGAAATCAGATTCAGAGTTTTAAAAGACTGAGGCTTCTGCAAGTAATTTTGAAGGATTCTGTTTCTCTTAAACTATTTCCAGAATGAATGAGTTGCTTCAGTGGGAAAATAGTGACGTTTCTTGGTCCCTCAGGAAGTATTATGATTTGCTACAACTGGAATTTGCAGAACATGCTGCTGTTTCTCCTTTTCTGTCTGCTTTGGAGGATGTTTTTGTCACATCACAGGCTGCAGTTTCTCTGATAACCAGCTTACTGCCCCAAGAAAGCTGGTAGAATTTAAAAGTGCCTCACTCTTTTTTCATTTTTTATACACTTGTCCTAGATCTGATCCAGCATCTAGTGTTTTAGTGAATTCACCTGCTGGTAAATATATGGATCTGATGCTGTCAATTTTCATTCTATCCTCAAATGCTGGGTTCGGATCTGAACCTCAGAACTAACTTGGCTTTTACTAAAGCTCGTGGTAACCAAAAAAAGCTCTTGAGCTTCTCCCTTACTCATAATGCAACACCCCCTAACATACACCAGATCTTGTTTACTGCTTTTCACAAAAGGACATGGCCAGCCTTAGCTCTTGAGTTTCGGTTTTCTAAAAAGCAGATTTTTCTATGAGAATCTTTTATTCTTCTTGCATTCTTTATAAATTTACCCTCATACATTAGTGTAACTCTACTTTACAACTGCTGGTAGGTATTTTCCCTTTTCTCTATTCTTACACTTTTGTGTAATTGTAATTACCATAGCTAGTATTTTATTTCTATTTTCTTTCTCTCTATTTAAAAAAAAAAAGTTCTTATCTTGTGCTTCTTTTTTTTTTTTTGTTATTGATGCTACTATGGCTGAGAAATATGGGCACAAATTGCCTCTTTCAGACTCCCATACACTTTAACTTTATTGTTTAGGTCCACAGCACCTGCTGGAGGATTGATCTGCTTGCCGTAACTTTAATGCCAGAGCACTTGTTGATAGAAAACATAAGCTTATTCTTAAAGGTTTGTTACCATCATCCTTTGGTGAAGCTATCAATGAGACTCAGTCCCCAAAAGTAAAGTCTAAGGAGTCAAAATCTGAGTCTCTGATACCTTCCACTTTCTCAAGTCCATCTTTGGAGAATTCTAGGACGAGGTCAAAATCAGATCAGAGAAAGTCTCAACCCTCCTCCCTTTGGAGCCAAAAAAAAGATTAAAGGATCCTATATCCTCGGATCTGGCTAGAAACCTTCAGATCTGACTTTTTCAGGTCTTGTCATTCTGCCAAGAACTCGGCATTCTCCCTCCTTTAATCCTGTCTGTGCCTTATAGGGTCCCTTTTCCCTTTATGGAAAAGAGCCATTCAAAATCACCTTCCCTGGCCTTGTCTCATTTATCCAGGAGTTTGACAGAGGAAGATGTGGATAGAATGATGAAGACGATTCTCTCAGTGCAAATCCAGATTAGTGTTTTACCGGCTCCTACCACTTTGAATCAGGAGGCCCGTCTTTCAACCACAACACCACCTTATACTCCTCCTTTGATCCCTTTGGTTGCTTCAGAGTCCCTGGATCCAAACCTTCCGGGTCTGTCTGGCTTGGATCCAAAGATAACCTTATCTTCAGATCTGAGGCTAACTCTGAGTGCCCTAGCTCCAACGTCTTTGGATCTGGAGGACTGTCAGAGCTGAAGCTTCCTTGTCAGATCTGAGGTGCTAGAGTCAACTCTGAAGGTTTTGGAGCAGTCTTTGTGCTTTGGTGCTTCGGCACTGGATAGCTTAGCTCTGACTTCCTCCTCTGGGAGATTTCATTCTGGGTGGGAGGAGACAGTGGTCCAGAAGTTTGGTGCTGAGGTCTTCTCTGTGTCTGGGGTGGTCTGCCTTTGAGGTTGTGAAGAGGGAATTTTCTGGTCTGACAGAAATGTCGGATCCAACCCCTTCGGATCTTCAATCCAGCTCAAAGATGTCTCTGCACTTGGAGCCTCATCATTCGACGCCACAGGGACAGCCAGCTTGAGACCCCCATACCACCCAGCAGGGTTTATGGTCTCTTTCAACACTTCTCCAAAGCACCCCACCAAAGAAGTCCTTTAGAAGAAAAAGTACAAGAGGAGGCACTTGAACTCTTCACAAGAGTCAGTCACTGAGGATACTAAGTTCAACAAAGGTGAAGGGTCCCCATGATCACCTCCGGAATATGTCTCATTGGAGACATCCTTGAGCTGCTGAAGCAGAGAGGTGGTTGGACCACCAGCAACCCTTCACCAGAAGAGTCAGTATTTCTGGAAGCCTTTAGAGATGGCCTATCAACCTCCTTGGTTACTCCACCTGCCAATGAGCTCATTGATTTTGTATCTTGGCGGGCATGGAAGAAACCTGACTCAGTTGAGCCAATACCTAAGAGGCCAGATAGGATTCTGACTCCACCTTTGGGGAAGGAATTTTGGAGTAAGGGGTGCCGGTGGATGCCATGGTCATAGCAGCAGCCACCAAGAAGGAGCTTGCTGAACAAAGTTCCTCTATCCATCCCCATAACAGGGAGTTTAGGGTGATGGACAGATTTGGGAAGGGTTTGTATGCTTCAGCAACCTTTGCTCTTAGGTTGCCAAACTATTTGGCACATTTTACTAGATTGCAAAGAGATTTGATCAAAGAACTTTCAAATTCCCTTTTAGGGACCATTTCTGCTGAGGCCCAATTGTCTGGGGCCTCTCAGTTGACTACCCTCCAATCTTTTTTGAATTCATCTATGAGGCTTATTTCACATGCAGCCGAAGGTGGCAGCCGGTTCAGGAATATCTATTAAGAGGCATGCCTGTGTGTATTTATGTGATTTTTGGAGCCCTTCAAGTCCTCGTTCATCAATGCTCCCTTTGACAGCAGTTCTTTGTTAGGTCCCAAAGTTAAGGAGTGTAAGAAAGATGAAGAGACCCTCTCTGCAGTGGGTGTACATTTTTGACCCCTCAAAGATCCTTTTCTAGGAATCAAGGAGGTGGTTGGAAGATGTTGTTCAAGAAGTCCAAGGGTCCTTTCCAGGACACACATGGAGAAAGTTCCCCTAGGGCAGAAGAGGGAACTCTAATGGATGATGATGCTCTTGTGGCAGAGGAGGCCCTCAAAACCAGGGGTCCAGGGATTCTTTCTCTGACAGACCCAACCAGTGATCCTGAAAGGACGCCCAATTGTCCCCCTCTGGAGGTAATTGGGAGTCAACTATCCCTGCAACAGAGAGCCTGGCTAGACATGACAAAAGATATTTGGTTGCAGAGGATTATTTCCAGAGTTTATATAATTCCCCTTTCCCTTCCACCTCCAACTGTATACCAAATTCATGATATTCCACCCAGTCAGAGGAAAGAAGCTGCTCTAGAAATAGAAAAGATGGTAGAAAAAAAGAATAATTCAACAGGTCCTGCCAGACCAAATAGAATCCGGAACTTAGTTAAGATTCTTTTTAGTGTCAAAGAAAACAGGGGACTGGAAACCAATTTTAGATCTCAGCACTTTGAACAAGTCAGTTCAACATACAAAGTTTCAGATGGTCACGGTTCAATACATTCTACCCTTCCTGGGCAAGAATGACTGGATGTGCTCAAGAGACCTTCAGGATGTGTACTATCACATAAAAATGAACAGACAATCCAGAAGTTAGTTAGACTTCTGGCTGGGGACAGTCATTATCAGTTCAGATCACTGACCTTTGGTCTCAACACACCCCCAAGGTGTTCACCAAATGCATGGCAGTGGTGACAGCTCACTTGAGACTGCAAGGATTCCACTTGTTTCCATATCTAGATGACTGGCTCATTACCACCCCAACCAGGCATCTGCTAATCAGGGAAATGGATAAGATTCTGCAGATTTGTTTTCATCTGGGGATAACCATAAGTTACTACAAGTCTCACCTGCAGCCAACTCAGATTTTGGAATTCATAGGAGCAGTTTTCAACACAACATCAGTGACAGCTTCTCTTCCTCTCTCAAGAGTACAGATTATAAGATTTCAAGTCAAGAGTATAATTTGGAGTACCTATGTTTCAGGCAGGTTGATCCTTCAGGTCTTGGGATTAGTGTCAGCTGCTATAACCTTAGTTCCATTAGCAATGTTTTATATGAGAATTCTCCATTGGGTGCTAGAAAAACAATGGTCCATTTTTTACCAATAGATGTCAAAACAAAGGATCACTCATGCATGCAAGAGGTACCTCTGGAGGTGGATTCATTCAGACCAGCTTCTGCAAGACCATATTTTCATTCTTCCTAGGCCCATGGCCATAGTAACCACATATGCTTTCCAGATTGGGTGGAGGGGGCACTTTCTGGAGAGAACAGTCCAAAGAACTTGGTCCCCTGAAGAGGCTAACTTGCATATTAATGTCCTGGAGATGACAGCAGTGCTTTTAGCACTGCAGGCCTTCCAGGATGCTCTCACTGAGTCACCGAGGGATGCTCTACTTCAGGGACAGTTGCAATTCAGATGGACAATACATCAGTAGTATGGTACATCAGCAAACAAGGAGGGACCAGATCATACCCCTTGTGTCGAGAAGAACTCCATCGTGAGAGCAGACAAATTGAACAGGTCCATTCTCCTAGCTCATGAGTGGTCTCTGAACAGGAAAGTAACAGAAAATATTTTCTGCCAATGAGGCCAGTCTTGCTGCAATCTTTTTGCTTTCCCATAAAAACAAATGCAGCAGCTTCTTTGCCCTGTTTCTCCCTCAGGGGGAGTCACCAAGGGATGCTCTGCTTCATGATTGGCCTTCCGGTCTGCTTTATGCTTATCCACCAATTTCTCTGATTCCAAAATTCCTGCAGAAAGCCACCGTGTTGAAGCGCAAAGTCATCCTCATTGCTCCTTACTGGCCTCATCAGATTTGGTTCTCCTTCCTGTGACCTCATTTTCTCTGCCAATCTTAGATACTGGATCCAATTTCAGAACTCCTGTCACATCCAATAGACATGGTTCATTCGGATATCCCAGACCTCAAACTAACAGCATGGTTCCTCCAATTCCATTAATAGCCAGACAACCACTTCTCTCTTCACCTGTTCATCATATACTTTTATCTTCCCATAAAACTTCAACAAGAAAGCTTTATACAAGTAAATGGAAAAGGTTTATTTACTGGGCACAACAAAAACATATTGACCCTTTTTCAGCACTGATGCATAACATACTTGAATTTTTAGCTTTGATCTTTAATGAGGGGGCGAGCTACTCTACCATTAAGGTTCAATTGGCAGCAATGTCTAATTTTCATATTGGATTTGAAAATCCTTCTGTGGCTTCTTCTAAACTTTGTAAAACATTCTTGAGAAGTACTCTTTTATTGAAACCCCTGTATAAAGACCACTATGGTCTCCACCATGGGATTTGAACTTGGAACTGCAAGCCTTAATTCATTCCACCTTTGAGCCATCAGCAAAATGTGACCTTAAATTCCTGATATGGAAAACTGTCTTTCTAGTGGCCATTACCTCTGTCAGAAGATTTTCAGAGCTTCAAGCATTGTCATTATATCCTTCCTACTTGATCATTCATAATGATAGAGTTACATTACGAACCGATGCATCTTTCCATCCCAAGGTGGTGTCAGAATCCAATATAAATCAGTCCATTAATTTGCCAATGTTCTTTCCTAAACTTACAAACAAAGGTGAATATATGTTGCATTTACTGGATGTTCACAGACAATTACATTTTTATTTACATAGGACAAAGGAAATCAGAAATACAGACCAGTTGTTTGTTTCTTTTGCTAATTTGAAACTGGGAAAGCCAGTGGCAAAAGTAAGTCTAGCCAGATAGCTGACAAATTGTATTTATTTTATATATAACAAACTGGCTCTAACCTTACCAAAACCTGTAAGAGCCCATTCAACTAGGTCCATGGCAACTTCTTCAGTCTTTTTATCCGGTGCCTCCATGGAAGACATATGTACAGCTGCAACCAGGGTGAATCCTCATACATTTATCACTCATTACACATGAGATCTGGTCTTCAGGGGTAGAGCAGCTTTTGGCTTAATTGTACTCAGGAATATCCTTCCTTAGAGTCCACCCAGGATTTTACGTAGCTGGGGACTCTGTCCCAATAGTTGAGGATAGAATGAAAATTAACAACATCAGGTGAAGTTATGTACTCACCATAATGTTCCATCTATGTTATCCATGTTCATTCTTCCTCAGTGTCCCATGCACCAATCCCCAACCCTTATTTCAACAAACTTCTGAAAGATCAAGACATTGTAAGGACAGCACTTTTATGACTGAGCTCCAGATATAGTTCCCTCTGTAGGGCATATACATATTTATGTATCTTTATACATGCATATCGGTAGATAACCCTTCAGATAAAATCAGCAAACAAAATTTAGGGTATGTTAGGGGTTGGTGCATTATGGGTAAGGGAAAAGCTTGAGAGCTGTTTTGGTTATCATGAGCTTTAATAAAATAAGTAACAAAGGGCCACAGCTCCAAAGGCAAACCAACTTTTGGAGCTGTGGCCCTTTGTTACTTATTTTATTAGTGCTTTATTTGTTGTTTTATCATGAGCTTTAGTAACGGCCGAGTCAGATCCAAGGTTCGGATCCGAACCCAACAGTTGAGGAAGAATGAAAATGGACAACACAGATGGAACATTATGGTGAGTACATAACTTCTTTTTAACACTAATCCCTGTCCTTTTGAAAAGGATTGCAAAGCTTTTGATAAATTTGGGAAAAATGTCTATTCTTCTGCGACACCTGTTTTTAGAATTCTCAGCTGTCAAATGCATATTATGAAGTTTAAGCTTACCTCTTCTGAGAATATGAGGAATATTTTGTAATCTGTTTCCTGTTTGAGGAGAAATATGCTTTGTGCAACTTGGTGTGTCCTGTGTCTCAAGTGACAACTCAGTGTTTGAAACATGCTTATGATTTTGCTGATGCCACTGGAATTGTTATGGGGAGGTTTGCCTGGCTGCATTATCAAAACCTCCCAGAGGATGCCAAAAATAAGATTCTGAATTCTCCTGTGAATAGAGAACTAGTTTTTGGACCATCTGCTTCAGATGTCATTAACTCATGTATTGAAAGAGGAAAGCTGATTCAATAGCATTCTTAGATTTTTTTCAGCACTCCTTCTCTAAGTTTGCCAAGGGATTCAGTACTCATACCACAGCTTTCTTTAAAAAGCAAAATAGTCCCAGCAAGTAGCTGGAAAGCAAGTGTTTAAAAATCAGTGGTAGGGAGGTTCCAAGAAGAAAGCAGGATTTCCCTAGAACAAAGGACAGTTTACTATATCTGAATGACTACATGAAGGATTTCAATCCCCCCAGCAGTCTTTTAATCTTTCCAGAGCATCTGAGCCACCATATGTACAACAAACATGTTACTTTACTATCATATGAGTAGCAGTGTCCCACTACCCTCCCTGTGGCAGTCTGTCAAAGCTCAGATCTGTCTGTCAGTGAGGGTGAAGAACCAGTTACCTGGCAGCACCAGGATAACCCTTCACACTAACAGACAGAACCCTTTCAGTTTTCTTGTGCCACAGTCAGAAAAAGATATCTTGGGATATTGTTTCTCTCAAACTGGGTGACATCAGCTGCAGAGCTCAGATAAGAAACTCCTTTTGGGTTTTACCTCCTCCCTCTGCCTTTCCTATCAGTTCTTGAATAGTGTAGTCTGCTGATTAGACTATTTTTTTCTGATGTGAAATTTTTTATATACTTCTGTTTTTTACTTTGACAAGCACATTAAGGCCTGTTGATTAACAAGCTTCATTTGGAAGTTTTGGGGAAAACTTGCCAATGTTGCATTTTGCTGTATTTCTAGAAGTAGTATCAGTCCTATCCAAGGCACTTTTTAAGGCATGTTTTGAGAACAGAGAAGCATTGGAGTCAAGGCCAGATTAATCGATGCCGAAATGCCTATACTAGGTGTATGCTAAATATACACATTCTGTATTCAGGAAAATCCCTGCTGCATTACTTATACTTCCCAGTCACTCAGAAAAAAATTACACAATGTATATGTAGTCTACACTTTGTGGTAACCTTTACGAATCCCTCTCAATATTTAAGTCTGCAAGAAAATGAGTAGGAAAACTAAAACTAGGAGGAAAAAGGTATGAATTATGCTTGTGTTGCCTGTTCATTTGGAATGGTTTACACTTAGTGTAGGTATTCATTAATCTGGCCCAATATCTTTGACATAGGCCTTTTGCTCTGCAGGCAGTGATGCAGCCAAGTCATATAAACTGTACATGTGTGATTGATCAGGATTAGTGCATTTTAAATTAAGTTGCAAAGGCCGCTGTTGTATTTTAAATATTTCTGACAGGAAGTTTTCATCAGTTTATGATTTTTTCTTGTCTAATACTGTTTCAGGCTGTATCCATTCATACTGACAGAAACTAGCCATTCTTTTTTTTAAATCAAAGGACTTTCTGCATGCATTTTGTGCTTTGACCTGTGTTACTAAAAAAAAAAATAAAAAAAATACTGTGTAACCAGCATTTGGTATTGAGCTGTCTAGTTTCTTGTCCCCTGACTTGATGGGCTTGGACCCCCCCCCCCCACCCACCCCGAACCACCATCTTCCCCATCTGCACCTAAAAAATTAAAGAATAAATCAAAAATTCCATTCCCTGGAATACCAGTTGCCAGCGCTGCCCTTCATCAACAAGAGTTACAATAGTGGAGCGATCCACTGAGTATCAGTCCAGGACTTTCTTTCTCCCCTCCAATGCCAGTACAATCTGTACAGACAAACTAGTCTGACTTTGCTTGGGGAGCTGTGTCAATGGGGATGAAGTGCAAGCCACTTAGATGCCCAAGGATGCACAGAAGCACATCAACATTAAGGAAACGTTGGCAGTGATTCACTCCTTGAAGGTCTTTCACCACCTTTGGACTTTGGGTCCTTTTCTAGTGCTTATGTAGAGCACCATAGTGATGTAGTATCTCAAAAACAAGGGGACATGAGGTCTTACTTTCTGTGCCAGTTGGCAGTGATAGCTTGGAAGAAGGCTTCTCCATGCTTTCTGACCCTTGACTCATTATACATACCATCAGAGCAGAACATTGTGGCAGACAGATTAAACAGATCATGGGCATATCTGCATGAGTAGAAGCTCAAGGCAGTGGTGTTCCAGAATCTAGTCCAGATATGGGGAATGCCTCAAACAGATCTGTTCACCTCCTTTCAAAACAGACAGCTGGAGAAATTCTGTTCCAGATATCCTTGCAGCCATACTTGAAGGACAGATGAACTCTCATTCTCTTGGATAGAAATGTTCATGTATGCATTTCCAACCTTTCCACTGATTCACAAGGTACTTCTGAAAGAGAAATGCCAAAAATTATTGTGCCCACCTCCTATTCACCCAGGCAATCTTGGTTCTCCCTGTTAATTGTACTGGTCAAGGGCAAATGACAGATTTCCTCGCATGCTGGATCTGCTCACACAGTCTCAGGGGAGACTGGTGCACCATGATTTGGAGAAACTTCCGCTGATAGCGTGGATAATTCAGTCTTGACTTGTTTCATAAGGATGTGCAGCAGGTGTTAAAGGAGCCCAGAAATGCTGCTACAAGAAAATCTTATGTTTATAAATGGAGGTTTTCAAAGTGGTGCCTAAATGGAAACAGAGGGTCCATTGAGGTTAATAGCCCTTTGTTCTTGAAATAATTGTATGAGTTATTTCAGGATGGCTTATCATATGCATCCATTATGATTTAGAGGCCAATTCTGTTTGTCTACCAATGGATCCTCCTCTTTCTTCTTCACTTTTGGGAAAACAGTTCATGAAAGGAGTATTGCATATGAGACCCCCTCGCAATCAAATTCCTCCTTCATGGGACCTAAATTATGTTCTTGAAAAATTGGCTTTATCACCTTTTGAACCGGCAGCTCATTCTGACCTCAAGTTCTTAACATGGAAAACTGGTTTGCTTACTGCTCTTACATCTGAACTGCAAGCTCTTATGGTGGAACAACCTTACCTGATTTTCCACAGGGATATAGTTGTGTTATGCACTAATCATTCTTTCATGCTGAAAGTGGTCTCAGAATTCACTCTCAATCTGTCTGCATATCTCCCTATGTTCTTTCCAGAACCTAAGAATAAGGGAGAGAAATACTTCTTGCTTTGAATGCGCATAGGCAGATCAGGTAATACCTTGAGAGGAAAAAGTCCTTTAGAAAGGCTAAAAGGCTTTTTATCTCCTTTTCTGGGGCAAAGAAATGTCAACATGTCTTTAAGCAATCCATTGTATGTTGGTTGTCCTCTGGTATTGTTTTTTGTTACACCCACCCAGGAAAGGTGAATCCAGGCAAGGTAAAGGCACATTCCACCAGGACTGTTTCCTCTCCTGTGGCAACTTTGTCCTCTATCCATACCTTCATGAACTATTACAAACTGGATGCTTTTCCTAGATCCAGACCAGGCTTCCTGATAACCATTCTCAAGGGGCTCCTGGACCGTTATCTTTCCCTAAAGGACTCATCATCATATTCCTACTGACAAATATTTCAGGCATTTCTTAAGATTTGCTGTGTCTGGCACACATTATCAGTTGTCTGTTTTACCCTTTAAACTCTTCCCTGCACCAAGGATAGTCATAAAATGCCTAGTTCTGATTTTCATTTTTGGATGACTGTCTTATCTTTACATACTCTTTTTCCAGCTGCTAAGAGTCTTCAACAAACTGTTCAGGAACTTCTTCTCAGTCTGGGGTTTCAAATCAATTTGCAGAAATCTTCTGTCATCCTGTCTCACAGATTAATTTTCCTGGGATGTCTGTTAGACTCTGCTTCAGGAAGAGGCTTCCTTCCCCTAGAGAAAACGGTGTTCCAACAGCTTTTCCTGAGTTTCTCCAATTTAAGCTAAACATCTACAAGGGAATTTCTCAGGATTATGGGGTATGTGGCATCAATGGTAATAATGCTGCCCCTTGCCAGATTACACATGAGGAATATGCAACAATGTCCCAGATCGTTCTGGACAAAGCATTTATACATTTTGACTTTTCATATTCTATTTCTGGGATTTGTAAAGACAGAGACTGGATGGTGAGTAGGCCAGAAAGATTGCAATCCATGCATTGCATTCTTTCTTCCACCCTCTCCCTAAGTAAGTCAACACAGGCACTTCAGACTTGGCATGGGGAGTGGTTTACAAAGGGGTAAAAGTGCAAGTCCTGTGGGACCCAGTGGGCAGACAAAAGCACACAAATGTCACAGAGATGTTGTCTGTCATCAATTCTTTAAAAACCTTGAAACATCAATGATCCCCAGGATCTCTGCAAGTGTACACAGATAACATCACAATGATGTGGTACATTAACAGGTGGGTACCAGATCTTACCCTCTGTCATCCTGCCGGGTATCAGATCTTACCCTCTTTGCAGACTGGCAAGATAGCCTGGGAGGTAGAAATTCAGCTCAGTCTGACTCTTTTGGCTTCATACATTCCATAAGAGCAAACCTTCTTGCAAACCAGTTCAGCGGGATTGGGATAGATGGCCACACATGGAAATTTCATCCTGATGTCTTTCAAGAATTGATCCAACTGTAGGAATCACCTTAAGTAGATCTGTTTGCCTTCTCAGTGACAACTGAAGAAATTCTGCTACAGTCAGGTCTGTAAGATGGATACTTTCTCATTCCCAGGGATAGAATGCACTTGTATGCCTTTCCATCCCTTTCACTCATTACCAAAGTTCTGCTAAAGCTCCAGAAGGACACTCCAAAACCATGGTGGTGAATCTGTTCTGATCAAGGGGTGATTGGAAGACCTCTAACCCTACTGAGGATGAATCACTGTATCCTGAGGCCTTTGGTTCCCGACCTTCCACCTCCTGGGTAACACCGCCTTATGACTAACTGTTGAGGATCATATTGCGGAATGCATGGATCTCTCCAAATTCAGTGGAGCCCGTCCTGAGGAGGACAAATAAGTTTATGACAGTACCTGAGGACAAGTCCTTTATTAGCAAGGGAGTTCCTATTGATGCTATGGTGGTAGCAGCAGCCACCAAGAAGGAATTATCTGAGACAGCTTCTAATATCTATCCTCCTAACAGGGAGTCCAGGACGATGGATAGGTATGGGAAGTGTACTTTGTCTTCAGTGGCATTTACACTAAGATTGCTGAATTACCTGACTCATTTTACTCGTCTTCTTTTTTAGGCAAGGTTCAAATAACAAATTCACCACCGTAACAGGTACAAGCAAGCAAAATCTGAGGGTAATGCTACTCAATGCTAGAAGTCTAAACCTCAAAATGCATTCACTCGAGGCACTCCTTAAAATGGAGAACATCGACATTTGTGCAGTGACAGAGACCTAGTTCAAGGCTCCAGAGAGCACCCCTGCATTATCAGGCTATAATTCATCCACACCTTTTAGCCACCTTACCTGGACCAAAACACTAAAGGTGGAGGTGTGTCCATATTCATTAAGGATATCCACACCCCCAGGCTAGTTGCTCAGCATAATGCATCCAAGATTATCCAACTGCAACTAACTCTGGGAAAAACCCCAATCCAAATTGTAACTTGCTACAGATCCCCACCATGCCCCAGGATTCTCACTCCCCAACACCCTAATAATGGGTGATTTCAACTACTCCGCCATTAACTGGCAAAACTACTCATGTACCAACTCTTTTGCTCAATGTTTTCTGGAATTCATAAATTCCAATGCCTTGGATCAACTTATCCACACCCCCACCCATAGCAGCAATATCCTAGACCTGGTCATTACCAACATGAGCGACCGGTGTTCCACACCAGAGGTCAATTCCTCTTTGGTCAGAAATGACCACAAGCTAATCAGCCTAGACATCCACATCCCGCCCCCACCCCCCACTAGGGAAACCACCATAAAAAATTTCTCCAAAGCCAACTTCATGCTTCTTAAGACAGAAGTGGTAAACTTCACGACACCCATGCAGACGGACAATAATGGTACGACTGCTGAATCCTACACAAATGCACTTTATAAGGACTTACATGAGTGCATGGATTGTGCTAACCCTAACAGAACCAAGATGCTATCCTCCAGAAAAAGGAAGCCAATCTGGTGGTCCCCTGCCATAAACAAACTCTACAAAAAGAGAAAGAAACTGTTGCAAAAAAGAGTAAAATCACATAACTGGAAGAACTCCCTGGTCAGCCTCAGTAAGAAGCTGAGATCCCTCATAAAATCCTCCAGAGCTAGTTATGAAAACAAAATCACCACCACTAATTCTAAAGACAACCACAAAGCATTCTATAGCTATGTCAAGCATCTCAATGGCAACACTCAGATCTGCTCTGAGTTTCAGCACAATGGCACTAAATATACAGAACTAACTGATATTGCCAACATCCTGGCTGATAGGTTCAGTGCTAACTTTACCCCCCTCTCATCCCCGAAAGGCCCCTTATCCCATCTATATACTGGAAGAATGCAAAGTTCCTGTAATCACAGCTGCACAGGTAAAAACCACACTCTCCAAAGCCAAGAACACAGCATCTATGGGACCTGACAACATCCCAGGCTGCATTCTACATGAATTACAGAATGAACTGGCACCCCACCTAAGCACCATGCTCAATCATAGCCTCACCTCAGGCTTTGTGCCCACTGAATGGCACACAGTGATGGTTCACACACTCCACAAAGGGAGAGCCACCACGGACCCCGGGAACTACCTCCCCATTAGCCTAACAAGCCTGGTCTGCAAGACCATGGAATGTATCATCATGGAACTTGTAAACGATGACATTGGTAATCTCCAAACTCTGGACCTCACCCAGTTCAGGTTTATAAAAGGCAGATCATGTCTCCTAAACCTGATTGACTTCTTTGAAGCAGTCACCAAA
Source organism: Protopterus annectens (assembly GCF_019279795.1). Lineage (NCBI taxonomy): Eukaryota > Metazoa > Chordata > Ceratodontiformes > Protopteridae > Protopterus > Protopterus annectens. Next base: position 1,503,874,191 of record NC_056741.1, read on the forward strand.
GCTGTAGACGAGGGTATGGTGGTTCACACAGCTTACCTAAATCTCGCCAAGACTTTTGACATCATCCCCCACTCTGGAATTATAGATAAACTCACTAAACTAGGTATAAATCCCTATGTCACGAGATGGGTTGCCAACTGGCTCACTGACAGAACCCACACTGTGAAAGTAGCAGACTCCAAATCTGACTTCAGACCAGTGACAAGTGGAGTACCACAGGGCTCAGTCCTGGGTCCTCTCCTTCATAGGTTCATAGATTAGTACTAGGCTAACTACCCTTGTGAGCCATTTCAAGCCTAGCCAATTACCCCATGTGAGAATCAAACCCTGCACCTTGTGTCTGTAAGGTAAACACCTTAACCATTATGCTATCCTCCCACCCCTCCTGTTTGGTATCTACTTTTTTGAAGTACAAGCTAACACAGAAGGTCTTTGGCTAATGAAGTTCATAGATGACTGCAAACAAGGAGCTATAATTGAAACTCCAAATGATGTGGACATCCTACAAAAGGACCTCACTGAGACAGATACCTGGTGTCAAAGCCATGGCCTCAAGCTCAATGACAAAAAGTGCATTGTCATCCCCTTTGGTAAAAACTCTGTACCCATGAGCTACCACATAGGTGGTAGTCTACTTAACACCGAAAGTGTGATAAGAGACCTTGTGACACAGGTGGACAGTAGTCGCTCCTTTGATAATCACTTTGCCACAGTATTCAGAAATCCTTCTACGTGGCACACCTCATCACAAAAGGTTTCTCATCCAGGAAAAAAGAGGTCATTGTTTTCCTCTACTTGTCACTCATTAGACCTATTATAGAGTACAACGACCCTTTTGGTATGTACCTCACAAGACATCTACAAGAAGTGGAAAGGCCTCAGAAATACCTCACAAAGAGGATTATCAACCTCAAACATATGCCCTACACAGACCGTCTCAAAAAACTCCAGCTTTACTCCGTCGCATATCGCCTACTCAGATGCGATCTCTGCCTAACATACAAAGCTATGTCAAACCTAGAGCTGTTGGACATACTCCACTTAAAGAAATCCCAATCCCTCTGAGCTACATGCTTTAGGGACCTAAACCTTGTCACCACAATAAACAGAACATGCCGGAGGGATAGATTCCTGTCCCAGAGACTTCCCATACTCTGGAACAAACTACCTATCTATATCAAACAAAGATCCTCATTAGCACTCTTCAAGAAAAATCTCAATGATTGGATGGGAAATAAGAAATTCACCCTGGGGATCACCTCTGTGGCTCTGCTTGACAGGGGCACATGAAAATAATTTTCTTGGGTGCCGAAAGTCAGGGTATCTTTTTGGCTAGGCTTGTATAGGCTGTAGGGCTGATAGCCTAGTACCTACCTATGAACCTATGGCTAAATCCTCATGCAAAGATGTTAATATTTTTAACCAGAAGTTAGGTACTGCATCTGGTCCTGGGGTTTTCCAATTAAAGGCTTTTCTTAACTTTGTTTCAATCTCTTTGGCTATTACTTCATCCCATTTCATATATTGTACCTTTAAACTTCTTATTCTTTCTTTTACTTCTTCTACCCATTTAGCATCTTTGTTATGTTCCACAGGATCTTTATAAATACTTCTCCAAAATATATCTATTTCTTTTTTCTTGGAGGTTTTTCATTTCCTTTTACCTTGTTTCCCAAATCTCTATAAAAGTTTTTTGGGTCATCAATAAATTGCTTATTTTGTACTTTTCTTTTATATTTATCTGCGTATCTTCTAAGTTTTTCTGCCTGTGCTGAGATTTTTAGTTTGTTATTTGCGATGGTGCATGATAAATTCTGATCTCTTCTAATACTGTGCATTGCTTTTATCACATCTATCTTTCTGAGTACTTTTGTTGATCTGTTCCCTTTTCTATATACTCTTCTAACAGTGACACTTCTTGTCTTAATTGCTTTATAGTTTTCTCTATTCCATACTTTGATGATGGTATTCGATTTCTCCCCTTACTTTCCTTCACTACCCTGTGGTAGAACTTGATCAGCTATTAATTTAGCCGCACAGTAATATATCCTATTTACTTCTGTTATATCGCATTGATCTCTGTGGACTATCCTAATTACCGTGTTCATTTGCTTTATCAAATTTATGACTTTTTGGGTTTTATTGATCTTATGCAGTCTATTTCTTTCATTGATCTTAATATATCTATCTATCTCTATTAAGTCAAGCAACTCTTCTCTTAACTCATTTTCTTCTACACTGAGGGTACATTTTTTGTTTTCCATTTCCTGCAGGCATTCTATAGCATCTTTCTGTGACATATTCTCTTCAATTTCATCCTGTGCCATCCATTGCTCTGTCATATGGGAACTTACTGACCTATCACTCCTCAACATTGACTATGTCGGAGTTTCCACAGTTTCCTGTTCTGTCTCTTGCTGTCCAGCTTCAAGTGAAGATTTATACTGATTTTCTGTGGAATGCTCCAAAATATCTTCACATGTCCTCTGATCAGTTGCTTCCCATTCCACTGGTTTCTCTTTAATTTGGATGTCCATTGCTCTATCCTGTTGTGATGCTTTCTGAATTAGATTTTCTTCACTGAATCCTTCACTTTGCAGGTACTCCATAGCCTCAGTTTCTATTTCTTTAACTTCTCCATTACTAATCTCTTTTTCTACTTTTCCTCTTTGTCTTCTTATTTTTTTGCATTGTAAAGTTTTCCACATCCGGATTCCTTTGCCTGTATTTCTATTCAAATATCTTTGGTCCTGGTCTTTTTGTATTGATTAGTTTTGATGTTTCCTTTGCATAGATATTACACCATATTAAATCTCTTTCTTTCCCATGTCCATATTTCTTCTTCGGATGTCTCCTAATCTTCCTGTTTCTCCTTACTTTGGGGACTCGTTCCATCATGCTGTGATGTAACCTTTGTTAGACCGTCTACACCAAATCCTTCACTTTGCAGGCACTCCATAACTTCAGCTTCTATTTTTTTTTCAATTTCTACTTTACTAATCTTATTTTCTACTTTCCCTCTTTATGATATTATTTTTATTGTGAAATGTTCCATATCTGGATGCCTTTGCCTGTATTTCTCTTTGAATATCTTTGGGGCTTCCTTCTTTATATTGATTAAGTTGGCTTTCACATTTGCATAAATATTGCACCGTATCAAATCTCTCATTCCTCCTCATGTCCATATTTATTTTTTATACTTTTGAAAAATCTCTAGGTTTTGTTGTTTATATTTTTACACTTCCTCAGATGCTTCTTTTTCAAAACAAATCAAAGTTTCTTGGTCTATATACTGTTTTTCACAAATCTGTTGTATTAATGAACAAACATTTTTATTTGAGGCTTCTGACAGTTTTTCTTGTGAAAGTACTTTTCTTTACTCTAATTTCTCTCTAAAAAGGACAACGGGATAGCCTCAACATGCCAGCTTGTTTCCCCCTTTCACTTTATCCTGCCTCTAAAAATATTAGTTACAGCATTAAAAATATCTGATAAAAACAAATGGTAAGTTGTCAATCTCGCCTTCATTCTTGCTGGATGGGTTCGGAGCCGATCCTCGGCTCCGACTCGGCACTTACTAAGCTTGAGAGCTAATTTTACCAGCTCGAGGCAACCCTATATCCCATGATGCAAGGCGGAGACTACCCAGATCTCGTTTGCCGCTTCGCTTACGAGGTGCCTCTTTTACCAGCTCTAGGTAAGTTTTCTTCATATTAAGACTTTTAGTCTCACCCCTTTTAAATTTAATAACCTTAGTTGTTTTTTGATCCTTAACGTTTATTTTAACCCTATTCCCGTTAGTGTTACCTTTTTTCCGGGTTATTTATCCCCTTCCCTAGGTTAGGCCTTAGGCCTTCCCCTTTCCTAATTTTTTCTGTCAGGGATTCTGTGTGTGTTTGAGTGTGTTGTATCCCTGTTTAGTTTAGATTATTGGATTGGGTGTTATTTGTGTGTGTGTGTCTGTCTTTTCTTTGTCACTTGTGTTTCCTTGACACAGCTATGTCGAAGGACACAAAGGTCTCAGGCTTCAAGAAGTGTGACTCGTGCTGTCAGAAGATGTCTCTGATAGACGGTCACACTTCTTGTGTTTACTGCCTGGGACCTCTGCACCTGCAGGACTCTTGTGCTATCTGTCATGCCTTCAGCCCAAGAGTCCTGCAGGAGCGCAGAAATAAATTAATATTGAGGGGCTTATTAAAGCCTGAGAGCTCCCCGACTAAGTCGGCTCCGGGGAAGCCCTCGAAACCTGTCAAGCCTTCGGCTGCAAGTCCCAAGCTGTCGGCTAGTGGTTCTGCTTCTTCAATGTCGAGATCGGCTCCAGCCGGAGCCGATCCTTCCATTTTAGAAGTCACAGTATAGGCTCCATCCGGCGCCGATACTGCCAGATCTAGACACTCAGTGTCGGCTCCGGCTGGAGCCGACGTATCCTCGGCTCCTTCGGCTCCACCTATCTCTAAAAAGAGACCTCGATCCCCCTCATTGGAATCGATACGTTCGGCTCCGAGATCACCCCTGCTCTCAGAGCGGAGCCATCGGAGCCGTTCTTCTCGGTCGTCCAGGCTGTCTGATCATGACCTCGAGAGAGTGGTGAGTAGACTATTAAAGTCTCAGGCATTGGCCAAAATGCTCCATAGCCTGTCTCAACAGACAGTAGCTATCTCACATCCACCCAACATTCCTCCTTCGACTCTCTTACAGAGCTCGGAGCCAGAGCTCCTCGGAGCCGTGACTGTTGTAGCTTCGGAGTTGATACCACCCCTTTCGGCTCCGTCATCCTCCGCTCCAATTTCCTCCTTGAGGCCTTCATTAGAGGGATCCGGGCATCTGGTCTCTCTCGTCGGCTCCGAGGGGGCGAGTGGCATCGGACCCTTGTCCAACCCCGTTCTCCCTCTCGGGGCTTCGGCGTTGGTGAGCTCAGCCCCGACATCTGCCTTGGAGCCTTCCCTCTCGGTGAGGCCTGGAGTTCCTATCTCTTCGGAGCGGGAACCTCCTGGTCTCTCTGATGGGGGAGCCTTCAAGGTGATGAGGAGTGTACTAGCCCCTGGGCGTAGTCAACGGTCAGTTCCATCAGCTCCTCCCACTACAGTGCCTGCTGACGTCTCTTTCCACTCTCTTGCTCCTGGACCCAGAGATCCAACGCTTCAGGTTTCCCCATTGGGAATATCTTCCTCTTCCGAGGCTTCTCCTGATCTGTCAGGTGAACCTCCGCGTAAGAGGACATGTAAGAGGAAACATCTAGACTCCCCCGAGTCTATTACATCTGATACTGACTTGGATGAGTCGGAGGGATCCCCAAGGTCCTCCTCTGAGGATGTCTCTTTCTCAGACATCCTTGAACTCCTTAAGCAGAGGGGGAACTGGCCCTCCCTTAATCCTTCTGAGGACGAGTCAGTATACCTGGAGGCGTTCGGATCTCGACCCTCCACCTCCTGGGTGTCTCTGCCTTTCGACCCTCTTATGGACGTGGTGGCTCAGAAGGCGTGGATGGCCCCGGATTCGGTGGAACCTATTCCTAGGAGGCCTTCTAAATTCATTACGGCCCCACCTGATAGGCAATATTTGACAAAAGGTGTCCAGGTTGATGCCATGGTGGTGGCTGCAGCCACCAAGAAGGAACTAGCTGATCCTTCAGTACCTGTCCATCCTCCTAACAAGGATTCTAGGACTATGGACAGGTACGGCAAGCGGATTTTTTCTTCAGCGACCTTTGCCATGCGATCGCTGAACTACTTGTGTCACTTCACCCGCCTTCAAAGAGATGTTCTTAAAGAGTTGGGAGAAGTTTTACAGGATCCGTCAGCTGCTGGGTCTCAGGAAAAGATTAGCTCACAGCTAGGAATCCTAAACTCCATTGTTAACTCCTCCATGTGGCTCATTTCTTATGCAGCCGATGGAGCGAGTAGGGCCGCAGGCACAGGAGTGGCTTTAAGGCGTCAGTCCTGGATGCGGCTTTGTAATTTTGCAGACCCCTTCAAGGCATCCTTCACAAACTCCCCTTTTGATGGTTCGACCTTGTTCGGACCTCAAGTGAAAGACACTTTGACTAGATGCGAACAAGATGGCAAGACTCTTTCTGCCGTAGGAGTCTGTTTCTCCACTCCTTCAAGACCTTACCCAAAAGGTCAGAAGGGAGGGAAAATGTGGTTCCGCAAATCTCAAGGGGTCACGCCTGACACACGAGGTCAATTTACCCCCAGAGGCAGAGGGGGTAACAACAACAGACGCCACCCTAGGGGCAGAGGGGGTCTGCAGAATCAGGGTAGCAGAGAGCCTCTTTCTGACAAACCCTTCCAGCATCCCTGAGATGCTGCCTGATTGTCCACCTTCAGAGGCAGTCGGGGGAAGATTATTGCTGTACCCAATAGCCTGGCTTTCCCTTTCTCAAGACAAATGGGTACAGTCGATTATATCCGAGGGTTACAAAATTCCCTTTATTCAAACCCCAGTTCAGCAAAAGGGAACCCTTCCAGACGTTCCACCCAGTCTAAGGGAACTAG